>NW_012147853.1:2471840-2473817 GCF_000956105.1 Propithecus coquereli
GTATAATATATTCTCAATAAATTTATAAAATTTAAGTGGAAATTATCTGACCTGCAATGTAGTACTATGAAAAGAATCAATGCTTAGAAGTCCTTAGCTCATTTCTGTCACCTTTAGGCGACTCAAGAAATTTCAGTGCACAAAGATGGTTAGTTTTGGACTTTAGATTATGTCTATGCAAGATCTACTATGGTCTAAGGTGATTTTGTGTTATATAACTTGACTCCTACAGAGAGTTGTGATATGAATAAAAATAAAACTCAAGACCTATTGTAGCAGGGCATTGTCCACACTGACCAGGGCTTAATAGCCAAACATGATTTCTTCTGAAAACAGAAGAGCTTTAACTTTATGGAATAAAATAAAATGGTCATGGTGCAAACCCAAGAAGAGGCATTTCTGCTTGCTTCAGAAAAGATCAAAGCAAGTGTGACCTTCGTGATTGGATCAGTCCTCTTTTTCTTCTAAGTTTCAATAGGGTGACATGAAGAGGCTCAAGTGGATGCTTCATATGCAGTACATTTTTAGCATAGCTGAGGAACTCAGAGTTTAGAGAATCCAAATCTTGTATAATGGTCTACAAGTAAACCTGCATTAACTTTGCTCCAGATGGAATTATTATCCAAGTTATCCTGGACGATAAGCAACCCTGCCCCTGCTCTGGAGGGTGACACTATCTTTTGTGCCTTGTCAAACTATGCTTTGCAAATATGAGCATTACCAGAATCAAAATTTTTAAAAAATATATGAAAAACAAAAAAATGAAAGGTGAGTACATGTATGATGAGTGCCTTATTTGGATGAAAAACTGGCTACGTCTGTAGCAATACAAGAGCCATATATAGAAAGACAGTGTCGTTTGAGATTCTGGGTGATCTGGGAACATCTGATGATATGTTTGTATTTTGTCAGTCATTTTCTGGAGAAAATCTCTCATGACGGCAAATTTAGGCTGAGAGTAAGCTAACAGAGAAGCTATTAGTGAGAAGAGAGACAAGTTTTGTTCCACAGATTAAGCTTCTCATAGCCTCTTGCTCCTTCTTGGCAGAGAGCTAGTTAGTTAGCCCTATTTATAACTGAATAACTAGCCTTCCAAAAAAATTAGGCTCTCAATTCAGGCATAATATAAAAGTCTAAAAAGTCTGGATTTCTGACTTTCTGTAAATATTTTTACCTGTGGATTACAATTAAGATATTTTAACACAATATTTATGTGGCATGTAAAGTTTTACTTTTGACCTTCAGAACTTTTGATCTTAAAAAAATATTGAAAATGGTCAATAGAATTTGCATTTCAACTTAGATTATAATGAAATTGATTTGCTTAAAGAGCTATAAGGTAATAATTAAGGGTACAGATCTTGGAGCCAGCATGCCTAGATTTGAATCCCAGCTCTGCTGTTTGGTAGCTGTGCTATCTTGAAATATCAGGGAAGTTATTAATATCTCTGTACCTCAGTTTCATCATGTTTAAAATGGAGATGATAATGAAACTTTATAAGGTTGTTGTGAGGATTAAATGAATCAACATATGTAAACTATTTTGAATACTATCTAGAATTTGGTAAGTGATAGATGAGGGTTAACTATCCTTATTAAGATCAGTGGACCAAGCATGTCCTACACAATATCAGGCATACTCTCTATCCATTAACACTGGTCCTATTAGGGGATAACACTCAAAAGCACGATATGATTATTTTACCAGAACCTGTCTTCCTATATAGTTTCCTCAATTGAACAATGAAGCAAGGTAAGATAGGATCTCCTAAAACTGCAGTCCACAGCTCAGGCCACAGAATGATCCATGGTTGATTAGGGACCAGGCGTGGCCACAGAGCTCTGCGGCCAAGCCCCTCCCCGCTAATGGAAAAAATGCCTTCCATGAAACTTAGGAACTAGGGGCCCACACAACAGGAGATGAGCAGTGGGTAAGGCAGCGAAGAAGTTTCATCTGTATTTGCAACTGCTCCCTAT
>NW_012147853.1:2473867-2478939 GCF_000956105.1 Propithecus coquereli
GAGTTTATATTTTAATGTTTGTTTCAGTACAAATAAACAAGACATAAAGAAAAATGTCATGTCAGAATGTGATGAGTACTTTGAAAGAAATACCCGCGGTGACAGAGAACAATAGAAACGAGGGGGCTATTTTGGATGAGGTAGTAACTTCCTGATGGGGAAGTAATTTAACTTGAGATCTGAGTAGCTAGAAGGTCCAGATGCACAGAGACAAGGAACAGCAATGCAGACAAAGGGAAGTGAATGGGTCCTGCAATCAGAAAACAGCTTGGCATGCGGGCCAGGTAAAAGAACCCGAAAATATATGTATCATGACAAAATTAGCTTAGCTAATTTTAAGCTCACATATATTGGGAGGTAATGCTTCATGGGTCTTTAGCATTCCTATATCTCTTGAGAGCAGAGGCATGAAGTAGCCTTTTGTTTGACATAATCTTTTCAAGGATGTTTATATAGAATGGAACACAGAGACAGCCAGTGCTTCATTCACATAAGGCTCTCATTGTATCTATACTTAGCTTTACATTGTCCTTTTTTTGTAATATATTTTAGATTTTTTTCTTTGAATGTTCTTATTTGCGTGGTATAATTTAACAAGACACAATTTTGGTTTAATGAAAGCCACCTTACCCTGACAATCCTTCCTCTGTGAAATGCTGAAGTTTGACAGGGAGAGGGTGGGTTATTTCCATCAGGGCAAAAGAGCTTCTGGGAAAGAAGGTATTGAGACTCCAATCTATTTTTTTATTTTCAGACTAAATG
The DNA here is from genome assembly GCF_000956105.1 of Propithecus coquereli. NCBI lineage: Eukaryota > Metazoa > Chordata > Mammalia > Primates > Indriidae > Propithecus > Propithecus coquereli. The sequence goes on from NW_012147853.1 coordinate 2,474,630, forward strand.
CTGTTAGTCCATCTTTGGTGATTGAAATGGTGTCAGCTAAGATCTGCAGGCAGGGACGTAACTCAAGGCACTCCCTTCCCTTCCAAAGGGCATGCATTATAAATGAGATGAACAGCTGGACTAGTTATCTAAGTCCTGTGATAGATAACCTGAAGGCCAAGCACTCAATCTTGTTAGCAAGTGTGTTTCAGTTAACATGCTAGTGTTAAAAAAAAAAAAAAAAAGATTTAGTACCAATGTCTAAAAAACTTCAGGAGCTTTCACGTACAGTCTGTGTTTATGTTTCTAACTTATCTTAAAATATTTGAAGATGTGGCCATTCAAGACCACAGTTCCTCATGATGGCTATAGGCTGTAACTGAATAGCCCCAAATGCCATCAGGTGGGATATGTGCTTTCCAGTAACGAACAGCCTTGTCTGGCTCATACTCTTCATTTTCCTGTCAGACTACTAGTATTGACTTGTTAATGAATTGTGTTTTGATTTCTAGTCTCCCATGTACAGAACAGCAAGAGTGGTCTTTTATAAATGTCAATTGGATCATGTCAATCCCTGGATGGACCCTTCCCATGGCTTTCCCATCTCCCACATAGAAAACAGATTCCTTACTTTGCCCTTGAAAGCCCGGTGTGATCTGAACCCATTTCACCAACCTAATTTTTATCATACCTCACCCCAACCCCATTCCTTCCATTTATATTAAACTTCTTTATTCCTGACCCCTAAACATTACTAGGTCATTTCTTAGGATTTTGTGCACTTGCTGTCTTTTATGCCAGGAGCACATAGAGCATGCCAACTCTTTTCCGATGGCTTCTTCTCAGAGGTTCTTCACAATATCCTTTTTCAATCTGCTCTTATACCCTCTTCTAAAAATAATCTCTAACACTCAGCTGATCTTGTTATTAAATTGATTTAAATCCTTCAAGAATTTTCCACTAACTACAATATAACATTCAAACTGATTAGCACGACATACAAGGCCTAGCAAATCCAGACCCAGTATACATTTGCATCTTTTACTCCCACACTATTCCCTTATTAACCTTACAGAGCACCAGATTCTGTATCATCTTCCAATTAGTCAGCATTTCTACACCTTTGTTTTATGTTGTGGTTATGCCTTTGGCCTCAGTGACTTTCCTCTTCCTTCCCCAAATCTAATTTAAATTATTTATCCCATTAAAAAACATGTATAATTTATTACTCCCTTTTCTGGGATACTGCAACATTTTTTCAGAGTTTTAAAATAAAAAAATAAATAAATAAAAGTAGCGTCATGAATGCTGTTCAAGGAAGGAACCCCCAAAGAGATTCTGAGTTCACTGAAAATAACAGTTGGGTTTATACTGTAGTGTATAATATATTCTCAATAAATTTATAAAATTTAAGTGGAAATTATCTGACCTGCAATGTAGTACTATGAAAAGAATCAATGCTTAGAAGTCCTTAGCTCATTTCTGTCACCTTTAGGCGACTCAAGAAATTTCAGTGCACAAAGATGGTTAGTTTTGGACTTTAGATTATGTCTATGCAAGATCTACTATGGTCTAAGGTGATTTTGTGTTATATAACTTGACTCCTACAGAGAGTTGTGATATGAATAAAAATAAAACTCAAGACCTATTGTCGCAGGGCATTGTCCACATTGACCAGGGCTTAATAGCCAAACATGATTTCTTCTGAAAACAGAAGAGCTTTAACTTTATGGAATAAAATAAAATGGTCATGGTGCAAACCCAAGAAGAGGCATTTCTGCTTGCTTCAGAAAAGATCAAAGCAAGTGTGACCTTCGTGCTTGGATCAGTCCTCTTTTTCTTCTAAGTTTCAATAGGGTGACATGAAGAGGCTCAAGTGGATGCTTCATATGCAGTACATTTTTAGCATAGCTGAGGAACTCAGAGTTTAGAGAATCCAAATCTTGTATAATGGTCTACAAGTAAACCTGCATTAACTTTGCTCCAGATGGAATTATTATCCAAGTTATCCTGGACGATAAGCAACCCTGCCCCTGCTCTGGAGGGTGACACTATCTTTTGTGCCTTGTCAAACTATGCTTTACAAATATGAGCATCACCAGAATCAAAATTTTTAAAAAATATATGAAAAACAAAAAAATGAAAGGTGAGTACATGTATGATGAGTGCCTTATTTGGATGAAAAACTGGCTACGTCTGTAGCAATACAAGAGCCATATATAGAAAGACAGTGTCGTTTGAGATTCTGGGTGATCTGGGAACATCTGATGATATGTTTGTATTTTGTCAGTCATTTTCTGGAGAAAATCTCTCATGACGGCAAATTTAGGCTGAGAGTAAGCTAACAGAGAAGCTATTAGTGAGAAGAGAGACAAGTTTTGTTCCACAGATTAAGCTTCTCATAGCCTCTTGCTCCTTCTTGGCAGAGAGCTAGTTAGTTAGCCCTATTTATAACTGAATAACTAGCCTTCCAAAAAAATTAGGCTCTCAATTCAGGCATAATATAAAAGTCTAAAAAGTCTGGATTTCTGACTTTCTGTAAATATTTTTACCTGTGGATTACAATTAAGATATTTTAACACAATATTTATGTGGCATGTAAAGTTTTACTTTTGACCTTCAGAACTTTTGATCTTAAAAAAATATTGAAAATGGTCAATAGAATTTGCATTTCAACTTAGATTATAATGAAATTGATTTGCTTAAAGAGCTATAAGGTAATAATTAAGGGTACAGATCTTGGAGCCAGCATGCCTAGATTTGAATCCCAGCTCTGCTGTTTGGTAGCTGTGCTATCTTGAAATATCAGGGAAGTTATTAATATCTCTGTACCTCAGTTTCATCATGTTTAAAATGGAGATGATAATGAAACTTTATAAGGTTGTTGTGAGGATTAAATGAATCAACATATGTAAACTATTTTGAATACTATCTAGAATTTGGTAAGTGATAGATGAGGGTTAACTATCCTTATTAAGATCAGTGGACCAAGCACGTCCTACACAATATCAGGCATACTCTCTATCCATTAACACTGGTCCTATTAGGGGATAACACTCAAAAGCACGATATGATTATTTTACCAGAACCTGTCTTCCTATATAGTTTCCTCAATTGAACAATGAAGCAAGGTAAGATAGGATCTCCTAAAACTGCAGTCCACAGCTCCCAGGCCACAGAATGATCCATGGTTGATTAGGGACCAGGCGTGGCCACAGAGCTCTGCGGCCAAGCCCCTCCCCGCTAATGGAAAAAATGCCTTCCATGAAACTTAGGAACTAGGGGCCCACACAACAGGAGATGAGCAGTGGGTAAGGCAGCGAAGAAGTTTCATCTGTATTTGCAACTGCTCCCTATCGCTGGCATCACTGCCTGAGCTCCCCGACCTCATCCATGGAAAAATTGTCTTCCATGAAACCAGTCCCTGGTGTCCAAAAGATTGGGGAGTGCTGCCATGAATGCAAAGAAAAATACCTCCATAATTAAAAAATAATAAAAAATATTATTAATTTTATTTCACAGCAAGGTTACTTATTGATAATAAAGACCAAGAAATATCTCCATAATGTCTAGGACACAATACCCTAAACTCATAGTTGTTTATTTCAGAAGCCAACTCATAATTTTCAGATATCTAAAGCATAAAATGACTTGCATTCTGAAACAGTAGTGTAGTTTTGTTTTTGTGGTTGTTGTTTTGATATTTAGCTTATGGAAACATGAGGAATTTAGTTTTTTATGGCATAAGCAAGAACTAAATGTACTTATTTATTTATACCATGTTAACTATTTTCTTCAGGAACAGATCATATGATTGGTGATCTTAAGAGTTGTCCTAACCTTGTCATGCCCTAGAAGGTTGGCAAGCAGTAATGTTAAAACAGGTCGCTATGGAAGTTCTGAGTATGGAAACAAAATACTTTCCTGCAGAGGAGGTGCCAGCCTCATACTAAGCATTGAAATTTCTGTGTCTCAGACAGATCACTGAGCCTGCTCCAACTTTTGCCTTCTCTGCCATCATTATGAACATGTTGGGAACTGACAGACTAGATTCAACATCCTGGTTCTGATTCTAATCGTCTATGTCTTCTTCAAAAGTAGTTATTAGTTTTTATTATTAGTAATAGTGTGTCAATATTACTGTCATTATTATTACTGCTGTTATTATTATTTTTGAGTAGCAATTGATCTGTTTAGAATAGGTCCCTGTTAATCTCTTAATAATTGATCCCTGACTCTACCGTTTGATTTCATAGTTTATCTCTTAGACTGAATCTGATGTTTGTTGCTTTTAATATAAACATTCTAACATCTGCCTATCTCATAATATT
>NW_012147853.1:2478989-2479324 GCF_000956105.1 Propithecus coquereli
AATTGAAATACTAAGGAAAAACCAAACAGAAATTTTGTCAATGAAGGAGGAATTCAGGGAACTTCAAAATACAATGGAAAGCCTCAAGAACAGAAAGGATCATGCAGAGGAAAGAATCTCAGAGCTTGAAGACAATGTCTTTGTGCTGAACAAATCAGAAAAAGAAAAAGAACTCAGAAGCAAGAGACAAGAACAAAGCCTTCAAGATGTGTGGGATTATGTAAAGAAACGGAACCTTAGGATCATCGGTCTTCCAGAGATAGAAGAAGATACTCAAGGGCTGGAAAACTTATTTCATGGAATACTGGAGGAAAATATGCCAGGCCTGGCCAGAA
>NW_012147853.1:2479374-2480007 GCF_000956105.1 Propithecus coquereli
ACATCTGATAAAGGGCTAATAATCACAATCTACAAAGAACTCAAGCAAATGAAAAAAAAACTTAAACAAACCCATTAAAAAGTGGGCAAAAGATATCAACAGAAGCTTTTCAAAAGAAGATGGTCTTCTTTTTAGTCAATAATAGGGATCCATCTTTCAATAATCTCTTTTCTAAGGTAACCCAACAATATTTACCAATACTTCATCCCACTTTCTAGAATAAGTCTGACATTCGAATTAATTTCCGTTTTCAAAGTGTTGATGGCTTGTGAAATTAAACTCAGACAGATAGCATGAAAACATATATTAATCTCTCCTTCTCACTCAGACTTTCTGAATGCATGGACAGCATTTCCTTCATTTAAGAGATGCTTGTGTTTTATTTCATAAGCATCAAATGTCTCCATAAAGATAGAAAAATGGGAGCCAAGAGAACTGGTATTTTTCAAGCAGGAAGAACTTACACTAGATTCTGTGATTAAATGTAGGAACAACCCAAAAAAATCTAATTTATGAAAACCATCCAGTAATCATAACTACTTGATTTTGAAAAAATGTCAAAGCAAAATCCAGGGTTTGGGATTATTTATTTATTTATTTTTAAGTATCTCTTTTCCTTATGGGAAGGAAATT
>NW_012147853.1:2481662-2484037 GCF_000956105.1 Propithecus coquereli
ATCATCTACCATTATTTGATACTTTGAAGGGGCACAGGGCTTTATATACAATATTCATTCATTTATTCATTTCATGTAATACTAATTTATTCAACATTTATTAGTATCTACTCTTTACCAGGAACTAGTAAAGGCTGGAGCTTGTCATACATTTCAGAGAATCTGAGGCCTTACCCAAATAAGTGTGATTAACTCCAACTTTCATCATCAAGTGACTATGATAGAAGGAGGTTCTATATACTCCTACCTCATTTACATTTTTATGCACTGTGAAATGATAAAGTACAAAGAAACTGTAATTTCCAGAAATCTCTTCTAACAGTGCTCTCTCTGTCTACTCTATAATAATTTAGTTCTTAATGCAAAAACCCACAAAAAACAAATTTTTACTTCACATCTCAGTTTCTTGTGACCTATTATTTGCTGGGATGCATACTTTTTTTTTTGCTGTTTACTTTTTCTTTTAAATAATTTCAAATTTACTGAAAAGTTGTAAGACTAGAATAAAGAAGTTTTTCTTCCTGAATCATTTCATAGTAAATTGAAGATGTGTTGCCCCTTTATTCCTGAACATTCAATTTGTATTTTCTACAACATGAATATTATCTTTGTATAAGGCCAATACTAGCATAAAAATAAAATTATTAATGATATGTTATAACAACCTAAAACATAGACTCTCCAAGCAGGGGTTTCTAAAAATGTTTCTTTTTATAAAAATTGACCAGCTCAAAGTACATTGACATTAAAAACAATTATTAGAATTTAACGATAAAGCAGAAATGTAACAATAAATTGAGGAGTCAGAAGATAAATGTGAGCTACTCACTCAAAATACAGAGCCAACGTCGGGAAGATGGCGGATTAGGGGTGACCTCCTGGCTCTCTGCTCCCAGAGTAGGAGGTGAAGAACACGGACACCCACACGCGAGTGAGGCGCTCCCCTGCAGGATCAGCTTCCTGAATCTACAGAGAAGCAGCGAAGGACAAACAGTCCCGCGGATAGAATAAGGTTAGTTGTATAAGTGCTGGTAAATTACCGGAGAGTTGGGACAAAGGGGAAGCCCAGCACGGGAGGGCCGCACCCAGCGGTGGGCTCGCCCAGGCAGGGAGATCTGACTCACAGAAAGACGACTCTTCCTCTACCAAACCCCACTCCCACGCAGGCAGGGAAGTGCCAGAGGTCACTGCGAAGTGGTAGCACAGACCAACAAGCGATGGGAAGCGGAGACAGGAGCTGGGTCCATTTGGAACGCGCCGGAGCGAGGCACTGGGTCAGCATCGGAGGGGAGGGACCAGCCCGAGCGCGCGCTCCCCAGATCGGAGGCCGCCCGAGCCCACAGGGGAGAGTTTGGAGGCAGCTTCTTGCCACAGGAGACCACCAGGACTAGATTGGGAGAGGCGAACTCCATAAAAGAGGCTCTATCCGTGGAAATCGCTGAAAGTTCGGCGGGTGCTGGGAGGGACACAGCACAGAGTCCTCCCGCGGATAGGTGCTGTGTCGCCGTGTGTAGAGCGAGTGGCAAACTCAGCCTGCGGCCCTGGGAAGCAGTTCTGGGAGTCGGCAACGGCAGCCCCCGGCTCCGGATGCCCTCCCGGTGCAGTCGGCTTCAGCGCTGACTAGCAGGGGGTGGGCAGCTGCAATTCGGGGAACCCAAAGCCTGCGACCGCAGGGACTTATTGCCCAGGTGTCCGCCTGAGTCATAGCCACTGCCTCTGCGGCAGACTTGGTCGCGCCCTGCGAGGAGAGTTGTGCGTGCAGCCACTTTTTCTCCCGAATCTGCGGAGTCTGTCGCAGCCGCAGACTCAAGCCCCACCTCCGAAAGGGCGGAAAAGAGAGAAAGAGCGATATTGCTGCCGAGTTTCCAGGCGGTCTCCGGCGGCCCTGTTCCATTCAGTACCTGGTGCTGTCAGCAAAGGTGATGGGGAACTGAGAGTGAACTGAGGGAGACTGCTCATAGAACTGTGATCATAAGTCCCCCTCTGCCCGGTGATTCAACCTCCGCCCCAACACACCGCGCTAAAGGGCCGGCCTCTGCCACTAGGCGGAGTAAAGGGGCTATTTTTTTTTCTTTTAAATTTTTTGTATAGTTGTGATCCGAAACGACATAACTAGCCCATCCGCCAGGCTACTCGACCCCTACCCACACATCCTGCCAAAGGACCTGCCCCTGCCTCCAGGCAGAGTAAAGGGGTCCTTTTTTTGTGTGTGGTTTTTTTATTCTTTTCCTCTTCTTTTCCTTTTTTTATTTTCTTTTTCTTTTTCTTCTTTTTCTTCTCTCTTTCTTTTCTTTTTTCTTTTTCTTTTTTCTTTTTCTTTTCATTTCCTTTTCTTTTTTTTCTTTTCCCTTCTCTATATATACATATTTCTCTTA
>NW_012147853.1:2484087-2485309 GCF_000956105.1 Propithecus coquereli
GTATATATTCAGGGAAAAATTAAAAGCAAATATGGAGCAGTGAATTTGGATTTTTATGCATACAACTAGAAATTTAAGAGGCTTATATGTAATTTTATCTGAATGAATATTTTATACTAAACACAAGTGCCTTTGATAAAGTATCTCACAAGGTACTTGGAAGAATTTTCCTAAGTGGACATTTCTCAAACCTATAATTTGCCCTAGTTCTAAACAATCCCGCTAAATAATTCCATCCTTAAAACTGTAAACAATCAACCACAACTATGTCTTTTCAGAAAAATTTTTACACAATATGTCCAAGTGAAAGGAATAAAGACAACTGTCAGGGTGAATTGCTTAGCAGGAATATTCTAACTAATTAGATTCACATGAATAATGGAAAATAAAATGATTGTTTATTAACTTAATTGCTTTGGGTTCTCTCCAGCCCTGGAGATATTTCAGAAAGAGAATACAAATAAATAAATGAGTAACAATTTTTTAAAAAGGAAATGAAAATGATGGTAAGTGAAATATTACCATATGGGATCAACTTCAGACTTACCAGCTGCCCCCTGTCCTGTTGGGTGCTGTGTCTTGTTGAGTGTTCATTTCAGGCTGTACACACAAGGTTGTGAATGGAACCTCGTCTCAGGCTCTCTAATGCTGTCAGAGCTCAACAGTGTCAAATCCATAGCTTCTGATGATCGTACAATGAACTGCGAGGAGGAAATTGTCAACAACACTGTCTGAGATCTGTAAACTTTTGTGTATCAATAATATCCTGAATAAACGTTCAAAATAAAGGAGAATCAAATAGTGCATGGCAATATTCTGGAGGATCTGAGCACCTTGTTTTCAGTGCCCCTGTTTGTTTTAGATTATTCAAATCCTAGTAAAATTATTCAAATTATCTTTGGTCATCTATTAATATAAAGAATATTGATGAGGTGGGATTCTGTGTGCTTAATGGCTATGAAACACATTTACAATGATTAAATAGTTTGGCCATTTCTCCCAGTTGTAGAAATCATTTCAGGTAAGGGGACTAAAAAATGCTTATAACACTTTTGTGCTCAGGCTTTGTCTCCTCCTTAGTAGGTAAGCACTGCATACATGTGCTCATACACACTAACAGACAACCCTTTAGATTGCAATTCTTCATTCGATAAATATCTATTGAGTGTATTTCATATGCCAGCCACAATCCTAGGTTCAATGATGGGAAAAATTGTATAAG
>NW_012147853.1:2497781-2498134 GCF_000956105.1 Propithecus coquereli
AAGAAGATAAAATTGATAGATCATATAAAATTCCTGCAAATATTAAGGGGCACATTATAAAACTGGGAGTCATTGAATTAGTGTTATGTACATAAAAAAATCCTCAATAAAAGAAAATAGATTATTATTAATGCTAAAGAAAACAAAATGTTGGAAGGAAAGATAAAGCAATTCTTGTATAGCGCATAACTGAGCTCTGAATGCTTTCACTTAGTCATAACATAATAAACATGAATATTCATTTAATCAAAATTGTGATATACCATTCCAAAAGGATGAGAGCTTAAAAGTGTGCACATGTGTGATAGGGTCCAGAAAATGAAAGAAAGCCAAATCCTCATCTTCTATAGTAG
>NW_012147853.1:2499217-2499619 GCF_000956105.1 Propithecus coquereli
CCGACATGTAAATTAGGAAAGCAAAGATTAAAAAATTAGAATCAACTCAAATAATATGGCATTCCAAAAATCTTGATAAAGGCAGCTTTCAAGGAGGGTGATGGAACCCTTTCAGTGAGAGCTTAAGGGACATGGTCCTGGCAAGGTTTCATCCACTGGTAAGGAAAAGAACTAATACCAATAAGTAAATTTTAAAATGACCTTTGGAAATAAAAAATAACTCAACTGTGCTTGTACAACACACTCTTACGTAGTTTGTGACTGTGTCCAACCTTCTCCACATCATGTATGGTAGAAATACAGAGATGGAGAAGAAAGCAAAGGGCTCAGTCAATCTTTCTTTGGCTACCTAAGATCCAGATTGTCCTGAGGAGGGTCAATCTTTTTCCTGCGGATTGTAGG
>NW_012147853.1:2502663-2503237 GCF_000956105.1 Propithecus coquereli
TATGTATACTATGGAATACTACTCCACCATGAAGAAGGATCAATTAAGGCCTTTTGCAACAATTGGGTGGAACTGGAGACCATTATCCTAAGTGAGGTATCTAAATAATGGGAACACAAACACCACATGTACTCGCTATTAAATTGGAACTAACCAATGAACACACATCTGCACAGAAGGAAGAAAAACTCAGTAGGAATCAAGCTCCGGGGAGTGGGGAGAAGGGGATGGGCAAAAACCTACTTAATGGGTACGATGAACACTATCTGGGTGATGAGCACAATTATAACCCTGACTCAAGCATAACAAAATTGATACATGCAACCAATAACATTTGTACCCCTGTAATATTTTGAAATAACAAAAAATAAAATTAAGTGAAAAACAAAACAGTACAACAACTATTTACCTATATACATAGAATTTACATTGTATTAGGTATTATAAGTAATCCAGAGGTGATTTAAAGTATACAGGGGAATGTACATAGGTTATATGCAAATACTTCATTATTTTATATAAGAGACTTGACATCTGCTGATTTGGAATACATGAGGGTCCTGGAACCAATCCC
>NW_012147854.1:0-2720 GCF_000956105.1 Propithecus coquereli
TCCCTCTAGATTATAGATGGTGGGTGACATTAATTTTTTAAATTGCAATGTATTTTCTAAGTTTTCTAAAATGAATATAAATTGTTTTCAGATAAAAAATTAAAATTTGTATGACTATGTGTGAGGTAAATAGACCAAGGGAAAAAAGCTGCTTCCACTGAAGAGTCTAAGAGTTCCTTCATTACTCCCTTTAACCTCCATTGGTTACAGTTCCTCTCAAGGGAAAAACCTTCCTCATAGAAAGCAGCAATGAAGCCAGTGCCAGGGAGCCCACTCTCCTGTGAACCCCACACACCGTCCAGGCTAGCTCATAAGGATCCGAAAGGCCCACGTAATTCTTCAACCTCTCTCCATCTGCCCTAAGCCTCTCCTTCAATCCAAATGCCTTTAATAGATGCCTATATGCTGGGCTCTGTGCTGGGTGTGAGGGCAGAGAAGGATAAATCCCATTCTCAAGTGTTCACAACTGTTAAACCCGCAACACGATTGCGATTACAATACAGCAAGATGAATGTTGAGGGTGAGCACAGGCTCTGTGAGAGTCTGCAAGAAGGGACCTAATCTAAACTGGGGGGTAACAGGGTGGTGCACAGTCAGGGAAGTCTTCTCTAAGTCTTTAAGAGGAAAGAATTACCAAAGTAAAGGAGCTATGTGTATGCTATAGTGTGAATGCTTGTCTCTCTCCAAAATCCACATGTTGAATCCTTAATCCCCAATAAGATGGTACTAGGTCCTTTGGGAGGTAATTCATGAGAGGAGTGCTTTCATGAAAGTGACTGACACCCACCTCGTGCTGATTCTCTAGGTGAGTGTCAGTCATTTGTGACCTTATGGGCATTTTTGATTTGGGTTAGGTAGGAGAATGTAGATCTGCAGCAATCAGTGGTTGAAACGCAAGAAACCATTTTTCATGCATGTTGCTGAAGGTGTGGGTATTCTACCACATATTTCAACTGGAACTTTCTGAATTAGCAGTGCATTCATGAGGACTACTCTCATGATTAGGATTAAAGCCCTTATTAGAGAGACGCCAGAGAGATGGTGTCTCTCTCTCTCTGCCATGTTAGGATACAGCAAGAAGACAGTCACCTACAAAACAGGCAGAGGGCCATCACCAAACACCCAGCCATGCTGGCACCCTGATTTTGGACTTCCAGCCTCCAGAACTGTGAGAATTAAATTTCTGTTGTTTAAGCCACCCAGTCTACAGTATTTTTGTAGACTACAGGATATATTCAGAGAAACACAGGTAGGTAGTGTAAGGGAGAAGAAATTTCATTTCTCACCCATTGCTAGGTCCATGGCTCGACCTCGTATAACAAGAGACAGATTGACAAGACCCAAAGAAACAGGGAAACCTGTGTATTTTTATGCTAAGTTTGATGCAGAGTGGAATCATGTAAGAAGTACAATTCAACAAAGGGGGTATGATCTAAAGGCAATAAACTGGGGGGAACTTAGCAAGGCCCGTTGATTGAGATTGTTCTGTGTGCCCATGTCTTCAGAGATAAGGGCATTTCTCATGGGCACCTATCACATGAGGGTCTTATATAGAGGAAGGTCAGAGAATGATTTTATTTCTTTTATGGACTGCTTCAGAGGAGAAGAATAGGAGAAGGTCAAGAGTAACTTTCTTGCTTCTGCTATTTCCTCTAATGCCAGGGTGTCCCATTCTCATATAGTATGTTCTAAACCACATCAATAATCGGGCATGGATGAAGAGCAGGGTAAATATGGGAAAATGTTTAGAATGGGGGTTCTCAACCTTTAGTACAGAACTTGTTAAAAACACAGATTCTTGGGTACTACCTGCCTCCCTCAAGAGTCTCATTGGTTCTGGAATTGAGCTGTCATCTTCGTTTTTAAAAAGGACTCTCAGAATTACAATGAAAATCAGCACCATACTAGAGTTTGAGAAACAGTGATTTAGAGATAAAGGATGGGGAGAGAGGATTAAAAAAGACCTTGAATCCACACTAAGGACTTTGCCTATTATGTTGAAGAAAATGAAAAACTTTTGATGGTATTTAAGCAGGTGAATTTTAGAAAGATCATTTTACAGCAAAATGGAAAAAGGACTGGTAGAAGCTGAAATTAAAGCTAACGAGAGCCATTAGGAAGTTATTACTAATAACTCTAGTAATCTCTAGGTACCTAAAGGAATGAACCAAGATAGAAAGGATGGATTTAGAGATCTTTAGAAAATAGAAATTGGTAACACTTGGTAATCAATTGATTGCAGGTTGTGAGAGAGGCAGAACCAAGCCAGGTTTTGTGCTTGAGTGACTGGTTGAATAATGATTTCAATCATTTAGACGTGGATTGTAGGTTTGTAGAGAAAGGTATTGTGGACAGTTCAGGAGATACTGAGTTTGACAGGCCTATGGAGCATCCAAATGGAAATGTCCAGTGGATGTCTAGATTTAGCAGTCTGAAGCCAGGAGAATTTGAGAAGACATAGATCAGAGGACTCATCAGTGTGAAGGAAGCCAAGATTGAGTGCAGATAAAATCACTCAAGGAAAGCGTAGACTGAAGAGAATGCCAATAGTAAGAGAACAATCTAAGAGTTGGTAAGTCTGTGTAAAGGCCATCCCTGTCCCAATGGAACTCCCTTGCTGTCACAAATGATTTGTGTATTATAAAAATAACGTGAAAACTATGCAGGTAACCTAGTATAGTGAAAAGAGCATTGGTCCAAGGGTCTGGAACTAGATTCTA
>NW_012147854.1:13540-14008 GCF_000956105.1 Propithecus coquereli
AACAGCCCTGGGCATTTACTCTTACATTTGGAAACAGAATAAGAATTTTGTTATCCAGCAAAGAAGGCACTACTCAACAATTCTGGTTAATCTGACGACGATTTAAGTGGCCTCTAGTGAGTCCTGCTTTATTTACTTTCTAAGTTGCTTTATCAAGCATTCCATGATCATTAAAAGGTAGTCTTCTTAGCTTGGGACACCTTTCTTTAGCAGAAAGTAGTTTGTGTCTTTTCTTTTAAAAAAAAATTACATATATGTGTGCTTTTTGGTTTTGTTTAGGATTGATTTTATTTTTTATTTGAATTAGATGTAGACAGGGAGCTCTATACCTCATTTCTGGTTTTAGGACCTCTAAAGATCAGAATCCAGTATTGCTGGGACATTTGCATCGCATCTGGATGTGAGTTTGACCTATGTGCTCATGCTCACAGGTTTTGCCTATGATTCCACCCTAGAGCCAGAGGAATG
>NW_012147854.1:16953-17374 GCF_000956105.1 Propithecus coquereli
GTATATATATTATTCTCATATAACCTCTCTATGAGTCACATACATCAACTGACATAAAGCTAGAATAACAAAGATGACACACCTAATTGCTGTCTATTGATTACCTGGAAAGAGGACATTGTGGGCTCTCACCTCTTGGTTACATTGCCCTGCCTTTGCCACTTCCCCAAAGCCCCTCCAGTTGGTCAGCTTAGCTCAACCTGGGAGTAAGAATCCATTACAAGGGCAGGATTTGGAGTAACTAGTGAACCCATTGCTATAGAGTCTGAAGGTTATAGGTGCAAAACAAAAAGTCAGGAAGGAAGGAAGACTGGTAGAATAAAAAAAAACCAAAGTTAAGTATAGCCTCCTTCACCATTGATTCTTAGTTCCATGTTGAGGGTTAGGGTCGAGACATGCGAACCCCAGGCGGGGGACAGGG
>NW_012147854.1:18844-21542 GCF_000956105.1 Propithecus coquereli
GGCATTTAAGAAAGAAATGGAATCAACCTTAAAAACATCATGCTAGGTGAAATAAGTCAGTCACAAAAGACCACATATTGTACGACTATATGACTATACTTATGTGAATCATCCAGAATTGGCAGATCCATAGAGATTGAAAGTATTAATAAGTTAGAGTTTGCTCAGCATTGGGATTGGGAGGAGGTTGAGAAGACACAGGAAATGACTGCTTATGGGTAGGGAATTTCTTTTTGGGGTGATGAAAATGTTCTAAAATTGGTTGTGGCGATGGTTGCACAACTCTATGAATATACTAAAAACCAGTGAACCATAAGCTTTAAGTGGGAGAATTATATGGTATGTGAAGTATATCTCAATAAAGCTGTTAAAAAAAATACAGAGATGGTCCCATTTTTTCCCCTAGATAGGATATGTATTTGTACACAACACATGAAACTGCTGCAATCATTGTTCATCCATGAAGGGAGGCAACCCAGAAGCAAAACCAACTCACAGAAGATGGCCAAGGGAAAAGATGGAAAGAACCTGGGTCCTTGATGACATCATGGAACCAAACAACTAGGCTGCAGCTTGCCCAAATTCTGGACATCCTATTATGTGAAATAATAATCCCCTAGTTGTTTAGGCTAGAGTCAGGGTTTTCTGTTCCCTAGAGCCATGAGTACCAACTTGACAAACTGCAAGCCACAGACTATTGGTGGGTAAGAGACACAATGAAGACAGTGTTTTTAAAAAGATGATGCTGAGGCTTTAAGGCTGAACATCAATGACAGAAAAAAGCTAGCTGACATCCATGAGATGCTTTACTTTTTATTTTTCCTAAAATCATCCTCCAGTCATTTCCCTGAAGCTCGGACTTGTGCTATGCTCATTTTCTGTAGATGTATTAACACTAAAATGGAGTTAGAAGTTCAGAAAAAAAAAATGATATAATGCTCATATCACTAGTATATGTGGCATCTCAGATGAAATCTTCTGGGAGTACATACTCCCCATAGTCAGTACTTACAGCTTCAAAAATTAACATTCATTTTGGTTCTTTTAACATTCTTTTAACATTCATTTTGGTTTATTTACTCATTTTATGCATACAGATACTTCTTTAGACTACTTCGTTTCCCCTAAGAAAAAATAAATGGCATTTTTGTGCTATTTATGCTTAAAATCCTTTCCTTATTATGACCTTTAATATCCACTGACTCGACTACCACCAGATTGGAAACATGTAAATGAGGCCTTTCAAGAAACTAATAGGTTCGTAGGAGAGAGAATATCTTCCATTTATTGCATGTGATTTTATAAGAACCCTCTGAAATGTCCATTGTCACCCTAATCTATGTGGGCCCTGCCTTTTCCTGAATGTGACGACTCATGTTAATGTGTGTCCTCATCATCCTTTGCCACTTACTCCTCCTCACTCCAGCTGGGCCTGGCTGGCACTTTCTAGCTGCCTGTTTCATGTGAAAGTGAGAAGGAACCAAGATAGGGCCCAAGTTGCTTGTACCAAGCAAGCTTTGCAATACTGTTTTGGAAAACCCCGTGTCCCAGAGTAACCTAAGTACCCTGGAAAAAGAAGAGGGAAATTCAACCTCTAATGAATTTTAAGTTTTTTATTTTGGTGATTTTTTTTTTCCATTTCCAGGTACATGGGGCTCAGCAGGGTTTTTTTGTTGTTGTTTTTGGGGTTTTTTTGCTTCTTAGGGAAGTAAAATTTTAATCAAAATAGGTAATTACTATACTGTCATCCTAATAAATTATCATGAATAAAAAAATCTGCATCTTTTCATTTCTTTTAACTATGAATTGTTCTTTAGGTAGAGGACACAGGAGAACAATAGGAACCTACCATAATCATAAGATTTATTTGGGATTTTGGTTCTGGCAGGGTAGTAGACCTAAAATGTCCCTTATACTCCAATACCTAGAAATTCTGGGTAAAACATAACAAGATTATCCAAAGTACATAACTGAGCTTGCTGGAAAGAAAAGTTAATCCCACAGGGCCAGAAGCTAAGCAGGACCTGAAACCTACGGTGGAAACACAGGAGCTGCAGATGTAACTGCCTGGGGTGAGGGTGAGGGTTCCAGCCCAGATTTTCAACAATCTGGGAGCTGCGTCTCAGCACTCACAGAGGCATAAGGGATGAAGACTTGGGTCCTCCAAAGATGGAGAGCTGGAAATGAGACCTCTGACTAAGCCACTAGAAAGAAAACCCTACCCACCAACATAGGAGTATGACAAGGAAGCTCTGTGTCCCTGCCCGCGCTCTAGGTAGAAAAAAATCTCCCCTGATAAAGCAAAACATCAAATCTGTGCCTCAACTGGGTATTCTGATTTGCATATACACTAAGTGGTATGAAACTCTCAAAACTGGGAACATTAAAACAAAAATTGGTCCCAGACTGATAATAGCTTTGAGTGTCTGACAGAAACAAACAAAAATGGCTTCTGGCGGGGGGGATGCTCCCGCGCCAGGTCAAAAAGGATCCCCCAAAAAAAATCCTTCTAAAGATGTCATGATTTTTAAGAAATCACAAAACACGTGAAAAAAATGATTTATTTCGAGTGAATCAGCAGGGAAAAATACACATGGGAAAATTAGAGCCCCATAAACTTGAAATAATTGAATTACTGTTTGAAATAAAATAGTTTAAAATGATAAAAATACTTAATAAAGATATAAAAACTTTAAAC
>NW_012147854.1:25229-26379 GCF_000956105.1 Propithecus coquereli
CTCTAGCCCGGGTAACACAGTGAGACTCTGTCTCAAAAAAAAAAAAAAATTCTATTGGGAATACATCCATAAATACAAATATTATTCAGCAATGAAATGAGCTATCAAACTATCAATGGAAAGATGTACGGGAACCTTAAATTCACATCACTAATCAGGGAAGCCAACCTGAATAAGGCTGCGTACTGCGTGACTCTGACTATATGACATTCTGAAAAAGGCAAGGCTATGGGGAAAGGAAAAAGATCAGTGATTGCAGGGGTTCACGGGGAGGGAGAAGAAGATGAGCAGGTGGAGCACAAGGGATTTTTAGGACAACGAAACTATTCTGTGTGATACTGTAATGGTGGATACCGGTCGTACGTTTGCCAAAACCCATAGAATGTACAACACAAAGAATGAACCCTAATGTAAACTATGGACTTCAGTTAATAATAATGTATCAGTATTGGCTTGTAAACTAAAATACAATCTTGAGCCCCCTCAGCTGATTGAATGGACCCCCTCTTGGACAAGGGGACTCCAGAAATACCCTAAAGCTGAGTTGCTGGCCAAGAGAAGAGAGGTCAGACATGCCTCATCATGCTCCACCCTTCTTGGAGATGTCCTTTGTAACTCATTAACAGGCCTAAGGCTATGCAAGACAAAGCTTGAACCACACCTGCAAGTCCTCGATTTACCCAACAGACCTCATGAGTCTAAGTCCGTGACCTGTCTCTGAGTAACAGACTTCCTTATCTTAACTTAAAACATTCCAAGCCTTTAGACAAAGCTTCATTTCTTTAACTAATTACAAATCAAAGAATCTTTAAACCCACCTATACCTGTAAGCCCCCACTTTGAGATGTCCCACCTTTTCAGGCCAAACCTATGTATGCCTTGCATGTATTAATTTATGACTTTACATGTAATTCCTGTCTCTCTGAAATGTATAAAATCAAACTGTAACCCAGCCACGGCAGGTCCACTTGCTCAAGGCTTCTTGGGTGTGGCTCCGGGCCATGGTTCTCATACTTGACTCCGAATAAACTTCTTTAAATTATTTTACAGAGTTTGGGTTCTCTTGCATGGACAGACTCATCAATGTTAATAGATCAATGCAGGAAGTTAATAATAGGGGAAAGTGGGAAGGAGAGGAGGGGTTATATGG
>NW_012147854.1:26429-26781 GCF_000956105.1 Propithecus coquereli
AGATGTCCCACCTTTTCAGGCCAAACCTATGTATGCCTTGCATGTATTAATTTATGACTTTACATGTAATTCCTGTCTCTCTGAAATGTATAAAACCAAACTGTAACCCAGCCACGGCAGGTCCGCTTGCTCAAGGCTTCTTGGGTGTGGCTCCAGGCCATGGTTCTCATACTTGACTCTGAATAAACTTCTTTAAATTATTTTACAGAATTTGGGTTCTTTTCCATGGACAGACTCATCAATGTTAATACATCAATGCAGGAAGTTAATAATAGGGGAAAGTGGGAAGGAGAGGAGGGGTTATATGGGGACTCTTTACTTTCTGTTCAATTTTTCTGTAAACCTAAAATTG
>NW_012147854.1:32117-32395 GCF_000956105.1 Propithecus coquereli
AGCACGTGGGTGTGTTCGCCACGCCAGCGCTCTCCGGATCCTGCATTTCCGGGATTTTTATGGAGGCTTCATCACATAGGCGTGGTCAATTATTACCTCAATGTCCAGCCCCACTCTCCTTCCTGGAGGATGGGGCATGGAGCTGAAAGTTCCAGCCTCCCAACCATAGCTTGGTATTTCTAATGACCAGTCCCCACGCAGGGGCCCACCAAGAGTCACCTCATTAGGACAAAAGACACTCCTGTCACCTAGGAGATTTCATGGGATTTAGGAGCTCT
>NW_012147855.1:0-1960 GCF_000956105.1 Propithecus coquereli
TATATGATACACATTATAGTTTTCTCATAATGCATGACAAATCTATGATTACTAAAACA
Source organism: Propithecus coquereli (assembly GCF_000956105.1). Lineage (NCBI taxonomy): Eukaryota > Metazoa > Chordata > Mammalia > Primates > Indriidae > Propithecus > Propithecus coquereli. The sequence continues at coordinate 60 of NW_012147855.1, forward strand.
CATGTCAGATTAGGATGGGCCAAGATGGCTGAATAGGAACCTCCAGTGATCATCCCTCCATAGGAACACCAAATTCAACAGCTATCCACTCAAGGAAACACCTTTAGAAAAATGAAAAATCAAGGGAATGGTCACAGTAACTGGTTTAACATTATATCAAGGAAAGAGGCAATGAAGAGGACAGAAAAGATGGTCTTGTATTGCCTGTTTCACCCCTCCCACCACCCCCCCACGCCCCACAGTGCCATGCAGCACACCGAATGGAAAGAGAATCTGTCCATTGGAGTAGGGAGAGTGAAGTGATTGTGGGACTTTGCATTGGAACTCAGGGCCGCCCCGCCACAGGTAAACATAGCACAGGGCAGAATTCTGTCAGCCCAACAAGAAGGAAATCCTCTGATCCAAAACCCAAATTCTGGCTAGCCCCACCAACCAGCAGAAAAAAAGCAGCCTGTGGCCTGGACTAAATTTGTAAGGCAGTCAGGCCACATAGGATGCAGTCCTTGGGTGATTCCTAAGGCCATGCTGGCTTGGAGCCAGAGGGCTTGGGGTGCACCTGACCCAGTGAGACCAGAGCTGCAGCAGCCGAGCCAGTGCCTATGTCACTCCTACTCTGACTGCTACTAATGCAGCTCAGGAAGAGTCTTCTTCCACTTGGGGACAGGGAAGGAAAGAATTCAGAGGACTTTGTTTTACAACTTGGGTACCAGCTCAGATACATTAAAATGAAGTACCAAGCAGACTCCTGAAGCCCCTGATTCTAGGCATTCATTCCTAGGCATCTCTGGATCCACCCTGGGCCGGAAGGAAACATGCTGCCCTGGCGGGAAGGACTCAGTTCTGGTAGGATTCATTGCCTGCTGACTAAAGAGCCATTAGCCCTTGAATAAACATCAGAGGTAGCCAGGCTACAGCAACCACAGACTTCGGGTGAGACTGGCTGGCTTCAGATGTGATATAGCACAGTCCTAGCTGCAGTGACTATGAAGGAGGCCCCACATCACTCCTCTCCCAACTACAGCAGTTCACAGAAAGAAAGGGAAGAGAGTCCATGACCTTACCTTATAATCCAAGGAATTCTCCCATATCTTACCCAAGTCCACCAAGGTGGTACCACCAGCAGTCTGCAAGAGCTATGGCATTACTGAGCTTGGGGCACCCCCAGTGCTGATATGGCTGTAGTGACCAAAGACTTAGATCAAAACATTCAATTCCCTTTGAAAATCTGGAAAGCCTTCTCAAAAAGGATGGATACAAACAAGCCCAGACTGTGAAGATTAAAATAAATACCCAATGCCCAGGCATCAATGAACATCCACAGGCATCAAGAACATCCAGGAAAACATGACCTTACCAAACGAACTGAATGAGGTGCCAGTGATCAATTCTGGAGTGATGGAGATAGGTGACCTTTTAGACAAAGAATGCAAAATAGCTGTCCTGAAGAAGCTCAATGAATTTCAAGACAACAGAGAGAAGGAATTCAAAAGCCTATCAGAGAAATTTAACAGAGATTGATATAATAATAATTATTCAAGCCTCATGAGAACAGATTTTTGTTTTGTTCGCTGTTGTATCCTAAGTGCCTAGTACAATGCCTGGCAGATATTAAGATTTAAGTAACTGTTTGTCAAATGAATAGTAGTATCTCCTTGTGGGTTTTCTTTGAAATTAATTAGCTTAAAACATATAAGGTACTTGAAGCATTTCCTGGCACATAGAAAACACCTCAAAAATGTTAGTTATGCTATTCTATGTTACTATGACAATATCAATAACATCAAGAAAAGAATAAGCAAGGTAACAAGCCAAAAGTACTGTGTTAAATGAGCAACTACTATTTAAAATCTCTCTCCCTCTCTCTCTCTCTTCCTCTGAGAAAGAGATTGCCCTTTAAGAGG
>NW_012147855.1:2010-2360 GCF_000956105.1 Propithecus coquereli
AAGACCAAACACACAAAAACAGATGAGAAAATTCTGAAAATAATTAAGAGAACTCATTTCACGCAATATATGACACTTCACAAGATATTCACAATTTACTTACACAATATATGATACACATTATAGTTTTTTCATAATGCATGACAAATCTATGATTATTAAAACATATGTCAGATCAGGATGGGCCAAGATGGCTGAATAGTAACCTCTAGTGATCATCCCTCCATAGGAACACCAAATTCAACAGCTATCCATTCAAGGAAACACCTTTAGAAAAATGAAAAATCAAGAGAATGGTCACAGTAACTGGTTTAACATTATATCAAGGAAAGAGGCAATGAAGAGGACAG
>NW_012147855.1:3835-4219 GCF_000956105.1 Propithecus coquereli
TAGAGTCCAGAAACAGTTTCATATACATAGAAAAAAATAAGTTTATAAGAAAAAGTTCTAATCTAGAGGTGAAAAGATAGCCAATTGAATGAATGATATTGATGAAATTAGTTATTCATTTGGAAAAAAAGGTATTAACACATTACAGTTTTACCTTGGTATACGGGTGGGGGTTTGGTTCCAGGACCTCATCCCTCTCCCCCTACCGATGTATATGAAAAGTCAGTTCTCTTTATAGGCAGATTTTTCATCCCGTCTGAATACTTTAATTTCAGTCTGAGTTTGGTTGAAAAAATCTTTGTATAAATGGACTTGTGCAGTTCAAACCCAGTCATTCAAGGATCAGCTATATGTTGATAATTCTCTTCAACAAAAATAAATTTC
>NW_012147855.1:6049-6398 GCF_000956105.1 Propithecus coquereli
AAAGAATTTCAAAGCTTAAAGACAAGTCTTTTGAATTAAATCAGTCAAAAATAAATAACAGAGAAGAGGAATGAACAAAGCCTACAAGAAATATGAGATTATGTAAAACAGCCAAATATAAGAATTAAGGCATGCTTAGGGTGAAGAAGAAAATGCACAAGGGCCAGAAAACCTATTTGAGGGAATAATTGAGGAAAACTTCCTTGCTCTTGCTAGAGATTTAGACATCCAGGTATAAGAAGCTCAGGGAACACCTGGGAGATTCATTGCAAAGAGGCAATCACTAAGACACATAGTCATCAGATTGGCCAAAATCAACACAAAGGAGGAACTCCTCCTAGCCCTGAGC
>NW_012147855.1:8421-9349 GCF_000956105.1 Propithecus coquereli
TTTTTCTGTATTCTTCTAAATGTTCTACAATTAATCCATACATGTGGATGTGTTTGTGTGTATAAGTTAAATCTTTAAATATATTTCTTACAGCTTGCCACATAAGGAAAATATATTACTGTCTGTTAACAGGTTCATAATAATTTTTGCTGTAATGGAACACAGAAATTAGCAATAATTCAACAAAAATTTATTGAGTATCTATTATGTATAAAGCACTGTGCTGTGAACTGTGGCAGATACACTTGTAAATAAGACATGATTCTTGCCCTCAAGAAACTAGTCCTCCACTGAATTTAATAGATACAATAATAGAGGCAATAAAAGAGAGATTCTATGAACTATGGCTCTATTTCACAAATTGCACAGTCCATGAAAATTTCCTGGGGAAATGATTAAAGATGCAGATTCTGATCCCTTCCCCAATAGCTCTGTGACTAGGAATTTACATTTTAGTAAGCACCTCAAGGTAGTTCTGATGTAGGTGATCCTTTAAAAATACTGAAATAAAGGATAATGAAATGAGTACAGATGTAATAGAAGAGGTACACATGATATGTGTCCTTGTTTCGGGCTATTACTAGGAATGTATTGGGACAACTTGTTTAATCTCTAAAGTTTTTCATATGTAGATGGACACAGTCATACCTACCTACATTGCAGGAATATTATAAATAACATATCCAGCTCTGTCTAGAGCATGTTGTTGGTGCTCTCAGGTATATAGGACAGCAACTTTTATCAATTCTCAACAAGCATGAGTGTTGCTGAATCTAATGCAGCAGGGGAGACAATCAGGAGAGCTTCATGCAGAAAGGAAATTTGGATTAGGTCTTGAATAGTGGGCAAAATTTTGACAAACTGAGACAAGGGAGAAATATATTCTACTCAGCAAATGCATGGTGATGAGAAAACTAGGTGTGATTGG
>NW_012147855.1:9399-9806 GCF_000956105.1 Propithecus coquereli
TGAGCCACCGCGCCCGGCCTTTCAGTCTTCTTAAACAGAACAACTGCTAGCCTAGAATTTTGTATCCTGCAAAACTAAGTTTCATACACGAAGGAGATACAAAGACCTTTCCAGACAAGAAATCACTGAGGTAATTTGTCAAGACCGGACCTTCTCTGCAGAAAATACTCAGAACTGCATTATACATGGATTAGCACAATAGATACCCACTAGTGTAAAACCAACCAAAAGCTGATGTTCAGAGCTCATATAAAAAAAAAAGAAAAAAGCTCAAGAGGTAAAACAAAGCAATAAGGTACTACCCAACAGACTGACTAATGATGTTGTGCACCTTTTTGCAAGCTTTTTGGCCATAAGTGTGTCTTCTTTCATGAAATATTTACTCAAGTTATTCAAATAGGTTATCT
>NW_012147855.1:16849-17991 GCF_000956105.1 Propithecus coquereli
ATATTATTAAATAGAAAAAATTTATCTGCCCAGATAGTTCCAATCCAATTAAGGAATTGAATAAAATATTTCACAGTAGGTTCAGTCTGAAATCAAACAAAATTCTAAAATGAGAATAAACATTTACAAAGGATTTGGTTGTGTATTAACTTACAAAAAATGTCTTACCGATAAAAGGGACTCCCGAAATTGTCCAATTTGAGTTATCGTGACAGCACAGAAAGAACTATTAGTCTAAAAGTAGAAGACCGGAGCCATGGTACCGACTTCATTTTTAGTGGAAGGTTAATTTTTGGAAAATTCACTTTTCTGAGCCCCAATTCCTTTATTATGAAATGGGCAACAAATAATAATTTCCCTGACAACTTTTAAAGGTATATATAAGTATCAAACACATAAAATAAAATAATCTGTTTCAAATACATTAAGATGTAATGTGTTCTTTAAATGTAAACTATTATTGAGAAAATAGATATACTTAAAAAAACAATGGCCACATATCATATATTAAATACTGTTTTTGAATTAAGTTTTGTAGAGGGTAATGCAATTTTAAATGTGTTAGAAGGGTATGCTATTGAAAGGAGTCTTATGGGAAATCATTTTGTGAAACAAATATCTAAATATTTACATATCAGATTCCTTTAAAGAATATGTAACATTTAAAACAATAATAGCAATACAAATTAATAAGTTTGACAGTTTTACCTTTAAAAAACCGAGAACTTTGTCTCCTTACTTTTTGACTGTTCATACTTTGTCCAACAAAGTCAAAAGTATGAATTTTATTTAGGTTTTATCACGTTTTGTGAATAATTAGATGCTAAGGTTTTTAGGGTATTTAGGGACAGGATCATGAGAAATGCCAATTTAATAGAACCCTTTGTCCATATTATAATTATTTCCTTTATTTTGTTGCTGATATTTATTTTTGGAAACTTACAGAGTGTGTACTTCATGTTTCTCACATGGTCCACTAGGTTCAAAAAAGTAGGTATTTGATAAATATCAATTCTAATATTCTCAGTGGTTAAATTGTTTGAAATTGCATAATCACTACACAATCCACACCATTCCTCTAAGTAGAGTTCATTCTGTTCCTAGATGGTTTTGTTGTCTATATTTTATTTCTAATGAAAAAC
>NW_012147856.1:0-1130 GCF_000956105.1 Propithecus coquereli
TTCTTTCTATTTTTAGTTGAGACGGGGTCTCGCTCTTGCTCAGGCTGGTTTCGAACTCCTGAGCTCAAACAATCCGCCCGCCTCGGCCTCCCAGAATGCTAGGATTACAGGCGTGAGCCACCGCGCCCGGCCCACATTTACTTTTTATGCATGATTCCATTACACTCCCTGCTGCCAGAGTCTATTGATTTCTTTTTGTAAGTAGAAAGGGGCCAACTAGTATTCCACCAGTCCTTGAGGTCTTCATTTCTTCTTACACATCCCCAGTCTACCCATCCTGATATTATAGGTGGAAGTTTGTTATTATCTTTGTGCTGAATTCAGCCTCGGAATTCCAAAGGACAAACAGAGCTATCAACATGCCCCCCACCTCCCTTCTCTCACTGCCTGGAGTTTCTAGTCTGCCCTTAGGATTCAGAGCTGTTCTACCAGCCTCCTCCGCCCTGGATAGCCTTTACTCACATTTTGCCTTGACCAATTTGTCAAAGTTTATCTCCTCCAACTCCCACATGTACCACTCACTAACTTGTTAAATTATTTGCAAGGTTTCAACTTTCCTTTACTCATAGATTTTATATTTGTGATTTTTCTTCTCAACACTGATCCTTGGCTTACTTGAAGAGAATTCTGATTGTCCAGTCACATTTTCTTTTATTCAAGCTATACTTCTTCAGCTGCCGTGGGAACCACTCCTCCAAATTAAAGAGCCTCCAGTGACCTGATTACCCAATACTGCTCTGAAGGACAATGTCCTTAGAAGCAAGCCACAGCCTAGATACATATTATATATGCAGTTAAATAATCAGTGTTGAGTGAATACAAAACTTATAAGATCAGCTATTCAAACATTTTTATATGAGAAGCAAAATTGCAATATTTTCAGATGTTTAATGATGCTGCTTTACAAATCATAACTTTTATCCACAAAAGACAATAAGCACAAAGGAAAGAGAAACTCTCCCATATTAAAAGCATGATGAAACTCTTTTAACTTTGAAAACAATTATACTGTAAATTGAATAGAGGTTTTCTTACGAAATTAATAACTGATCCAAGGAAGTACCAAAGTTCTAGTAATCTATGCCTCATTTTGTGAGATTTGGAAACACAATTAGGTAACATGAACTTCC
>NW_012147856.1:2465-3502 GCF_000956105.1 Propithecus coquereli
CTACTATGATCATTAATCTGGGAGTCTTTGTGTAGAAACAAATTTTATTTCTCTTGGGTTAAATACATAGGAGTGGAGTGACATGGTTGCATGGTAAGTGTAGCTTTATACTTACTGTCAAACTATTTTCCAAACTGGTTGTATCAATTTCACAAACAATGTATGCACGTTCCACTCCCTTCATATCCTCTTTAAAACTTGTATTGTCAGCCTTCTTAATTCAGGCATTCTAATGGGTGCAATAGGGATCCTAGATATTGTCAATCTGCAGTTGGCATCCGTTTCTATATTATTCTAGTCCCCCTACCCCGGAATGTTATGGGAACTCGAAATCTAAAGCTGCTCTTCCCAAACTTCCTTATGGCTAGCCAGCTTGATACAGTTTAGGTTCTTTCAATGAAATTAACTCCCACCAAATTTGGAAGGTATCAAGGAAGTGGAAACTATTCTTTCCTGGATGGCGCATGTGGTCAAGTGGGCTTGGGCAGCAGCTGAATTCCATGTTCTTCTGAATCTTACCAGGTTCATGGGTATGAAGAAGCTGGTGGAAGTGAAAACACCAACCAGTTCCTGAGTCCTGAGTTGCAGCTACAGTAGCAGAGTGGTGAATCCCCAACCTTCACTTTTTAAAGAATTCCAATGATTTCAAAATCACTTAAGCCTCTTTATTAAATACTTTTCTGCTTGAAATTCCTAGAGTACTTTCTGTTACCAAAACTTTTTTTTTTATTTCAGCATATTATGGGGGTACAGATGTTTAGGTTACGTATGTTGCCCTTGCCCCCCTCTCCCCCGCTAAGTCCGAGTTTCAAATACGTCCATCCTTTGGGTGGTGCACATTGCACCCTTTGTGTATGCAAATACCCGTCCCCTCCCTCTCCCCCCTGCCCAACATCCAATAGATGTTATTCTTATATGTGCACTTATGTGTTGATCAGTTAATACTGATTTGATGGTGAGTACATGTGGTGCTTGTCTTTCCATTCTTGGGATACCTCACTTAGTAGAATGCGTTCCAGCTCTATCCAGGAGTATAC
>NW_012147856.1:5603-6103 GCF_000956105.1 Propithecus coquereli
AGAAACAATGGTGATATAGCATCTCTTGTATTTTCCTGGATAGAGCTGGAACCCATTCTACTAAGTGAAGTATCCCAAGAATGGAAAAATAAGCAACACATTACTCACCAGAAAATTGGTTTCACTGATAAACACTTAAGTGCACATATAGGAATAAAGTTCATCGGGGGTCAGGCAGATGGGAGGGAGGAGGAGGGGATGGGTACATGCATACACAACAAATAAGATGTGCACCGTCTAGGGGATGGACACGATTGAAGCTCTGACTCAGCAGGGAGGCGGTGGGGCAAGGGCAATATACATAACCTAAACATTTGCACCCCCATAATATGCTGAAATAAAAAAATATAAAATAGGTGTTTTTTCCACATTTTAAGGATATTTGCTAAAAGTTGGACAGACGTCTCTGCTTACAGCCAATTGGCCATAAATGAGCTACACTTAGCTCTAAGGGGATGACTAAGAATTGTAACAGGTTTTTGTTGTTGTTGTTTTCCTCA
>NW_012147856.1:6153-6748 GCF_000956105.1 Propithecus coquereli
AAATCAACTAACAAAATACTTTATAATACTTAAAAATTTACTATATTAAAATTTTTAAAATGGTTTCTAACATGGAAATAGAATAAAACATACAATTATTTGTTCTATTCTTTCATAATAGGCAACATCACTTTTAAAACCTGATGGATATAAAATAATTTTCTGCTATTCTTTTGAGTTATCAATCCAAAGTTCACATTTCTATGAGAATTAACACTGATATAAAAAAAACTCTAGAAATGAACACATCTGCTTGAAATATTAATACCACAGAAGACCATCCAGTTAGGCCCATGCTGCACCTCTCCAAGTATATCCTCTAAATGGATTACATTCACAAGTGAGAACTACCAAACATCCAGCCTTTTTCAGGAAAAGATGGATAGAAGAAAATATTCAAAGTTAAATAATAAAGACAATCTTTCTTTTCTTGTGGTGGTGTTGTGCTATTTGATATGCTAAAAACTATTAATATAATGCTATACAAGATTTCAGAAAGCTTCAAGTATGAAGTGGAATTCTAAAGAAGAGAGGTAGGAGATTGCGAATAAGACAAAGGTCAAGATAAGAGGACCACACATTTGGCAGAAAATTA
>NW_012147856.1:6798-8048 GCF_000956105.1 Propithecus coquereli
TAACAGAATTAGTTATATTATTTAAAAGCCTCTGCTTATCGTTTTGTGGGAAAAGTATGAGAGCATACAATGTCTAAAAGGCATTTTTAAAGTTTCAACTGAGACACTGTCTCTTGATTAATAATTGATACAAAGGACAAATTGATTGGTAGATATTCTGCTAAGATAAAGATGAATGAGGAGAGGGAGTCAAACGAATCAATAAAAAACATGTATATGCAAGGAGCAATAGAGTCAAAGGCATGAGACAGCCGCAGACAGTTTATTAGAGAAAGAGCACTGAGCTATAAAGTAAAGCTACAGAGGAAAGAAAAGATTTGAACTGGCTTGCAAAAGATTCTCTCCGTGATAGGGTTAGTGTGGTACACAGGGAGATTGCAACCACATCAGAAGAGGGATAATGAAAATGAATGTGTCAGGATGACGATAATTTTGATCTGGGGTAATGGATTATCAAAAGCTTTAGAGATAGGGTTTCTAAATATTTTTCAGTAAGAGGTGAGAAGTTCCTCTGCTTGCCAGAAGTCATGTGATAGAGCAAAGATAGTAGGATAGGATCCAGGTAGACGGGAATGTTCCTGTGTGTGTTGGGTGAGGGAACGCTAAGGAAATTTTTATAAAATTTTTGCTAATGTTTTCTTAGCCAACTTCCCTACCATTGCTATATCACATAATATGATAAATGTTTATGAGCTACAAAGAAAATGCCATATTGGTATTCCCTACTATCTTTAAACATTAAATGCCAAGGAGTTATGGGCCCTAAATTTTTTCTTGATATTATGGATATTTTTAGTTGACATTTCAAATGCCCATGAACCAAGGAGGACAAAGTTAGCAAATATAGTCCTTCGATCACTCACATTGATGGCTAGTCAATCAATTAACAACTACTTAAGTTTTATCAGTTCAAATTGCCTAGACTTCCCATTGTTGTTTGGAGGTATTATTTGTCCACTTTCCTATTTTTCTCTTGGTTGAAATCCATTATAACTAATCTAAAAGAAAAATATCTGAAAGAGTTTATTTGTGGTAAAAAGGACTTGATATTTACTACAAATGTTCCCTCTAAAGGCAAATTACCAGTGTGTAACTCTTTAGCATTTCTTTGTTCTTCAGACATACAACAGTTTTTGTTTTGTTATTGCTTCTAATGTTTGCCCTACAAAACAGAAAAATGAAACTTCGAGTTTGAAAAGAGCACATACACGTTTTTAATTGAAAAAGGATTTATTTTAAATATTCCCTCA
>NW_012147856.1:8098-9192 GCF_000956105.1 Propithecus coquereli
TCTGCTTACAGCCAATTGGCCATAAATGAGCTACACTTAGCTCTAAGGGGATGACTAAGAATTGTAACAGGTTTTTGTTGTTGTTGTTTTCCTCACAGTCATATGTCTAGCTAACTATAAGATTCTATTAATAAATGGAAAATGAAACTTAAAGGACAATTAGCAATAACATCCACACACTTCATCTGTGTTCTCTATACCATCTTACCTTCTAGAAGATTCATTTTATAAAATGTATACAAACTATCATGAAATACGAAGTTATTACTATAGGGATTCAACTCTGAGCAAGTATGGGAAGTGTTGAAAGTCTATGCAAGGCTATTGTCTCTGATCTGAAGTTCAGCCTGAAGAGACACGGATGATCTTGGACAGCAGAGGGAAAGGAAAGCTGTGTATGGAGGAGAGTAATAAAAATCTGAAACCATGAGAATCAGGTGGAACCTGCATCTATCTCTAGATTCTGCTATCAGCTTTAATTCTAGGTCTGATGTGCAGGAGAAGCTGGCTCTCTTGACCATGCATCTGTTCATATGCCAGTCCCAGAATTTGGAGAAATTCTGTGAGAAAATCCAGCAGGAGAGAAAAGAGCTGCAAGCTGCGTGTTGACCCACGCTAACAAGCTAAGCCAACATTGCCACAGTGCTTGGCACCCTGCACCAACCTTCAAAACATAAAACACCATCACTGCTCTTTCATGCCTTCCTGCCAGATCACATGCACGTGCATCTTGTAGTCATCTATAACCCAGACCAAGGCTAGGAAGGGGTGCTTGGAAAGGTAGGTAGAGCTCAGTGAAATCAACACGGTATAAACCTGTATGTGTTATTAGAGTCTCTCTCTCTCTCTTTTACTGTTTGTTTACTTACTTACTTACTTACTTACTTATTTATTTATTTATTAGAGACAGGGTCTCACTCTGTCACCCTGGCTGGAGTGTAGCGGTGTCATCACAGCTCACTGCAACCTTGAACTCCTGGGCTCAAACGATCCTTCTGCCTCAGCCTCCTGAGTAGGTGAGACTACAGGCACACACCACCACTCCTGACTTATTTTTAAATTTTTGTAGAGATGGATTCTCTCTATGTTGCCCA
>NW_012147856.1:10619-10967 GCF_000956105.1 Propithecus coquereli
AAAAAATATTTAGGGCAATGATTTTATTACTTTCATTATCTGTATTTTGTAAAGGCTTAAGAAAAGGAAAAATAGACTTTTATAAAAGAAGAGGAAAAATCATATAGAAATAGATGACTCCCTGTTATGACAAATAGCCATAATCACACATTAAAACATGTAATAAAAGAGCTAAAAATCTCATCTTTATTCAAAGTTTAGAGATAATATTTTATGAGTGATTCATTGGTCAGCTGAACCTTTCCTGGGGACAACCTCTCTGTTTTAATATTAATTGAAGTTGCCGATCTCTTATCTGCAATTTTGATACCAAAATCTCAAAAAATTGAAAAAACAATGTAACTTACC
>NW_012147857.1:0-1363 GCF_000956105.1 Propithecus coquereli
CTTCAGATTTTCTGCTTTTTTTGGGAGACAGGGTGTTTATAAATAAAATATAAAATCATATCAAAAGCCCCTTGATTTTTACTGCTTTTATCTGTTTTAATTTTTTATTAAAATGCACTGAGCCAGTTGGTAGCAATATGAATTAGGAAGCCTGAATGGCCCATATCTTTGAGGAATCCACAAAATAATTAAGTTTTAGCTAATCACAATACACTGTAATTAGAGATTAGAACTTCGAAATCTTGTCAACCACAAGAAATCAGTGGAAAGTAACTAACAGTGCTATAGTAAGGAAGATGATTAATAATATTTTTTAGCAAGAACATTTCTAAGAAGAAGTACAACTTCTTTGTTTGGATAGTTTAGGGTGTCATAAAGAAATCCAATAAGCTTGAATCTTGAATCAGTCTTAAAGTTTTGCACAGTACTAAAGAAAGAAGTCTAGTATTAGGCAGAATCAAAATAAGAATAAAAGTAAAAAGGTGTGGATTGCTGGTAGGATGGAGAAAGTGATCTGAGAATCAGGATAGCTCAAAATAGCAAAAATTAACTGTAACGCACCTCCTAATGATAGGATGTAATACCATCTATAATCTTGCCAAAGCAATTAAACCTGAGTATGATCAAAGCTCTGGCTCTAGCTGATTATTTGCAGGTGATAGAGAGAACAGAAAAAGATGTCAACCGGTACTGTGAGTATAAAATCAGCAAAAGTCAGACTGTGGAAAACTACAGGTCAAATGACCCAGTTTTTCAACATATAAATTCTAAGGGAAAGAACAGAATGAAGGGGAAACCTATAGATTATAAGAAAGCGAAAATACATATTGAATTTAGATTGGGTAAACCTAAACTATAGTGTCAAAGAAGCCACATTTGTGTAATAAAATCACTAAAAAACTCAAGGAAGTAATTGCTAAAATAGTCAAGATAGTGGATACTTGGCAGGGAGCGGTAGTAATTGAGTATAGGCATATGAAAGGTGTTTACCACATAAGAATTCATTAACATATATGTACTTTCCATGATTTTCTGACTAAAGGATGATCACTTTCGCTTCCTGAGCAGCTGATTAACTTCACACCCCAATCGCTTACTTTATTTGGCTTTCACAATATGGGCCACTATACACCTGCCCTAATCACCCAGGGCCAGGTACCAGATAACTAGGGAGACCTCCTATGCCCCAGAATTTGTGAAATTATTCAAATTAGCCAATACACAGGGAGTCCAGTGGCATTTAGCTAACACTTTCCCTTACCGCCACCACTTGCACATATGAACTGTCCCTGATGGCTTCAGCTCCAGCTTGCTGGTACTTCATCCCTAGGTGCAACCCTCTGTGTGTGGCCTTCATGCAGCC
>NW_012147857.1:14750-15152 GCF_000956105.1 Propithecus coquereli
ATGCAGAAGAGGCTAAAGAGAAATAGGTGATAGCCAGATTTAAAAGGAAGATTTAGACAAGAAAGAGTGAGATGTGAATGCAATCAAATACAAGACCTGGATAAAGAGCACAGAGCCCTGAACGAGTACCACCCCTAGGAAAGAAAATGAGAAGTCAGGTCTCACTGAGATTGCTGGCGTATGAAGTGGTATATGACACCAGGAAACAAATAAAAAAACCCACCTTTTTCTTTACTGAGTACAATATCTCTGTTCACTTATTCATCTTGAAAATTTGATCGAATGAATGGTCTCCTTACACATTACACAGGAGTCCTGAATGGGTTGCTTTGAAGAATGAATCAGAGCTGATCCATGAATCACACCCAAGGAAAAGGGCTTGGGAGTGATATAACATAGTAA
>NW_012147857.1:18679-19439 GCF_000956105.1 Propithecus coquereli
GATTTTTAATATTTGTTCTTTTTCTAGCTTCCTAAGGTGAAAGCTTAAATGATTTTTAGATCTGTTGACTTTCCTAATACATGCATTCGTGTCTATTAATTTTCCTCCAAGCACTGCTTTTTCTACATCCCACAAATTTTGATAAATTTTTAGAATTCACTTTGACCCATGTGTTATTTAGAAATGGGTTGTTTAATCTCCAAGTATTTTGGGGTTTTCTATTATTATTGGGGTAATCTATTATTTCTAGTTTAATTCCATTGTGGTCTGTCCATGTACTTTGTATGATTTCTATTTTTTTGTTAAGGTGTGTCTTACAGTCCAGATTCTAGTCTACATTGGTGAATGTTCAGTTGAACTTGAAAGGAACATGTATTCTGCTGTTGCCAGAGGAATGAGTTACAGATGTCAATTAGATCCAGTTTATTGATGCACTGTTCAGTTGAACTACATCCTTACTGACTTTTGGCTGCCAGATCTATTACTGATAGAAGGGGTTGAAGTCGCCAACTATATTAATAGATTAATCTAGTTTTCTTTGTAATTCTGTTAATTTTTTCATCATGTGTTTTGATAAACTGTTGTTAGATGCATTTAAATTAAGGATTGTTTAGCCTTTTGATAATTGGTCCTTTTGTCATTTTGTAATGACTCTCTTTATCCCTGATGATTCTCTTTACTCTGAATTCTGCTTTGTTTGAAGTAAATATAGCTTAGCTACTCCAGCTTCCTTTTGATTAGAGTTAGCATAGTTTATCTT
>NW_012147857.1:21048-21862 GCF_000956105.1 Propithecus coquereli
TAAAAGTATTTTCAGTGAATAAATAATTTAACTTGTTTTTAAAAACATAGCTTTTTGGTCTCAGCCAATGTCCCTACATATGTTCAGAATTTCCATGCAAAAGAACAGAATGCACTAAAATAAAATACCTCATTTTAATTTACTTCACATCATGCCAGTAGTAAGATAGGTACTAGAGATTAATTAATGACCACCAGGAAGATAAGAAATCAAAGAATGTTCTGATAAGCAGATAACTCTTCCATTTTGAAATGTCTCTACTTAGCATTTTGCACACAGGTTTGCAGGAAATAATTAAAACAAAATTCACAAATACAAATTAAAATTGGTGGAGATAAACTTATATTTTATCAAGAAACAGTTAGATGGTTCTAGTTACTTTGCAATCTTTCTTTTGCTGCCTAGTCTCAATCTATAAACACTGGATTCCTGGGGTAGAAAATGTCTCTCTTTATGCTTCCTCACTATTTAGCATCCTTATGAGGAGATTCACCACAGAGTTCTTCAAAGGGGAGCAATTCAGCACCCCAGGGCCAGGCCAACAGCAGTGCTTCCCAAACCGTCATCAGGCACTTTTAAGGATGAACAACAGCTCCCCAGGAGGTGTAGTGCAAATCCAGCCCTTTAAACTCATTTACTTTAATTGCGTAACATTTTAAATACTGTGCGCCAGTGAGAGGCAGGTGGATCAGCAGGTGCAATGTGGCGATCTGCCAATAACAGCATCAGAGAAACAGTCCCTCACAGAGGCAAGAAGCAAAAGAGACCGAGTGAAGAACTCCTCTGAGCTTAATGTCTATTTCATCCCGTAATT
>NW_012147857.1:21912-22383 GCF_000956105.1 Propithecus coquereli
CACAGAGGCAAGAAGCAAAAGAGACCGAGTGAAGAACTCCTCTGAGCTTAATGTCTATTTCATCCCGTAATTGCAGCAGAGGGGAGGATTTCCAACCAACCTAACCGAAAGCTGTTTTATTCATTTTCAGTTTTTTTTTTTTTTTTAACAGGGGAGAAGGTCTCAGAGATATAATTTTAGTCCAAATTCAGTCAAGTCCTTTCTACATTCACCGTACTGAAACTCAGTTATGGATAAAGATGTAAAAGAAAAAAAATATCGTGTAAGCAAATGTTTTCTTTCTAAACTTTTTTTCATGAAAAATCTGAAGTACACCGTTCCAAATTTTTGTATTTGGGTATTCACTTAATCTGACTAAGATTTGAAAGAAAATTATTGAAGGAATTCATAAGATTAATGTCTAAACTAATAACTCCAAACTACGTTAAATTCCTATTTAATTGATATTCTTTAATTGATATTCTTTGTGTA
>NW_012147857.1:33538-33842 GCF_000956105.1 Propithecus coquereli
AGGACACTATATAAAGCATGATCATAGTTGCGAAGACCCACTATCATAAAGACATAAATTAGCCAAAATTTATTTTATAAATTCAATTTTATTTCAATATAACTCCCAGTAAAGTTTTTTCAGGCAAAGTTCATAGGAAATACCTTGCTTAACATTTCCCCTAAGGAGAAATGATGTACTCTTATATCAATGTTGCTGGATCAGCTGTATTAATGGGAGAATAGATCCATGTATCACACTATACACACAAAAAATTCCAGATACATGTACTTGGTAAGAAAAACTTTTTAAAATGAAGATGTAA
>NW_012147857.1:35122-35524 GCF_000956105.1 Propithecus coquereli
ATTAACAGAATAGATATATTTAGCCCTAAGCGGCTACACAGTGCTTACGATACTATTTTCATGATATATTCATATTTTCTACTTTTAAATGTAAGAACAGGGCAAAGACACCCAATACCATTGTTTCTGTTTATCATTTTACTGTTGTCCCTGCCACTGCAAAAAGTAAAAATTTAAACAGGAATAGATAACATATATAACCAAATAAAATTGTAAATTTGTAATTTGCAAATAATATGATGCAAACATAGATAATCTAAGATTGTCAACAATAAGAAATATTAGCAAGTTTCTATCTGCAAGATCAATAGTATTAAGTCAAAATAAAAATTGAATAACAAATTAGAAAATCTAACTTAAGAAGATAATATTCAAAAGGCAATACACATTTTAATAAAGCTA
>NW_012147858.1:0-772 GCF_000956105.1 Propithecus coquereli
TATATTAAAATCATCTTAATGTTGATTTCCAATCTTTCTTTCCCAATTGGCTCCCTAGAACCTAGTTTTAGCATTTTGACATGTTCACGCAATAAACGGAGTTTCCCCTGCACACAGTCACTGTTCTGCATTATACTCTATTACTTTAGAACAGAACGCCTGAATTATTTTTCATCTTCATATAATCAGCAATAGCTACAATTTCTGGAAGTACTAAACTGTGTACCTACTATTGGGTGTATTTATTACTCTTCCCAAATGATAAATAAATATGGAATAGATCAGTTATTTCACAGGACTCAAGTCAACTCAGTGATCCCAGAGGAGATTGATCAATGGAAAGAATTAAGCAGAGATAAGAATTTCTGCTTCCCTATAACTTTCAGAGTTCCCAATCTAACCTAGCATAGGGCAGAGCTCTTAAGATGTACTAAGAGCTTTCCTGAGTCAAAGAAAGTAACCTCTATCCCCAGATATTTGGACTCCTCTTATATGGCTTCTTTAACCAAAACATACACATCAGGCATGGCTGCTAAGGGAAACCCTTCCACACATGGCAAGCCTACCCCTGGAAGAAGTGTCTTCTGCTTAATTCATCTCTTTCTGAATCATTCCAACTACTGCCTCTGATCAAATCCAGATGCATCTGCTGTCTTGCCAGCTTCTGTTTCTTGGCAACTGCATTCAACATGAGTGTTTTATGCTCTGGCCTTGTCCCTAATATTTCTCCAAAGTGTGTACAAAAGCTAGGTTCCTCTGCTCCCTTTGGAGG
>NW_012147858.1:13137-14428 GCF_000956105.1 Propithecus coquereli
TGGTAGGACACTGCGGTCCAGGCGCTCGCCCTCCACCCCGGCCCGCGCCCGGCCGCGGGGCCCAACAGCGCTCCACCCCCGGCCTGCTCCCCTCTCGTCCCCAGCGGGCAAGTCACCTGAAATGACCGGTCAGGGAGCAGCGGCAGCACCACACCGGCATGGAGCTCTGCGCGAGGGGCACCCGAGCGCGGCCACCTCGGCCGCCACTGCCTCCCCCGGCTCGGCTGCCCGCTCCGGGCGCCCGCTCGTTCGGGGTCGCGGGGTCCGCCGGGCGCCCCCGCCCCGCGCCTCGCCGTTGCTGCGGCTGCCCAGGCTCTGTGACACCGGAGTCCGCCTCCGGAGAGCAGCTTCCGCTCCTCGCCTGCGGGGAGCCAGGCGCCGGTGGCGGGTGATGTCGGGGCGCAGCGATGGGGGCGGAGCGGGGCGGGGACGCTGCGACGGCGGCGGCGGAGGCGCGCGGGCTCCTCCTCGCAGGTGCGGCGGCAGCGGGCGAGGCCGACGATTGGTGGAACCCCGGCCGGGGCGAGGGGGATGGCCTGACCAAGCAGAGGCTGCGCGGGCCGGGGGGTGAGGTCGCAGGCGGCTGTGGCTGCTGCACCCGGGGTCCGGACCTCGGCCTGCGCTCCGCGGCTCCTCCGCGTGGGGCTTGGCGAGGCCGGAGGATGGGAGCCCAGGGCCGAGCGGAAGAGAAGAAGCTGCTAACCGGGCCAGCGGGACGACCCGGGGGGAAATCCTGCGTATGGCGCGACCTTTGCAATCCCGCCGAGGGTCCCGGGAATGCCCGCGCTTCCCGCGCCTGAGAACCCACCTTTGGGTATCTCCGCGCGCTGGCCCGGGTGCACGCGCCGGAAGCTTCCGGGTGCTTCCCGCCCTTGACCCCGCATCACTGTCACTTGGGGGAACTCACCTAACTGCAGGTGCCCGGGCCTCGCCCGTCTTTCCGGCTTTCTATTATGGAAGTCCGGCTTCCTGGAAGGGGTCAGCCTCCTTTAAGTAAGTGGCTCTCAAACATCCACGAGTGTGAGAATTATCCGCAACGCTGGTTAAAAATCCAGGTGCTCATGCCCGCCCCAGACCTACCCTGTCAGTTTGGAGGAACGGAAGCTGCTTTTTAAGTCCCTCCAGGCGATTGTGATGCATTTGGGAGTTAGGAAAGTACTGAATAGTGAGTGTCCCCATTCGGTGTTTGTCAAAATTTAAAGGGGTGGGGGACAAAAACTAGAAGGGATCAATTTCATCTATGCAATGTCTGTTTCCCACCCCTAAAAGAGCCCTAATTATTTTCGTGGTG
>NW_012147858.1:14478-14872 GCF_000956105.1 Propithecus coquereli
AGTAAAGATATTTCTTCAACTAATGGCATAGCTTTAACTTTTCGCCCCAAATTATCACCAAAATATTGCACTAAAGAATTAAAAATCTCTCCTTCGGTTTCAGTGTCACTATAGTTTCTTTAAAGAAAAAATAAAAAGAATGAAAACGAGATACAGTCAATATAGAATTTATAGTCTTTACTCAGATTTTATTTAAGCCTGAACGTATTTAACAGTTTCACAGGAGAAAAGGAAATTGTTCTGATTAATGCTTTTAAATTAGTAGCTCAGCTACATGTCAACCTGTACCACTTTGAAGGCCCAAAATCCTAAATAGCTGCTTATCTCTCATTAGTATCTTGTAGACAACTCCCTACTAAATAAGCAGCTCTCCTTAATGACCAAAAACAGTATT
>NW_012147858.1:19246-19784 GCF_000956105.1 Propithecus coquereli
TGACAGTCACGACTACTGTGATTTGTTGCTTATATTCCTATTGAAGGAAATGTTAGCTTTTAAAGTTTAGTGAAAATAATATACCTTTCTTTCCATCCAAGTTCATGGACCACCTAAATTCTACCTATGAAAACCTATTCAAGAACTTTTGATCAGAGTTTCATACTTTATCAAAAAAGAAGTTTTACACATCATTATTCTGAACATTCATATATGTAAAACGAGGTACTAAAGTCTTCTTTACGCTTAACATTTTTTCACCTCACGGTTAAAACCAGTTTCTAGTGTCTTTGGTCTCTCTCCCTATAATTTAAGTGCTAGCCAACTGTGCTAGATCTAAGAATTACACTATTATTTTAAAACTGCATTATCTTTATCATCCCTGAAAACTTTCCCCATAATTTTGAGTGTAAAACAGCAACATTTTTCAAATTTAAACAATATACAATGCTTAAAATGACTACTATATTAGTTAAGTCAGAACCTATTCGTAACTAGATGACGACACTAAAACATAGTTCCCTACCTTCCTTCAACC
>NW_012147858.1:19834-20355 GCF_000956105.1 Propithecus coquereli
GTGATTTGTTGCTTATATTCCTATTGAAGGAAATGTTAGCTTTTAAAGTTTAGTGAAAATAATATACCTTTCTTTCCACCCTAGTTCATGGACCACCTAAATTCTACCTATGAAAACCTATTTAAGAACTTTTGATCAGAGTCTCATACTTTACCAAAAAAGAAGTTTTACACATCATTATTCTGAACATTCATATATGTAAAACAAGGTACTAAAGTCTTCTTTAAGCTTAACATTTTTTCGCCTCACGGTTAAAACCAGTTTCTAGTGTCTTTGGTCTCTCTCTCTATAATTTAAGTGCTAGCCAACTGCGCTAGATCTAAGAATTACACTATTATTTTAAAACTGCATTATCTTTATCATCCCTGAAAACTTTCTCCATAATTTTGAGTGTAAAACAGCAACATTTTTCAAATTTAAACAATGTACAATGCTTAAAATGACTACTATATTAGTTAAGTCAGAACCTATTCGTAACTAGATGACGACACTAAAACATAGTTCCCTACCTTCCTTCAACC
>NW_012147858.1:20570-21362 GCF_000956105.1 Propithecus coquereli
AATCTAAGAGTATACTTACCTTTTTTAAAAAAAAAATTATGTTTTTCTCTTTTTTGAAGTTTTGACAGTTTGACACGTTCATTTCACATTAACATTGGTTCTGAAAGTGAAGCATGTAGTTACTTTTCCTTTAATATTCATACCATTATTGCTTTTGAAGGACCTAAATTCCTGAAAGTCCAATCCAGAGAATTTAAATATCTGATACTATCAGAATGTTTATAAGCACTTCGTATAAATTTTTCCTTTATGGCTTTGTTTTCATATTGAGTTTTCTTGCAGTACATTTTAAGATCAAATAATAAAGTGGTATATCAAATTTAGGCTTAATCTGGTTTGCATTTAACCTTGTGAACTTGTTATTATGGTTTACTCTTAATAATGGCTTATGATTAAACCAGGCCACAATGACTACAGAGAGGATGTTTCTTATAGTAAATGGGGCATATCAATATTTTCATATTTGTATTTTGAAGTTGTGAGTAAAGTCTTATTTAAATATAAAACCCAGGTTGGTGAGGTTGCTACTCTTAGAGTGCAAATTGGTGTATAATCCAGAATTCCAACACCTGCATGATAGAAACTCACTCCTCCTCTCAGTGTCCATAGTATGTTTAGGGTGGGGCTTATCTCACACATGTAATCATGCCAGTTCAATGGTACCTTCTGGGTCTCCAGTGTCACCTGGTAGTGCAGTCCTCACTGAATAATGCTTCCTACTGATATATAATGTACCAGTATTTTATACATTAAATTATAATGTAGTGGCTAAGGGGATTGTCTTTGTTGGAA
>NW_012147858.1:21412-23870 GCF_000956105.1 Propithecus coquereli
ATATCAATATTTTCATATTTGTATTTTGAAGTTGTGGGTAAAGTCTTATTTAAATATAGAACCCAGGTTGGTGAGGTTGCTACTCTTAGAGTGCAAATTGGTGTATAATCCAAAATTCCAACACCTGCATGATAGAAACTCACTCCTCTCAGTGTCCATAGTATGTTTAGAGTGGGGCTTATCTCACACATGTAATCATGCCAGTTCAATGGTACCTTCTGGGTCTCCAGTGTCACCTGGTAGTAGAATCCTCACTGAAGAATGCTTCCTACTGATATATAATGTACCAGTATTTTATACATTAAATTATAATGTAGTGGCTAAGGGGATTGTCTTTGTTGGAATCTTTACTATGCTAGCTGTGTGATCTTGGGCAAGTTACTTAGTATCTCATCTGTAAAATGCAGATAATACAATTTCACTGGTTGTGAGGATAAAACAAAACACAAAGCACAGTGCTTGGCTCATGTTAATTGCCAAACAAATGTTAGTTTTTATGATTATCAACAATATTGTAAAATATTTTTACATTTTCAAAAAGCAAAATTCTGAAAAGTATGTGCTATGGACTGAACCGTGTCCCCTGCAAAATTCCTTTGTTGAAGCCCTAACCACTATTGTGACAGAGATAGGGCCTATAAGGAAGTATAATAATTAAGGTTAAATGAGGCCATAATGGTGGGATCCTAATCTGATAGGACGGGTGCTCTCATAAGAAGAGGAAGAAACTCCTTCATGTGAGGGCACAGCAAAAAGATAACAAGTTAGAAAGAGAGTCCTCACCAGGAGTGGAGTTGGCTGGCACCTTGATCTCAGCCTCTAGAACTGGGAAAATAAATTTCTGTTGTTTAAGCCACTCAGTGTATGGTATTTTGTTATGGCAGGCTGAGCTAAGGCAGTATGTTTTTGCATTTTCTAGAAGCAAACAAAAAATTTTAATGTGAACTATTCAAAATAAATTGTTGCATTTCATAAACTCTAAGCAAATCATCAAGGGACCATGTCCTAAAAGACAGTAATTTGATAGTATAGGATTCAGAGGGTTGTAGAAAACATTCTAGCAAACAGTTCCTCCTCTATTAAAGCTCTGTGAAGCTCAGATTACTTCTGATGATTGGATTTGTTATCCTCCAGTCCATTGATACTTTCTGGTATAATGAATACTTCCATTCAACGGTTGGCTCGGAATTCTCCTCAGTTCAATTCTCTTATCTAGATGGCAAATAATTGGAATGCCTCCCTGAATATATACAAAATTGGGCGGAGGGCAGGAGCTGTGCTGGGAACTTAAGTTGAGGTTTGCTCCTGCAGTTTGATCTCAGGAGATAGAAATGTACCAAGGAGGCTTGTTGTTAAAAAAGTACAATTTATTTTTGTGAATATTGTAGCAGTCAGATTCAGTTGCAGGGAACAGAATTCATAGAATTCACTCTAAGGAGAATAAGAATTTCTTACAGGCCACTGCATACTTTGCAGTGTCATAAGAGGGCTGAAGAAACAATATATTTAGAACTCTTAAGAAAAAAATTCCCAGAGTCACACTGCAAGAGCAGGCCACTAAGGGAACTGCTGCCTATCTGTGAACAAAAAGCTGCCTGCCAAATCAGAAAGCTGCAACTATAGCTGCTGACTCCAGAATTATACCTGACATGTAATATTTTAATTTTTTTTATTGTCTGTCTTCCTGTACTACAAAGTAAGTCCAGGAGGTCATCAACTTTTCTCTTTGTTCACTGTTGTATACCCAGTCCCGAGAACAGATCTTGGCTTGTAGTAGGAATGAACATATGTAATCATAGGTAACACCTCATAAACCCAGTGGAGCTGATGCTGGGTAAGCCTTTAACTAAATGGGAGAAATAAACATGAGTTATAAGAGACTCATTTCTCTGTTTCATAGTCACTAAGGTAAATTAGTAGGTTCTATTCGTATTACTACAAGATTAGAGAAAAGGGGAAAAGTAGAGAACAAGAGAGACAGGAAAGTAAATTATAAGAATCTAGGTTTTCAACATCAGAATAGTAGAAGTTCCAGAAAGTGAGACTAGAGAAAGTGGTTGGATGAAACTTACTGAACAAGGAAAAAAGTTTCAGAACTAAAAGGAAACATAGTCTGCAAATGGAAAAGATATACTGAGTTCTGAGCAGGAAAAAGAAAAAAAATGTACATATAAAAACATCATGAAATGTAAGGATAGAATGATGAGAAGATACTAAAAGCTTCCAGGTAGCAAAGTCAGGTCCTCTCTAAGGGAATGCGAATCAGGCTGGCAACAGACTTCTCATCGACAGGACTGATTATTAAGAAATAAACAATTCCCTGGAAGTTCCTAGGGGAAATGAACTTGGGATTCTATACCAAGCCAAGCTATTGATAAAGTATGGGGGTAGAATGAAAAATAAAATTAAGTATAAACTGTGAAAGCTTTACCTGCCAAATATTCTTTTTTAGGATGTT
>NW_012147859.1:0-371 GCF_000956105.1 Propithecus coquereli
AATAATTACCTAAATAAATAAGTAAATAAATAAATATAATCACACCTGATCATACACGTAGAAGTTAGCATTCAGTTTCAAGGATATTTGCACATTTCTTTGAAGACTAATCATGGGCCTCAGTTTCGTTTTGAAGATATATCAGAAAGATGGCTTAGACATAAAAGTGTGATCCTTGGGATGTGAGATAGACAAATGTCAATATTCCATATAATATGCTCACTTTCTTCCTCAGTTTAAATTTAGATTCTTAGAAAACTTGTTAGTTTTAATACTTCTCATTCACAAGTCTGTTCAAAATTATTTATTGGATAAATGTTCTAGAATATCTTCTAGGTGGAAACTTCTTAGTAAAGTGGAAAAACATGATG
>NW_012147859.1:1816-2383 GCF_000956105.1 Propithecus coquereli
AGTGGAATGGTTAGGTTAAATGTCTCTGATATTTGAAAAGATTTGTTCTTTTTTGTAGCTTAGAAAGTTTTTTTATTATTTTTATACATTTATGGAGTACATGTGCAGATTTGTGTAGTGGGCTTTTGGTGTAACCCTCACCCCCCGTTAGTGTGTAGTATCCATTAAGTAATTTTTCATCCCACAGCCCCTGCTCACCTTCCCACCCTCCTGCCTTTCCTAGTCTCCAATCTCTATTATTCCACTTTCTATGTGATGTCTGTTTGTCAGCTTCACCAGATTCTTATTGTGAGCCAGAATCAGTTTCTCTATTAGTTAAATGATAATGTTAACTAAAGCCATCAAATTATTAGTATTGATATTAATACCAATAAATATTAAATGGTCATTAATAT
Organism: Propithecus coquereli; assembly: GCF_000956105.1. NCBI lineage: Eukaryota > Metazoa > Chordata > Mammalia > Primates > Indriidae > Propithecus > Propithecus coquereli. The sequence goes on from NW_012147859.1 coordinate 2,212, forward strand.
TTTATTACTACACTGTGAAAAATTGCGTATGACTTAAATTGAAAATTACCAAGTAAAAAGGAATACATACATGGAAAAATAAATATACTTTTGACGAAACGTAAGATTTTTACAACTTTTTAAAATGTATGCAGATTTTGTGATGTTAGTTTTAATTATTATAATAATATTT
>NW_012147859.1:3687-3921 GCF_000956105.1 Propithecus coquereli
CCAAAAGAGCAAAAGATATTCTATAATAGAAACATCTGCACAGGAATGTTTATGGCAGCACAAATCACTATTGAAAGGATGTGGAAACAACCCAAGTTCCCGTCAATGCGTGAGTGGATTATTAAAATTTGGTATATGTATACAATAGAATATTACTAAATTATAAGAAATGACAGTGATCTAGCACCTCCTATATTTTCCTGGATTGAGCTTGGGCCCATTATCCGAAGTGAG
>NW_012147859.1:6429-6908 GCF_000956105.1 Propithecus coquereli
TTCTTTAGTGAATTTTTCTTCCAAGTCCTGGATTTGCTTTTTGATTTCTTTGTGTTGGGTATCCATTTCCCCTCACATATCATTGAGTTTTCTTACGATACGTGTTCAAAATTCTTCTTCTGTCTTTTTAGTGTTCTGAATTTCATTGATATCCATTGCTAAAGAGCTGGTATTCCCCTTTGGGGGTGTCCTTTTAGTTTGATTCTTCATACTTCCAGAGTTCTTTCATCGATATCTTCCTATTTGGAACACTTATTGCTTCTTACCTTTGGATTTCTTTTTAGAAAATGACATGCCCAGCTTAGTCTCTGAGCCAGCAGGTGGTGCTTCTGAGTGAGATTTCACCACACCCTGTGTGACGAGTCAGTAAATGCAGTAAAAGCACATGTAAATTGACCTCCCTGTCAATAGATGGTGCTTACAGGGAGGAGCAAGCTGCAATGTTCTTTTTGGGTCTTGTAACCAGCTATCCTTCCTCT
>NW_012147859.1:9128-10327 GCF_000956105.1 Propithecus coquereli
TCATATAGCTATCTAATCTTTGACAAAGCAGACAATGCAATCCCTATTAAAATATCAACATCATTTTTCCCAGATGTAGAAAAAATAATTCTATGCTTCATATGGAGCCAGAGGAGATCCCATATAGCAAAAACAGTCTTAAGCATAAACAAGAAATTGGGAGGCATAAACTTACCACACTTCAAGCTATATTACAAGGCTATAGTAACTAAAACAGGAGAGTAATGGCAGAAGAACAGAGACATAGACCAATGGAACAGATATGACAACCCAGATATAAAACAATCCTCATATAGCTATCTAATCTTTGACAAAGCAGACAAAAACATACACTGGAAAAAATAATCCTTATTTAATAAATGATGCTGGGAAAATTGGATAGTCATATACAGAAGACTGAAACAGGATCTGTGTCTCTCACCTCTCACAAAAATCAACTCACCGTGGATAACAGACTTAAACTTAATGTATGAAACGATAAGAATTCTGGAGGAAAATGTTGGAAAAACTCTTATAGACATTGGTCTAGGCAAAGAATTTATGGTGAAGACTCCAAAGGCAATCGCGGCAAGAGCAAAAATAATTAAATGGGACTTGATCAAATTAAAAAGTTTCTGCATAGCCAAGGAAACTATCACGAGACCAAACAGACAAACAACCTACAGAATGGGAGAAAATATTAACATGCTACACATCCAATAAAGTTCTAATAAGTAGAATCTATACACAGCTCAGGAAAATCAACAACAACAACAAAAATTATACAACCCCATTAAAAAGTGGGCAAAACACATGAACAGAAACTTTTCAAAGAAGATAGACAAATGACCAACAAGCATATGAAAAAATGCTCAACATCTCTAATCATCAAGGAAATGCAAATCAAAACCACAAGGAGATATCACTTAACTCGAGTGAGAATAGCTTTTATCAAAAATCCCAAACAATAAATGTTGGTGTGATTGTGCAGAGATAGGAACACTCATACAGTGCTGGTGGGACTGCAAACTAGTACAACTTCTGTGGGAAGTAATGTGGAGATACCTCAAAAACCTACAAGTAGAACTACTATTTGATCCATCAATCCAGTTACTGGGCATCTACCCAAAGGAATAAAAGGCATTCTATAAAAAAAGACATATGTACTCAAATGTTTATAGCTGCACAATTCACTATTTCAAAGAAGTGGAAACAACCCA
>NW_012147859.1:15684-16454 GCF_000956105.1 Propithecus coquereli
CTACAAGGTCACATGACAAAGAATAATGTTGGACCCCCTACTGCACAGCAAACACAAAAATTAACTCAAAATGTATTAAATATCTTAATGTAAAATTTAATAGAACAAAATTAGGAGTCAAGAAATAAACTCTTAACTTTACAGTCAATTTTTGACAGTAATGCCAGGACCATTCAGTAGAAAAATGACTCACATGCAAGATTGGTGATTTCATTTCAACAAATGATGTTAGGATGACTGCATAGTCACATGACAAAGAATAATGTTGGACCCCCTACTGCACAGCAAACACAAAAATTAACTCAAAATGTATTAAATATCTTAATGTAAAATTTAATAGAACAAAATTAGGAGTCAAGAAATAAACTCTTAACTTTACAGTCAATTTTTGACAGTAATGCCAAGACCATTCAGTAGAAAAATGACTCACATGCAAGATTGGTGATTTCATTTCAACAAATGATGTTAGGATGACTACAAGGTCACATGACAAAGAATAATGTTGGACCCCCTACTGCACAGCAAACACAAAAATTAACTCAAAATGTATTAAATATCTTAATGTAAAAGATAAAACAATAAAACTATCAGAAGAAAACAAGGGAGTAAATCTTTGTGACCTTTGGTTAGGCAATGGTTTCTTAGGTATTACATCAAAAGCATAAGAATGAAAGAAAAAAAAAAGATACATCAGACTTCATCAAAATTAAAATAGTCATGCTTCAAAGAACATCATTAAGAAAGTGAAAACATAATTCATACAGTAGAAG
>NW_012147860.1:0-436 GCF_000956105.1 Propithecus coquereli
TGTAGAAAGCCTAAAAAGATAAAGTATATGGGATAGTACAACTAACATTCGGTATTTGTAAACTGTACGATGTGAAACAAACTAATAGTCAAGCCATGGATATATCTTTAGTGATAATTAGAAACAGATTCATCAATATCATAATCAACATACGATATTTCAGTAAAGTATCTTCAAGGCCATAACTACAAAGAAAAGCACAAATATCTTTTGGTTAGAGCACACATATTTTTGTAATGATCTTTTTCCAGATATTACCCCAGAGCAAAATATGGTTTCTGCTAAAAATTTAATGTATCTTTTCTGGTTTTCAGTAATGAATATAGAAGTAATTATGTTAAAGCTCAGCAGTTTGGCCCGTTGTAAAGTAATATAAGCCAAGACCCATCACAGTAAACATAACTACAATATATAAAAATCTCTAACCAGAAAAACA
>NW_012147860.1:2953-3225 GCF_000956105.1 Propithecus coquereli
AGCACAAAACCAAACAGTAAGAAAGATATTATTGACTAAGACAAGATTGCATTTATATGCAAATAGACAACTGACCTATGTATGAGAATAGAACGTTCAGAAATAAAACCAAATGCTTACCAGAATTCAGTACAAGGTAAACGTGGATTGTCAAATCACTGGAGAAAAGATAGAGCATTCAATAAATGATGTTGGGATAACTGAATAGTTCCCTGGATCAATGCCTCACCTTGAACACCAGCATAAACTGCAAATGAATCAAATGTTGAAAT
>NW_012147860.1:5487-6708 GCF_000956105.1 Propithecus coquereli
GTCTAGGCTTTTAGTGTACTCATCACCTAAATCGTGTGCGTTGTACCCAATAGGTAATTTCATCCCTCACTCCCTACCCTCTCCCATCTTTTGGAGTCTTCAATGACTATTATTCTACTCTGCATGTCTGTTTGTACCCATTGTTTAGCTCCCATTTATATGTGAGATCATGCAGTATTTGACTTTCTGTTTCTCAATTATTTCTCTTAGGATAATGGCCTCCAGTTCCATCCATGCAGCAGTGGTTTTATTCTTCTACCTATGGTCACAACTCTCCATGCAGCTTTTCAGGTATGGGGGTGTGTGTCTTGGGCAGTGGTATGTGGATTGAGAAAAAAAGAAGATAAGGGAGAGAAATAGGAAGAAGATATTTTACTACAGTTTTTAATAAATTTGATTTTTTTTAGAAAAGTTTTAGGTTTATAGCAAAATTGAGTGGAAAGCACAGAGTTCCCATACGCCCACCGATCCCACACATGCTCAAGCCCCTCAACTATCAACATCTTGCATCAGAGAAGCATATATGTTACAACCGATGAACCTACGTTGACACATCAGTGTTACTCAAAGTCCATAATTTACATTGGGGTTCACACTTAATGTTGTACATTTATTTCCCTGTATTTTTAAAATAATTTAAAGCCACGTGAGTGTAATACTTGATTAAAAATTAAATAAAATAATCAAATGTTTTAAAATATTCAAAGTAAGAAAAATTCAGTGAAGGAAAGTAACATAATGCTGTAATGTAAGTGATGGAAACTTAATCTTGGGATCAACCAAGGCTTCCCTAAAGAAACAACTTCCAAGCTGAGATACAAATTCCTGAGGGTAAGAATATAGTACATTCAGGAACTGAGATAAGTGCCGTGGCTCCAGCAAAAGCAGTGAGAGTAACAGTGATCTGTGATGAAGCTACCAAGGTAGACCTGGATCAGACAAGGCAGTGCCTCCCAGGACTTTGCCATATTATGGGCTTCATCTTAAGAATCACAGGAAGCCATTGGTAAGTATGATGGGAACCATGATCAAATTGAAAATCTCACTCTCACTAAAGCTTGGGGACACACTGGAAGATGGCAAGAACACATATGAGAAGAAGCTATTTTAGTTGTCCAGACAATAAATGATTATAGGTTGGATTAGGCTGATGGCCTTAAAGATGGAGAAAATAGGATAGATCTGCTAGATAGCCTCCTGACTTATTAAAGGTACTGCTTA
>NW_012147860.1:6758-7645 GCF_000956105.1 Propithecus coquereli
CATAATGCTGTAATGTAAGTGATGGAAACTTAATCTTGGGATCAACCAAGGCTTCCCTAAAGAAACAACTTCCAAGCTGAGATACAAATTCCTGATGAGGGTAAGAATACAGTACATTCAGGAACTGAGATAAGTGCCATGGCTCCAGCAAAAGCAGTGAGAGTAACAGTGATCTGTGATGAAGCTACCAGGGTAGACCTGGATCAGACAAGGCAGTGCCTCCCAGGACTTTGCCATATTATGGGCTTTCTCTTAAGAATCACAGGAAGCCATTGATAAGTATGATGGGAACCATGATCGAATTGAAAATCTCACTCTCACTAAAGCTTGGGGACACATTGGAAGATGGCAAGAACACATATGAGAAGAAGCTATTTTAGTTGTCCAGGCAATAGATGATTATAGGTTGGATTAGGTTGATGGTCTTGAAGATGGAGAAAATAGGATAGATCTGCTAGATAGCCTCCTGACTTATTAAAGGTACTGCTTATTGGTTACTATATTTTTATGTAAGTGGGGAACAGTGAAAAAATCTTACCAACCAGAAAATTACCACCTCGAGCCAGGGAAAACTGATGATATGTTCTTTGGAAAAATACTGAATCATACCAAATATATAAAAATATCCTACCTAAAGATTTTATTTTTAATTATGTCCATAACTTGGTATTTTATGAATGGAATGCATGATATTCCAACAGAATTACCCAGGCTGATGGAGCCTCTGCTGCCTTCAATACATAGTTTTTACGATGCCCTTGGCTAAGGACAGCCTGCAGAATAAAAGAAGGAAGAGTTGGAAGATTGACAGGGAGGTTTTATGTGCTAGCCTTGAGAAGGAGACATATCATTTTCACTCCAAATCCAATGACCAGAACTGAATGACA
>NW_012147860.1:9147-9854 GCF_000956105.1 Propithecus coquereli
ACATACTCAGTAAGTATTATATATATATTAGCTATTATAATATTATTTTTCAGTGATAGGACAACTAAGTTTCTGACTTCATCCTGTTAATGAGATAGTAATTTCTTTCCCAATTAGTCAGTGAGAAATTGAAATGAGGCAAGTCTACTTGTTTTTTACCACCCACTTTACCCAGCCCTACACTTCATAATCTGAAAATACATATTAGTTATTGTACTGAATTGTTGGAATAACTTCTAGAAACGATTCCTGGTGTAGGAGGGAGAAAGTTAAACCTCCCACTACCTTGAACTTACCCTGACAACTCAAAGGGAATGTACCCATCACTTAAGTCCTTCAGTCTCTACCCATCTCCTTTGGGGTAACCTTTATTTCCCTCTAGGGGAGAAGTTACTGCCTAAATCCATCATCTTCCCTTCCTCTCTATGCAAAGTTATAGATCTGAGTCACTTAATCTGGAGTAGCCCCCCAATAATTCAGCTAGATGTCTACTCCATGATGACTAGCTCCCAAAAACAATATGAGAAAAAGCACTCCAAGTTCCAAGGTCAAAGATAGCCAGGCAGCCCCTAGAATACTTTTCCTTTTCAACATCAACATCACTATGGCTTTTAGGAATATGTTTTATGTAAAACAACAGACTGGTTAGATTAGCATACTTGCACACTTGACATAAAGAATCCATTTCTGAATATTTACATCTAAAT
>NW_012147860.1:13193-13545 GCF_000956105.1 Propithecus coquereli
GGAGGTGCTGAAACAGCTTGTTTTTTTTTTTTTTTTATATTGCCTGAGTTCTTATTCTGGCTTCCTCTCATCTGAAATCTCTTCTCTTAGCTCATGAATGATAAACTTGCAGTACTCCTATTCTCCTCTGCTGGGAACTCTCCTACTTAGTGCAAAGAAGGGAGGTCCCTGGATGATGCATATGTGTCCTATTGTGGAGGATTGACCTTGCCCAAGACAGGTGGATGCACTGTGAGCATTTTACACTGTTGCTCTCCTGCATCTCCTGCCTCACTCTTCCCCTGTGGTTGTCACTGGAAGTCCCTGCATTGCAGAGTGAGTGAATGCCCTACTTTGTTCTGTCAGCAACCAT
>NW_012147861.1:0-365 GCF_000956105.1 Propithecus coquereli
TCAGGCTGGTTTCGAACTCCTGAGCTCAAACAATCCGCCCGCCTCAGCCTCCCAGAGAGCTAGGATTACAGGCGTGAGCCACCGCGCCCGGCCACACCAAGGTTTTTAATGGCAAAGCAAGGACTAGAACAAGGGCTCCTAACTCATGGTCACATGGCCTATTTCCTCACCTTTCTGCAAACTGTACATATTTTTTGCCAAAACTATTCAAAATAAGTTGCTTTATTTGAAAATAAAAGTTTACCCAGCTCTGACTCTCAGCTACTGTTCCCTATACTCCATAGTTCCTGTATTATTTTTTAAAAGAAATTCAAGAAAGAAAAAAAATAGCTAGATAGTTCAGCTCCAGTCAGTTGACACCATGC
>NW_012147861.1:10545-10848 GCF_000956105.1 Propithecus coquereli
GACTTTCAAGAATTCCTTGAATATTCTTAATAATTACCTTTTATCAGTTCTATATATTGCAAATATCTTTTCCTGGTCCCTCTCTCAAGTGTTAATTGCATCAATTTTTCACCTTAATGTTTAGGTTTATGGGTTCTAGATGAGAGGTCCTTTCTATCCCAGAGATGTTTGCCAACATTTAATTCTACTAGCTTTGACATTGTAAACCTGGGTTATTTTCAGTCATATCTAGTTTACCTTTGTTTACAATAATTGTTAGGAATTCAGCTTTATTTTTCTCCATATAGGAAGCACATTTTCTCA
>NW_012147861.1:21571-21940 GCF_000956105.1 Propithecus coquereli
AAAAAAAAAAAAATTCTAACTATTCTTGGGGTGAAAGATATGTTAGAATGAGAGAAACTAGAATCAGGGAGACAGGAAAAATGACTGTTTCTTTAACCACATGAGATAATAAGGATGAATTAAATTTATTGGCCAGAGGTCAGTTCAGGGGGCTCATATCAGCAGATCTTAAAAAAGTATAATAATGTTCTACCTTTCCAGTTATCTGGTTGTTCCGCTCAGCGTGCTTCACTGATGTGATGAAATCTGATTTCACCTACTTCTGAGTTCCAAGATAAACCTCACCCTTGGTTGTGAACTCTCTTGTTCACTAAATCTCAGAGGAGAGGGATGGAAATGGATCTTATTAGATAGAAATTTATGGTCCTT
>NW_012147861.1:22770-24207 GCF_000956105.1 Propithecus coquereli
ACCTGCAATGATGCTTTATTCTCCAGGGAAGACCAGCCCTGTGTGTGAACACAGTTCTGAGGGCTTCACAGTACACAAGACATAGTAATAGGAGTTAAGAGCACCAGCTATCACATCAGGTAGACTTCAATATAGTCTCCTGATTACATTTTTTTCTTTTTCAACCAGTTGTAGCAATGAGAAAAGACATACTCTTAAAAATTATTTCCTCACTAAAAATATGATATTCCCAGAATGTGAAATGTGACAATAACCTTTATGGGACAATAACCTTTCTCCTGAGACAGAGGAGTTGAAAAGACGCCTTTCTTCTGTCAACAACATATTGGATCTCTGGGCAAAATAAACAGTATCTCAGTGACACCATTTGAAAACATGGAGAAATTTAACTCTAGCCACTCCACTAACTCCCAAAATCCTCAGCAATTCTCTCTAAAGAAAACAAACAAACAAAAACACAAAAAAGTAAAAACTTCATCTGACAGCTTTTGGAACTATTGAGAAATTTTGTTACATTATACCATCATCATGTCACAGAAGCCCAGAGCACTGTCTGGGAAGCTGCAACCCTAGAGATTCCCTTCAGCCAGAGTGGTTCCATCCCTCAGTTTAGCACGATCTGGGTGTCATCTTCCAACAACATTTCCCTGGGCTGAAAATGGTTATGTTTGTTTTGCCTCCTAGACGAGGACCTCCTGGGTGGCTTAGCAACACGCAACTTGCTCTGGAGCGCAACACCCCATTCCCAGCACACACCAAGAGCACTCTCAAAATTGCCTTCTCCCTTACCAAAATGGGTTTACAGCCTTTCCAGAAAAACTCAGTGCCTTTCAAATATTTTTGAGCCTACTTTAAACAGTATCTAAAATTCAAAACAGATCAAATACCAGGACTAAAAGCAGATCAAAACAATGGCACCAAGTACTGCTTGGTTTTCAAACTACACACTGCTTCCAGTCACACGAAGCACACACATACCCTCATTGAGAATCATTAAACAACCAAGGAAGAGTAGTGTGCCTGGGTCCTAGGCCTGCCTGGGTCCTAGCCCCACCTGGGCCCTAACTGGATGATAACTTAGGGAAAGTCTCTTTACTTCTCTAGCCTCTGTTTACGCAGTTGTAAAATAACGAGACTAAAGTGAGGCATCAAATATTTTGTTTCTAATGTATATTATTTACTATAAAGCTATGCATTTTGTTTATATTTACTTCTATCTCAGTCTAAGACAAATGGTTATATTCATTTCAGGAAAAGTATAGGAATTGATTCTACATAATCACAGAGAAACAGTTCAAGGGATCTAATTTTTAGATCTATTTTCTCCCATAATTCTGTAGCATGAAAAAGCAAGAACTGAAACCCACCATTTCTGGGTCCCAACATAGAATCAAAGACCCCAGATTTTCTGATCTTTAACAATGTCTTGGCCACAAA
>NW_012147861.1:27262-27573 GCF_000956105.1 Propithecus coquereli
CCTGAGCATGAGGTGGGTAGGCTCTTTCAATATCCCACTTCTAAAACACAATACAATTCAGAAACTTCTTGACAGCCGCTACTTTTGAGCTAACAGTTCCCAAACTAAGCATGTGTAGAAATCAACGGAGATCCAAAGCTCACACCTACTGTTACTCAGAAGTATGATTCACCCATACAAATAAACTTCTTATAGACATCGTGATGTCATTAAACCTAACTTTAGTGGCCTCACACAGCATCTCACCATGCTTTTCTGTTCTATTGTAGTTTTGCTGAAACTTTATCTGTGTGAACTTGGGTACTTCAAAA
>NW_012147861.1:29217-30919 GCF_000956105.1 Propithecus coquereli
AGATAACTATAAGGGGTTGAGGGAATGCAAGGGATGGGTTTCTGGGGAGCTTTTGAAATCCTGATGATACTGTTCTCCTTCATTCATTGAATGTGAGTGTACTGAGTGGAACACAAGCAGCCATTCTGACACCATGACAAAAGGCCAAGAAAATTACAGAGAGATGTATCCCACAGGTTTGGGTATATTGTGTTTCTATTTATATTTGTTTTAAAACATTTTTTTAATTTCAGTCTTCATTTCTTTGTTGACTCAATGACATGGATGGAACTGGAGGCCATTAAGTGAGACAGGTTAAACACAGAAAGACAAATACAGCATGTTCTCACTTACAAGTGAGAGCTGAATAATGTGTACACATGGATGCAGAGTGTGGAATGATAGACAAGGGGGATTCAGAAGTGTGAGGGGGTGGAAGTGAGGTGGATGATGAAAAATTACTCAAGGAGCACAATGCACGTCATTCTGGTGAAGGATACTCTAAAAGGTCTGACTTCACCACTACGCAATTTATGCATGTAAAAAAATTACACTTGTATCCTTACGCTCGTAAATTTATACAAAAGAGAAATAAAGTCTTGACACAAGAAAAGAAAAAAGAAAGAAAATTACAGGGACCAGAGATGGTGGCTCTGACAAGTTGATCTGCTTTAACCAACACCAGCAACAAGCTCTCTAGATTTCTTCTTATATGGGGTGGGGAAAATGGCCTCCTCTTTGTTTAAGGCAATGTTATTACAGTCATTACGTTATCATAGTTTTATTAAGGTTTTCTGTTACTCGCAGCCAAAATCTTCAAAAATGACCTTGCTTGCTCATGTCAAGGTCACCAGTGATCTCCATGTTGTTTAATTCAGTGGTCAATTCTTAATATTTACCTTAATTGACCCAACAATAGCACCTGGCATGGTTAAGCACTTAGTCCTCCTTGAAATACTCTCTTCACTTGGCTTTCAGGGAAAGACACTCCCCTGATTTACCACCAACCCACTGGCTGTCTCCTTTGCTAGTTCCACCTCAGCTCCTTGACTTCCCAGTGCTAAGATGCCCCAGGGCTCAGTTCTCTTCTCTATCTAGATTCACTCCCTTAATGACAACCTCCAGTTTACATCCCTAGCCTCTGTCTCGCCAATGAATTCCAGACTAATACATCCAATAGTTCACTTGAGATCTCCACTCGGATGTCTAATAGTTCAAATGTAACATATCCAAAAACGACTCCTGAGCTCCCCCCTGACCACAAAACCTAGGACACCTGGAGCCTTTCCAATCTCAGTTGACAGTATTTTTATTCTTTTGGTTGCTCAGGCCAAAAACTCTGGCGTCATCCTTCATCCTCCTCCTTCTCTCATATCCCACACCTAATCTGTCAGAAAATTCTATTGGTTCCACCTTCAAGATAATTCCAGAATTAGGGGACTTCTCAACACCTCCTCCTCTACTTCCTTGGTCTGAGCCACTGTGATCTCCTGCCTGGTTGCAGTCACCTCCCAACTGGGCTTGCTGCTTCCACAACTGGCCACCTAAGGTCAATTCTCAACACGGAAACCAGAAAAGTCCTTTATTTTCTTTAATTTAATAGGTTTTGATTTATTTATTTCAATTGATTTAGGAGGGACAGGTGTTTTTTGTTATGTGGATGAATTGTATGGTAGTGAAGTCCAGGCTTTTAGTATACCCAATAGGTAGTTTTTGATGTCTC
>NW_012147861.1:40124-40526 GCF_000956105.1 Propithecus coquereli
ATATCATGGCTCAGAAAACAAGTGAACAGAAATCTATCAGATTTGGCAGCTAAGCAAGGTACTAACTGGTAAAATGTATTAAACTTCATGAAATTAAAACGAATGCTCTCTGCAGCCACAATAAAGTTTTGGTCCATTTCTTTAAGTTCTTCTAACATAAACATATGACCAATAACAAAGACAAATTTCAATCAAGTAAGAAGAGCTTAAGTGTGGAAAATACACAATCAACCCAGTTTCCTCCTTCCTGCACCACAGGGCATAGCTTCGTGCCATCTGGTGATTATTAGGGGAGAAAGCTGCCATCTGCCACTTCTGCTAGTACATGGGAGAGGGATAGCTCTCCCCACCCTGTAAGCCTATGGGAAATTTCCTTATGCCTGTTTACATGCCCCAGGGCTC
>NW_012147862.1:0-469 GCF_000956105.1 Propithecus coquereli
GATCTTTTTACTTTTATTTCAGACCTTAAGTTAATAACCTGTTAAGATCACATTGACATGAAATTATAATAATGCTTATATGTATGTTTTGCTGTTATTTTCAATTTTTTTAACTGTAAAATCCACATCTGTTCACCTCTCCTGGGTTAAAAAAAATTTAAACCACTGAAATAGAGTGGTAGAGTTTAGAGCTAGAAAGAATTATAGAGCTCCTTATTTAATCCCTTTATTTTACAGATGAAGAAACTAAAAATTGTGATAATTCAGTGAAACTAAGAGTGCCCAAGATCACAGAGCACATTCGTGCCATGTCAGGACTTGGGCACAAATGATTGTCTAGTATTAATATTTTGTAATAGGACAAAATTGTCACAAGTTACAATGGAGAATCACAGCTGTCAACTAGAGATCTTCAGAAAGCACATAATATACAGTTAAATAAACTCTTATTGTCCAATAAACAAACAAG
>NW_012147862.1:2669-3071 GCF_000956105.1 Propithecus coquereli
TAAGATATGCATATTATGAAGTTGTTACTATAAACTCATTATATAATTATTCTTCAGTTCACTAGAAACAGAAAAAATGTAAGTCAAAAACCAGTTTTTTTCATGCCCAGAGTAATCAAATTTCAGAATCTCCCCAAAGCTAAACCGCTTTGAAGAACATAATTCATCTCGAATGGAAATAATTTTAAAGAAAGTAATAACAATGAAAATCTAACTGTTTTATTAACAGGCACTTAACTTTAAAAACGTTCATGAAATGATTTGGCAAGCTTAATTTTAATTACAAACAGTTCATTTATGCAGATTTATTATCTTACATAAAAGTGGTCTGATTGCCCTATAGAAAAATGGATAGGCTATAATTTGCTTTTGGTTAGAGAATCTCAATCCTACTTTTATTCT
>NW_012147862.1:3603-5014 GCF_000956105.1 Propithecus coquereli
AAATGTTTTCTCATTATCCCTTCTTATTTGTACTATACTAGGCTGATATACAGAAAAAAAATTTGAGCTGCTTGATTTGAAACTGTACTTTTAATTACATTTAAAGAAAATCCTTGAGTGGTTTTAGAAATAATTTACTAACAACATATATTATCTAAGGGTATACATAACTCTCTCTATATATATATTATCTAAAGGTCATTCCTGGTCTAGAAAACCAGCATCAAATCTCTAACTGCAGTAACAGTAGAATCATAAAATGTGGGCCTGTTTATACTCTGTCAAGGTCGGGTACCTTTTAATATTAAAAATGATTTATCTAGAATACTATCTGAATCTACTGAAAAACTAGGGTAGGTCATAGCCAGGACACGGACAGAGGCAGATCAAATATCTATCATCTATCTACCTATCTACCATCTATCTATCTATCTACCTGGTGTGTGTGTCCAAATAAAGATAGTGCTGTGTAGTCCTTTCTTAGGGTTAGTCTCTAACATTTGTATTCAAAAATCTATCTCAAAACATTTCATGTCATTTCATTATTTTCCATCCCCCAATTTGACCACTGTCTTAGTCTGTTTTTGCTGCTATAACAGCATATTTGAGACTGGGTAATTTATAATAAACAGAAATTTATTGGCTCGCAGTTCTGTAGGCTGAGAAGTCCAAGATGAAGGGGCCAGAGTCTGGCAAAGGCCTTTTTTTGCTACTTCGTCCCACAGCAAAAGATAAAAGGGCAAGAGAGGGAGAGGCCATCGGACTTGCCCTTTTATAAAGGAACCAATCCCACCAATAAGGGTGGAGCCCTCATAGCCAAATCACATTTTAGAGGCCCCACCTCTTAATACTGTTATAATGGCAAATAAATTTTAACATGAGTTTGGGAATGGACAAACATTCAAACCATAGCAATCACTCTGTAGGAATGTGATAGATTCTGATCCTGGGGTGTTAGAGAGTGGGATTTGGATGGGGGTGGGCAAGAGGGTGGTGGAGTGAGGATGGGCACAGGCTGTGGAGTCACAAGGCACAGGTTTCAGTCCTGTGTCTACAACATTCTGGCCTTACGACCTTGAGACAGTTTTCTCTGGGCCTTAGTTGTGTTGTGACTCACACTCTTTCTCCCATTCTCAGCTTTGGCTTGGTGGGTCAAGATAGGTAGGGACTCAGGTGTACTCACCATCAAATTGGTATTAACTGACCAACACCTAAGTGTACATACAGTAATAACATTCATCGGGTGTCAGGCAGGTGGGAGTGCGGAGGAGGGGATGGGTATATTCACACCTAAGTGTGCAGTGTGCACCGTCTGGGGGATGGGCATGCTTGAAGCTCTGACTCGGGTGGGGCAAGGGCAATACACTCAACCTAAACATTTGTACCCCCATAATATGCTGAAATAAGAAAA
>NW_012147862.1:5064-5600 GCF_000956105.1 Propithecus coquereli
ACATTTTAGAGGCCCCACCTCTTAATACTGTTATAATGGCAAATAAATTTTAACATGAGTTTGGGAATGGACAAACATTCAAACCATAGCAACTACTCTGTAGGAATGTGATAGATTCTGATCCTGGGGTGTTAGAGAGTGGGATTTGGATGGCGGAGGGCAAGAGGGTGATGGAGTGAGGATGGGCAGAGGCTGTGGAGTCACAAGGCACAGGTTTCAGTCCTATGTCTACAACATTCTGGCCTTACGACCTTGAGAAAGTTTTCTCTGGGCCTTAGTTGTGTTGTGACTCACACTCTTTCTCCCACTCTCAGCTTTGGCTTGGTGGGTCAAGACAGGTAGGGACTCAGGTGTACTCACCATCAAATTGGTATTAACTGACCAACACCTAAGTGCACATATAGTGATAACATTCATCGGGTGTCGGGCAGGTGGGAGTGCGGAGGAGGGGATGGGTATATCCACACCTAAGGGTGCAATGCGCACCGTCTGGGGGATGGGTACGCTTGAAGCTCTGACTCTGGTGGGGCAAGGGC
>NW_012147862.1:5733-6093 GCF_000956105.1 Propithecus coquereli
TGTCGGGAATCTATCATTGCAGAAACTTTACAAGTAAAAATGGGAAAGAAAAAAGATATTTTAATTCTTTTCATTTCATATATGACTAATGATGGCATTAAATGTTGCATGAATATTATGTTGTTCATATTCTTATAAGTTAACCCTACATTGATTTAAATGCTGCTGCTTTCTAATTAGTCACTCAATCTCTAATTCTAGTTTTAAGTTGAGAAATCAAGACTGCATCAATGATTTGATAGCAGACCTATATTGTAGTCTAAGATAAGATATGCATATTATGAAGTTGTTACTATAAACTCATTATATAATTATTCTTCAGTTCACTAGAAACAGAAAAAATGTAAGTCAAAAACCAGT
>NW_012147862.1:11034-11566 GCF_000956105.1 Propithecus coquereli
TGATTCCATCACTGATAGCATAGACAAATTAAAGTTCCTTACTTATGGTCCCAGATAACCCCCAAACATTATTTCAGACCAGTAAAATAAACGGCGACCCTTTTGAGGAATACACTTAAGTAGCAGGACTATCCTAGCTAAAAGCAGGAAGAAATGGATTCTATTTCATTTCATTTCATTTGAATGAAAACTGTAACATAAACAATGGCCTAAGTGCATAAGAAGAATTATAGAGGCTGTCAACGGGAGGCAGAGTGCTGCCTTGGAATCTAGAAAACAAGACAGAAAGAAGAAAAAAACAAAACTCAAAAATCAAACAGTGTTTATCCAGAGAGTGTGTGTGTGAGAGAGAGAGAAAGAGAGAGAGAGAGAGAGAGAGAGAGAGAGAGAGATACAAGCAGAGAGATATCAAGACACAGCCAGCGTATCTTGCTCTGATGGTTGCCTACCCGACATCCTCGGGACTGCTCTAGGTGGTGGGTAGTTTATCCGACTCTCCAGAGTCCAAATAAAATATATACTACAACCACTC
>NW_012147862.1:22626-23426 GCF_000956105.1 Propithecus coquereli
TGGCAACAGTGCATATCCTGTTTGTTCATGATCTTAGAAGAAAAGCTTTTAGTTTTTCACCACTGAGTTTGATGTTAGCTATGGCCTTTATTGTACTGAGGTATATTTCCTTTATATCTAATTTGTTGAGAGTTTTTATCATGAGAAGGTATTGAATTTTCTCAAATTCTTTTTTTGTATCTGTTGAGATAATTGTATGATTTTTATACTTCACTCTGTAAATGCAGTATATCACATTGATTGATTTGCATATGTTGAACTATCCTTGCATCCCAGGGATAAATCTTACTTGAACATCCTTTTAATGTGCTGTTGAATTAAGTTTTGTAGTCATTTATTATTTTTGCATTTATGTTCATCAGGGATATTAGCCTACAATTCTCATCTTGTAATGTCTTTGGCTTTGGTATCAGCGTAATTCGTACCCAATAAAATGAGCGTGAAAGTGTTCCGTCTTCTCTAATTTTTTTTGAAAGTTCCTGAGAAAGATGGGTAGTAATTTTTCTTTAAATGTTTGGTGGAATTCATCAGTGAAGTGATATGAATTTGGGCTTTTCTTTGTTGGGAGATTTTTTATTATTATTACTGATTCAATCTTCTTAGTTGTTATTTTCTGATTTTTCAGGATTCAAATTTTCTGGTTTTTCAGAATTCATTCTTGACACATTGTATACTTCCAGGAATTTATCCATTTCACCAGGTTAACTAATTGGTCGGTGGGTAATTTTTATAGTGGTCTCTTATGATTCTTTATATTTCTGTGGTAGCAGGTATAACATCTTCTCTTTTATTTTTAATTT
>NW_012147863.1:0-309 GCF_000956105.1 Propithecus coquereli
TCCACAGAGGTTGCACTAGTTTGCAGTCCCACCAGCAGTGTATGAGTGCTCTTATCTCTCCGCATCCATGCCAACATTTATTGTTTTGGGACTTTGTGATAAAGGCCAGTCTCACTAGAGATAAGTGAGGTTTTGATTTGCATTTCCCTGATGATTAGAGATGTTGAACATTTTTCCATATGTTTGTTTGGCCACTATTCTGTCTTCTTTTGAAAAGTTTCTGTTCATGTCCTTTGCCCACTTTTTGATAGGGTTGTTTGATTTTTTCTTGCCGATTTTCCTGATTTCTAAATAGATTCTAGTTATCAG
>NW_012147863.1:7976-8293 GCF_000956105.1 Propithecus coquereli
TCTATTCGCACTCCGTATACACAGCTAACTCCACTTTGTCCCTAGAAGAAAGGTTTAATTTTGCAGGTTTCATCCACAAAATGAGGTGTTAATGAACTACATCTTTATTCTCACTTTTAAGTGATTTTGTTTTAATCATAGTATGACACCACTATAGTTTGTGTGGAAATAAAAAACATAGCTCATGGTGAGAAACAGATTCCTTAAAGAGGTAATTTTACCTCAGCCACATTCAGGATATCTAGTCTTTTACAGTAAGGACAGAAATTCATAAACAATTGTTAAATTATGCAGTCCTCCTTGGAGATGTTTCTAAA
>NW_012147863.1:9313-10691 GCF_000956105.1 Propithecus coquereli
GAATAAAAAGGGCAGATATTTTGTCAAAATATTTTGCTAGTTTTTTTTCAATTTACATCTGTGGAGAGTACTGGAATGGGATAACTTAGATAAAATAGCAATTTTCCATTAAAAATTTACAGTCAAAATGGAGGTAATTTTTAAGAAATTTAAAAAACTGCCTTTACTGAATTCTAATCAATAGATTAACAATTTTTACCCTGTGCTCAATGTAACTCTCTCCTACATACTCCTGTTTTAATTCTAATTGATATGAATACTGTATAATCAGTGATGACTATTTGCCATCTTGATTTTTCAGTTCTTTGAATTCCTCTTCTCTAATGACAATGTTATCCACCTGAACTATTCCTACTCATAGCACTTCTGATGCCAAATGTGTGGATTTATTCTCATACCAGCCAGTTCTTCAATTCTCAAGACACTGACGGGTGTCTTACAATTTCATTCAATTCTGTCACTGTCTACCTAGAGAAAATGTCAGATCCCACAGGTTAAGGACTCAGTCCCACAAAACTCATCCCCCCTCTCCTGCTTAAATAGCAATCTCAGGCTTCTTGCACTTCGGAGCAACAGGCTATGAATCAGGAGTTCGACAACCCCTTCCCCAGGTTCCATAATTTGCTAGAATGGCTCACAGAACTCAAAAAAGCACTTTATTTACATTTACTGGCTTATTATAAAGGATATAACTCAGGAACAGTCAAATGGAAGAGATGCATAGGGCAAGGTATAGGAGAAAGAAAGGAGAACAGAGGTTCCATGTTCTGAGTGTACCACCCTCCTAGCACTGTGATGTGTTCACCAACCAGAAGCTCTCCAAGCTCCATCATTTAGAGGATTTTATGGAGGTTTTATTACATTGGCATGATTCATTAAGTCATTGGCCATTGATGATTGACTCAATCTCCAGCCTCTCTTCCCTCTTTAGAAGTGATGAAGTAGGGGGCTGACAGTTCCAACCCTCTAATCGTACTGTGGTCTTTCTGACGACCCGCCCCCATCCTGAAGCCATCTAGAAGCCTCCAGCCACCATTCATGTCATTAGCATAAACTCAGGTATGGTTGAAAGAAACTTATGTGAATAACAGAAGATGCCCCTCTCATTCCTATCACTCATGAAATTGCCTTCAGGAGCTCTGTGCCATGAACTGGGGAGGAAGACCAAATATATACTTCATATTATATCTCAATGTCACATCACCCTACCTTGGGCACTCACTCCTATAGCACATACTGTAGGTCAGTGGTTCTAACTATGGTGTGCCTCAAAATTACCCAAACATGTATTAAAATAAGAGCATTAGGTCCTACTGTTGGAATTTTTGATATGATACATCTTGAGTGGAGCCTTAGAATATGCAGTTCTAACAAGTTA
>NW_012147863.1:13656-13963 GCF_000956105.1 Propithecus coquereli
AAATTTGAACTTTATGCACTGAGATTTTATTAACTTGAAAAATAGGTGCACATAGTAGAAATGACACTCATTTGACTATGTCATAGTATTTCCAACTTCTTATGTTCAGCTACAGAATTGCCCCCCCTCCCTTTTAATTATGTAGACATCCTCTAGTTGGCCAGCATTTTTAAACCACCTCTACTAATCTACAAGTCTATCATATTTTCCCAGGGGATGCATTTCCATAGTTCTGCCTTGTTTTGAGTTTCATTTTTCTTTCCATTTTTTTGACTGCCATCCAAACTTTTTTGGCTTTATCAGAGAT
>NW_012147863.1:14278-14820 GCF_000956105.1 Propithecus coquereli
TGGTTAATAAATGGAAAATTTGAACTTTATGCACTGAGATTTTATTAACTTGAAAAATAGGTGCACATAGTAGAAATGACACTCATTTGACTATGTCATAATATTTCCAACTTCTTATGTTCAGCTACAGAATTGCCCCCCCCCTTAATTATGTAGACATCTCTAGTTGTCCAGCATTTTTAAACCACCTCTACTAATCTACAAGTCTATTATATTTTCCCAGGGGATGCATTTCCATAGTTCTGCCTTGTTTTGAGTTTCATTTTCCTTTCCATTTTTTTGACTGCCATCCAAACTTTTTTGGCTTTATCAGAGATTTTTACTTTATTGTTTGTCACCTCTTTTTTTTTCTAGATTTTCATCATTTATTGCAGTTATATATGCCTAGGCTTTTGGTTCCTTTACAGATTTGTTTTTAAGACTTCAAACTTTTTCATTTTATTTTTAGTTCATGATACTTGCAAAAGTCTGTACCCTTTTGATTTTCACTTGCTTCATCATCACATTCTTGTGTTTTGTTTTCATTTTAAAATACCAGAAAG
>NW_012147863.1:16933-17720 GCF_000956105.1 Propithecus coquereli
AGTGTTGACTTGGATATCCTAAATTTGTCAATTTATATGGATTAATGAGACACTTTACATGTAAAATTCACTATCCTTTTTTCTAATAGTATAAGAGTACAAATAAATAGTAACTAAATATACACAAATAGGTAAAGAAAACTAAAAAAAATGACTTTGCAAAGAAAAAAACCCTAAACATGCCTTAAAATTCTTAATATCTGAAGGCCAAAATGGATTAAAAACAAAAATTTCTGAAGGAAAAAAGGCAGAAAAGCTAAAATATATGATAAGTAAATTCCTCATTGCTATCAGATATATGACTAGTATGGCATTTCTAAATTTTTCTTAAATTTTTTCTTAAATTTTTCTTAAATTGCTAAATTTATCTTAAAAATGTCCTAGGATGATAGACTCTCCAAAGGGCTGCTTCTTCAGATGTCATTCTTGTGACTGGTATGAGAGAATTGTTCTCTTCATATATTAGTGGCTTCAAATGAAAAAAAAATCAGAAAGCTAAATTCTTTCCAAGAAGCCTTAGAGGAGCTTGTTGTTGTATATAAAAGTATGACCCATATTTCTGATTCAAATTTTAGTTATAAAATTCTCTTTATTCCCTCTTCTGCATAGGAAAATGCACTGGTACTCTGCTGTCCAGACAAGTAAACCTTGTTACTTGCTATTACTTTGGATACTCAAGACCTAGAATATTCGCTAGCTGAAAGGCCCAAAGAAGCATCTCAGGACAAAAACAAAAAGTCAAATACACAGAAATAGAGAATAAAATGTTGGCTACCAGGTGCCAGAG
>NW_012147863.1:29800-30946 GCF_000956105.1 Propithecus coquereli
TACGAATGAATAATACCTTACTGTGTATCTAATGCGTGTCATACAGTATCTTAAGCATTTTACGTGCCATTTTAAACTCAAAAAAAAGCTTGAAACCTTTCCAACTATCCTAGTACAATGTGATTGGACTAGACCCTTATTTCGGCTTCAGAAAATATTGTCTAAAATTTGTCACCTGCAAAACGAAACTATGAAAAAATCAGATCTGATGTTCGAAATCACAATAATTATTTTATAATGTCATTGAGATTCAATAATCTCATATTATATCTCAGTTACCACCCTTTTTACCCACATGGGTATTATATCTCTCTACCAAGTTAGCTCAGTGCTATGTCCAAAATATTCAGTCAGGAATGGGTGGCTATTGCTTAATTTTTTACTTTCAATCTTTCAGTTAGTCCTGCCCATCCACAGTTAGTAAAAAATAGTTTTTCCACTTTGACACTTTAAAAACATATCATTCTCAAATTTATTAACTTGCCTATTATATCAAATTTAAACATATTCTTTTATTTTTTAAAGACCGCTTCCAAGTGGCAATCCTATGGCTATCGCCCTCAAACAGACTGTAGTTGAGGAACCCTCGGAAGTAATTCTTTTCCAGCCATCTAGGGCTCACTTCTCTCAATGATTGGATGCTGTGATAACTTCTTTTACCCATGACTTTCCCCTACATAACAAATCTCCTCCCAAGTTTTAAACTGCTTTTTCTTACTTATTATACCCATTCCAACTATCCACTGTGTCTTCATCCCACAACATTTAAGTACCAAAATTGGCCATAGGCTGTAGAATGAATTCATTAGGATTCTGTATAATTACTCTGATTGTGAAATCATACAACCTTTTAACTATGGAACCGAAAGGCTCTTAGAGGTCATTCAGTCTAAAACAGGGGCATTTGTGAAAGGTGGTCTTCTTGACTCCTATCATACAAAGAGTATACAACCTTATGAAGTACCAAATGCAATTGTTACTAATATTCTTTATGAAATGGCTTTCAGACTTTGAGATTAAATTGGCTTTTCTGAAATATATGGAACTCTGAAAAAAACATAAAATTTATAATCTCTTTGGGCAGCCTTTAAATATGCAAGAATCAATTTCTTAATCTTCTTTGAAGGAAACTTGGAATATCCTAAG
>NW_012147864.1:0-307 GCF_000956105.1 Propithecus coquereli
TGCTGTTCTATTCTGGCCCTATCCTTAAATTTGCTCTTGATTTATGCAAGAATTTTGAAGACAAGTTAATTTACCCCAGTATAGAAAAGAAGTCCTAAGAAATTCTGAACTCTCAAAGTTGTTATGGCTATTGCAAAGAGCAAAAATAAAACAAGAGCAGAAGCACATTAGTGAGATAATAAACTATCTTTTCATTTTTTGAAAAGACTGTTCTTTCCACATTGAATAGTCTTGGAAGCCTTGTCAAAAATTATTTGAATATATATGCGAGGGTTTATTTCTGAGTTTTCTATTCTATTCCTTCAGT
>NW_012147864.1:766-1121 GCF_000956105.1 Propithecus coquereli
GTGAAAGTCCACACAAAAGTAAATCAGCAGCAACATTTAGAGCTTTGGGTTGTTGATAATGTTCATAAAATCCGTTTTTAAGAAGTAGATAGTAGCTTAATCACTTGGTCTAAATAACTTAAATGCTAAATCATAGACAGCTGTATCTATATCATTCTCATTATTTTTTTCATGAATAAATACACACAGTAATAAACTACTATAAATAAAATTAATCGCATATGCTTATGCACATAATAGGAGCCTGCTGAAAGTTGTGCTGTTTTTGAATCTATGGATCTGTTGATATGGCCCTTATGTGTAAACACTCACAGATGGGCACACTTTATTTATTAAAAACATCTGCAAAATGTTG
>NW_012147864.1:1379-1801 GCF_000956105.1 Propithecus coquereli
GTTGATTCAATATTGACCAATATATTGTGCATTATTTTTATGAGTCTGTGTTTTTCAGATGATTCTGTATATTTCATAAATAGCCTATTTTGGTTGGGTAATGGAAACTATTATTTACAAATAAGCATCAGAGCAGCTTAACATATACTAGCTCCATATTTAAATATACAACTATACACATAATCTACTAAACCTTTAGTTCAACCTCAATAACTAAAGCAATACTACCAAATACTTTATTTTTCTGATCATTATTGACTAAATTTACAATGTAACTTATAAATAACGTACAGGTACTTCCCTTCATTCTTTTTCACTTCTCTGAAATTACTCACTTCCTTTCATTTATCTTGGCTTGCTATGGTAATTCAAACACACTTATTTTACACTTCCTAAAGATTTTTTTCTTGTTAAAAATCTAC
>NW_012147864.1:6791-7360 GCF_000956105.1 Propithecus coquereli
TTTTTTGCCTTTTTTAAAAAATTTCAGCATATTACAGGGGTGCAAATGTTTAGGTTACGTATATTGCCTTTGCCCGTCTGAGTCAGAGCTTCAAGCATGTCCATCCCCCAGATGGTGCACACTTCACCCATTAGGTGTGAATATACTTATCCCCTTCTCCCCCTTCCCACCTGGCCAATACCCAATGAGTGTTACTACTATATGTGCACTTAATAGTAGATCAGTTAATACCAATTTGATGATGAGTACATGTGGTGCTAGTTTTTCCATTCTTGGGATACTTCACTTAGTAGTATGAGCTCTAGCTCTACCCAGGATATACAAGAGGTGCTAGATCACCATTGTTTTCTGTGGCTGAGTAGAACTCCATGGTATACATATACCACATTTTATTAATTCACTCACGTATTGATGGGCACTTGGATTGTTTCCACATCTTTGTAATTGTGAATTGTGCTGCTATAAACATTTGAGTGTAGATGTCTTTTTTATAGAATGTCTTTTTTTCCTTTGGGTAGATGCCCAGTAATGGGATTGCTGGATCAAATGGTAGTTCTACTTGTAGCTCT
>NW_012147864.1:7410-8980 GCF_000956105.1 Propithecus coquereli
TTGCCCAGTTTGGGTTCTGTTACATTCATCAATTACATTTATAATAAACCTTTAGATTGGATATCTTACCTTCCTCCAAGAATTCCACATAGTTTTTAGTAAATTGACACTATCATTCTTTGGAATTCCCTGGGAAGTCTGATTTTGTTTGTTTGTTTGTTTTTAATCTATTACCTCTGTTAAAAGAACAACTTTAGACAAACTAGATTTAGCAGAGTTTTTCTGAGCACAGAACAATTCATGAATCAGGCAGCAACCTGAACAGGAGAGGTTCAGAGAGTTCCACCCAGCAACATGGGCACGTAGGATTTATAGACAAAAAAAAAAAAAGTGACATACAGCAATAGCTTTACTTGTTACAGCTCAGTATTTGCCTTACTTGGGCATGGTGTGATGAGGCATTTGCCTTATATGAATATGGTTTGACCGGTTGGCAACCTGTTATTGGCTGAAGCTCAGCTGCTGTGATTGGTTGAGACTCAGTTATTTGTTAAAAAAATATACTCTCAGACTGCAATTTGTTTCCATATTAAGTTAGGCTGCAGTTTGTTACACATGTACTCAAGATATGGAGGAAGATTTAGGCCAAAATTTCATTTCATTTAACCCCTCTCATGCTCTCTGCAGAGTGATTGGCTAAAGGGTGGCACCTAACCTAGTCTCTTGAATGAGATATGAGGAGAAATTAACTGTGGCTCCTGGGAAAGAATCTTGATCAATATTCTATAGAAGGTACATAGTAAGATACGAACAAGAATGGATGTCACCACTAGAGGCTGTTGGCAGTCATCTTGCTACCATAAAGCAAGCCAGCCTTAAGATGAAGAATATATTCTACAAGACAAATAGATTACATAAGAAAAGAGTCTCTTTTTTTTTGACATTGTGAAATATGGATCAACTCTTTCATGAATTTGGCCCAGTATATGGACTTCTCAGTTATTTAGCCAATAGACAACAAGTGTTGCAGACTATTAAATTGTTTTCTTTTACTTACATCTAAAAAATAAATCCTCATTTGCAGACAAAAATCAACTCTTTATAATTTTCTTTTACATTATGACATACATTGAAAGTGATGATATCTGTACAATAATAAAGTTTAATGAGGCTTCTCACAGGTGGAGATGAATGTCTGAAAATGTTCTACTCATTATTTTTATAGAGGTTAAGTTTAGGCATAGAAAATCATCTTATAAAATTGTTTGACTTCTCCCAGTTAGTCCACTAATTTCTTGGGCATGCTAGTAATCATGTATTTCAAATAGAGCAAACTAAATACAGATGCTTTTTGACTTAAAATGAGGCTACATCCTAATAAACTCATTTTAAGTTGAAAAAATGATAAGTTGAAAATGCATTCAATACTCCTAAGCTACCAAACATCATAGGATAGCCTAGCCTACCTTAAATGTGCTTGGAGCACTTACCTGAGCCTACACTTGGGCAAAATCATCTAACGCAAAGCCAATTATATAATAAAGTGTTGAATATCTCATGTAAATTATTGAGTACTGTATTAAAAGTAAAAAATCATAATGGTTGTGTGGGCACTAAAAATACAATTTCT
>NW_012147864.1:20500-23276 GCF_000956105.1 Propithecus coquereli
AGCTGAGCTGCCAGGTGCAGAAATAGCTGATTAAATTAACAAGCAAAAATTGAAAGAGTTGAAGTGCCTTTAACCACTTACTGTAATGGTACACACAAGAGGCTAAAACCAGAGAAAACAAGGGCTCTCCTTGTTCCATTCCCCCATGGAATTTTGCAGGGGGGGAGGATCAGGTAGATCGGCACAGACACATGGGTTCTCTCACTATTGAAGGAGATCTGAACAAAAGACTTCTGCAATTATATGGACTCTGGGGTTGGGGGAGGAGTCAGAGGGGAAGGCTAAGAGTGGAAAAGTACTGGATTCTGAGTTAGAGTAGAAAAAATTGTCTTCAAGATTTTCCCCATCCTCCTCCTATAATGAGATCTTAGCAAAGGCACAGGCAGAGGACCTCTGCCCAAGGCTCAGATAAAGAGACCCAGGAATAAAGGCTCCTGAACTAGGAATGCAAACATGTAAAATAGCATGACTGGGAGGAAGGGTCGGGGGCTGAGTCCTTGACTGAGATTCCCTCCGGAGACTGCAATGCATTGCCTGTACGCCAAGTCTGGTGAGAAAGGCAGCTTTCTCCAAGAAGCTTGCCTATGGTCAGGCCTGAAACATTACATGAAGTTTATAACCAGTACCAGACACTTCATTTATGATTCTGCAAGTCTGAAGTCAACCACCGTTTCACTGGCCTACGGTTAAGGAATCAGCTGGGTAGTGTTCCTTTTAGGATATAATCTGTTTCCTTTTCCAGCTATAAAGGTAATCTACATTCCTCAACTCCTGGCCTCCCCCCTCTTTCTTCAGAGCCATCAAGGGTGGGTGGAATCCTTCTCACATCCCATCACTCTGAACTTGCTTCCATCATTATATCACACCTCCTTCTCTGATTCTGACTCTTCTGCCTCCCTCTTCCACTTTCAAGGATACTCGTGATTACATTCAGGCTACCTGGATTACCCTAATCTCTTTATGTGTTTTATGAGTAATTACAAGACATTGTCCCAAATTGCCTTTTTCCATTTGTGAGGAGGATGCTCTGTGTCTAGCTCGTGCTCCGGCACAGCCTTCAGAAATTGGAAGAAAAGGTGAGTGGCAGCGGGCAGGTGAGACATGCTCTCTATTGTCGGGGGGTGGGGAGGGTTGGGGGAGGGATACAGCAGTGGTGAACAGCTTGGCCAAGAACACAGTGAGCACTTATATATGTCTCTGAACAATAGTGGCAACGTGCCATGGGAAAGCGCGATCACATGGGTTCAGACAGGAGATGACACCTTGGTTACATGAGTGTGTTGACTCACACCTCCCCGGAAGGCCATCTAACCAGGGGGGGCTGGGCAGAGAAAAACACTCCGGCAGTCATCTTAGTTTGGCCTAAGAAACCTATTGCCTATACAAATGCATTTTCTCTTACATTCCACCCCCTAGGTAATAGGTTTCCTGGCCAACACAGGGGCCCACAAGGAGGCCCCTTGGGCACAAAGGCCACGACAACGATACAGGAACAGCACAGTATTACCAGACCACAGCCAGCAGCTCCTAACACTAAAAGAGTCCAACACCAGGAGGATGAGAGACATTCCCACCACTGCTGGAGTGGGTCTCCATTAACTGCTGGATGGCCTGTACCTCGCCATGACTTCCTTCAACGTAGAGGACATATCCTCCTGGTGATCAGCACATATACACAACATTCAGTATGTACCACTGCGCATGTTTCTCCTTGAGCTGCAGTGAGGAGATCAAGGCCCATGTGGTTTTGCAAAACTACCTTTCTCATCTGAGGGACCTCATCCATCGGGACGGCCAAGGCCTGTCTGGTTTGATTCAGGGTCTGAGCAGTAGCTCCGCTAGGGCATCCACTTCTATCTCTACCTTAATGGCTCCAACCCCAGGAGGAAAGATGATTGCTGGGTAGAATCACCATGGAGTCTGTTTCACGCGATGCCAGCGGGAGAATATGGCATCCCAGTTATGCGGTTTCTGGGTAAAGGTGGGGAGGATCTTCTCCAGGACATATGGCGGTCCCCACGTGCAGCTCAAGTGCACCTTCCTGTCGAATGAGCAGGAAGATAAAGCCACCCATACGGGGCGGTGCCCTACTAGCCAACCTTGGGCTTTTCATGTAGGTCACCAGACAGAGAGGTCCTTAAACACGGCCCAGTTATCAGGGCAGACACGCAAAGGGGACGGCTCGTGCACAATTCAGCCCACTGGCGGCTCTGTCCCTGCCTCGTTTCAAACCAAGTTTCATTATAATTCGTACTTCCCTGGCGGGGGACTCCGTCCTTCAAGGTCCGGCTCTCTTTCCTGGACAGCCACTACCGTCCATCGGGCTGAGCGGCTGCGACTGGACCCGTCGGCATACCATGCCTCCACTGGAGGGGGACTCCGCCCTTCAGGGACGGGCTCTCTCCCCAGGTATCTATTACCGCGGTCTGAGGGTCAGTATGAGACACAAATCCAACAGGACCCAGTGCTGTCCGCGACTCTGCAGTCAAAGGGCTGGAGCTGAACTCCGCTGTTGCTCCAAGCAAGCTCCCACCACGCCAGAGTGGGGGTCTGGCCACCCCTGATGGTGGGCTGGTTCTCCATGCCTCGCCCACCCTGCCATGGGTTCGTGGAGCGCACTAGCGCCTCAGACTGCCCACTTATGGCTTCGCAGGCCTCAAGGGCGGCATTCACAGCCGCCAGCTGCTTTTCCACCAAGGAGCAGCGCTCCTCGGGGCCCTTCCAAGTCTGGGACCAAAACCCAACAGGGACCCGCCGCTTACGCTGGCCTTGCCAC
>NW_012147864.1:24001-30519 GCF_000956105.1 Propithecus coquereli
GGTTACCGCCCCGCCCCCCCATGGGCTGCGCATGCTCCACGCTCCGCTTTACCACCAGGCGGCTCTCCGCAGAGGCGCCTGCCCTCAGTCTCCTGCACTCTGGCAGTTTCCTCAGCGTCTGAGGTCCGACTGCTTGTTAATTCTTTCTCCAACTCCTGCACCCGGACTTCCAAATTTTCCTCTATCTCTTGCAACTCCCTTGCCTGGGCTTCCCGCCGCAGGGTGTCCTCATGCTGCTCCCGGAGGGCTGTGAGGAAGAGCCGGCCCACGCGACCAGCGCTGCTGGCTCCCCAGGCTGCAGCGACTAATCTGAGGCCCTCAAGCCTTTTCCCGGGCGGCAGGGGTACATTCCACCTGCTCCCACCCCGTAGAAGAGGCCCACGACATGAGGACCGCTGCCACTGGCTGCCACAAGCCCACAGGAGGCCCCACGTCCTCCCCTGCGGGGGTGGAGGGGACACTTACCTCAGCTGTATCCTGCTGGCTACGCCAACCGTGAGGAGGGAGCTCTGTGGCTGGCGCGAGCTCCGCCACAGGCTTCGGACATTGGAAGAGAAGGTGTCAGCGGACAGGTGAGACGTGCTCTTTATTGTGGCGGGAGGGGGGGTAGAGCAGTGGCGAAGAGCATGGCCGAGAACATGCGAGCGCTTATATGTGGCTCTGAACAGTAGTGGCAACGTGCCATGGGAAAGCGGGATCCCATGGGTTCACGCAGGAGGTGACACCTTGGTTCCGTGCGCGTGCTGACCATGCCTGCCCGGAAGGCCGGCTTGTTGGGGGGTGGTGGAGAGGCCGGAAGAACACTGCGGCAGTCATCTTAGTTTGGCCTGAGAATCCTGTTGCCTGCACAAGTGCATTTTCCCTTATACCATTGTCCTGTCTTCCCGCTCCTGAATTACACAGACCTTTAGACTGTCTTGGTGGTTGCTCGTATTTTCAGAGCCCTATCCCTAATTCTATCTCGACAAAGTTGCGCTCCGGTATATGCTAACAGATTATGTCAGAACTCACTTTAGTTTAGTTTGAGATTATAAGTAGCCCTGCTCATTTGGCCGGATTGTGAAAAGACCTCCTCAAGAAAGGAACATACACAAAATATCTACAACAGGGCAGAGGGCATGATAATCATATAAAACAAATAATTGGCATCTGGATTATGGGAGCAATGAATAAAAAAAAATAAATCCTGTGTATATACAGTGGTGTTTGAGGTATTCTCTTATTTTTCCTTCTAATGTTAATGGTGTTATTAATGATGTTCCCTCTTTTATTCTGATATTAATAATTTGTGTTTTCTCTTCTGTCTCTCCTGTCTCTGTCTCCCTTGCTCCCTCCCTGTCCTCAATCTTGCTAGAAGTTTTTTTTTTAATTTTATTCTTTCATCTAAATATAATTTTTATTTCTTGATTTTCTCTATTGTTTTCAATTTCTTTAATTCTCACTCTTATATGTATTTTTCCTTCCTTCTGCTTGCTTTTTATGTTTGGTCTCTTTTTCTCAGTTTCTTAAGTTGGAAACTTAAATTGTTATTTTGATACCTCTTTTTTCTTTTATAATGTATGCATTTAATACTATACATTTTTCTCTAAAACTATTTTAGTGCCATGCTACAAATTTTGATGTGATGTGTTTTCATTTTCTTTCTATTGAAAATATTTTCTTATTTACCTTGGAGTTTTACTTCAATCCATTTAAGTATTTTATTACTGCTACTATTATTTTTAAAAATCTTTAGAAATTTTTTCTGCTATTGGTTTTGTTCAATTTTATTATGCTTAATGGAGCAGAATATGGTCTGCATTTGTGAATATTCCCTGTGCACTTTATATATATATATATATATTGTGCTGTCATTGGTAATACAGTTCTATAAATATCAGTTAAGGGAAGATGATTGATAATCTGATAATCAGTTTTGCTTTACTGATTGTCTGCTTACTCATTCCATCAACTACAGAGATATGAATGTTGATGTCTCCAACTATAATTTTGGGTTTATTCACATTGTGTCTTAGGCCTTCCTATCTTTGCTTCTGGTTACTTTGAAGACTCTGACTAAATGCATACTTAGATTTTTTATGTGTTTTTTGGTAAAACAATTGCTTTGTCATTACACAATGTTCCTTTTATCCCTGTAATAATTCCCTCTTTGTAAAATACTATTATATGCTTTAATATAGCTACTTCAGCTTTCTCGTGAATAGTTATATGGTCTACTCTTTTCCACTCTTTGAAATTTTGTGCATCACTGTATTTTTATTTAAAATATGTATTTTCTATATAGCATGTAATTGAGTCTACAATCTCTATCATTTAGTTGGTATGTTTAGACCATTCATATTTTATGTAATTATTTATAGATTATATTAAAATAATTAAAATAATTTTGCATATCCATGTTTATGTCTTTGGTATTTTCATTACTCCCAGTTTCCCAACTGCTTTTTGATCCATTGTGAATTTTTATTCAATCTTTAATTTGATTTTTTTTACTTTGTATTTCTAATAAATCTCAGCCTGTCCTTAGGAATATTATATCATGTAACGTGCAGTGTAAGAAACTTAGTACAGTCCTTCCCATAATTTGTGATATTGTGATATATTTTCTTTTGCAGATAACTATAAACAAAAAAGACATTGTAACTATATTTTGTTTTAGGCAAATAATTATACATCACAGAGATTAAAATTGAGTTATATTTTAGAGAGAATAAGTTAAGAAGATAATGTCTTTATATGTGTGTGTATTTCCATGAGCCATGATATAAATTTTCTAATTATCAATATATTGGTAGACTTAGTTTCGCTGAATGTTATACATACATATAAATCTCTATTAATTTAAATATTTAAAGAGATTTCCTGTTTCAAATCATTTTATAAATCCATATCCATTTAATATGATTGAATAACATGTCATAGGTATGGTTGCATAAATTTACCAACATGAGTTCTTGGATCATACACATATTTGAATAGCAGCAAAGCAGAGTAAACATAAAAAGTCTGCCAAGCTTATATCTATCTAAAAAAACAAAAAAATAAAAAAACAAGACCACTTGCTTACATGCAGGTTCACACAGCAGTCACAACTGCAGCTCAGTAGTGTGCTTCTGAATAGAAGATTAGATTGAGGGAATTACAGTGATTTTAATGAATATTTTTCTAGCCTGATGAATTACTCTTCTTTATTTCAGAAGTTTATTTTAGTCTAAGTAACTGAGATTGATGATCCTCTATCTACCATCTGTTCCCACTTGCCATTACCACAGCCTCCTAAAGTACTTTAAACATTTTTTCAAAACATTTTACAATGTTCATGTTTTAGATTACATTTCATGTTACATCCCATGAAAAATCATGCAAAGATTATGTATTCTATCAATGATACATCACAAAAAAAATAGTAATAATCACATTTATTCTGAAAATATTATTACTCATTAAGTATTTGGAAAATATTAAATTGATTCTTTCATAAATCAATGATTAATTCTTTACTCAAAAGATTTAGAGAGCTTAAGGTAGATATGACCTAATCTTGAAAAAGAGTATAATATGATATATGTAAAATATGAATAAGTTAAATATATGCACATATGTATTTCCAACTGCTGTAATAAATTACCAAAGCTAAGTGTCCTAAAACACACAAATTTATTATCTTACACTTCTAGGGGTCATAATTTCAACATGGGTCTCAGCCAAAATCAATGCATCAGGAGGGCTGTTGTCCTTCCTGGAGGCTCTAGAAGAGAATCTATTTCTGTGACTTTTCTAGAGTCACCTGAATTTCTAAACTTGCGGCCCCTTCTTTCACTTTCAAAGATAGCAATGGTGGGAAGGGTTTTCAAACTGCTGTCTCTCTGGTTCTGTGTAGACAGGAAAGATCCCTTGTTTTTAAATACTCGAGTGATAGATTGGACTCACCTGGAATATCCAAGATAATCTTCCCATCTTATGGTTAATTATATTTGCAAAGTCTCCTTTGCTATGTAAGATATTCAAAAATTCTGAAGATTGCAGTTTGGATATCTTCGAGGGCCATTATTTCGTATAAATTTCGCATAGAATATGAGGTCTATCTAACAATATCAAAAATCATTTAATTAAGAACTTAAAATTACTAGTGCTTTCTGTAAACTTAAGATGAGTCATACAATATAGCAGACATTGCCCAATTAATATTTTACATGTGTTTTGTCTCAGTGGACTTCCCTATTTACAAAGAAATGCCAATTTATTGCCCAAAGTATTAAGTTGTTAACATTAGGGCATAGACTAAGGAGATACATATTTAGTCAGGTTGGATCTCCAGATCCAACAAAAGATTGTCAATGATACATTATACCTCACAATTTCTCTAACAGAAAAACAGTAAGAAGAAAATATGGCTACAGTAATCTTTTGCATGATTTGCTTGGGGATACTTGTTTTATGTTAATGTATATATATATAAAATAAATGTTAAGCACTCCCTAAAATTGCAACCAGTCATATAAATTCTGATAGGCCTACTTTTAACATCATCTATTTTGTTTCTTTGATCTACTTTTCTATCCTTCTGTCAATATCAGGATCATAATTTATGTAGCTTTTTGTCAATTCGTGTATTTTTCTATCATTTATAATACTACTAAAAATGTTAACTTATAAGGATAAATTGTTAAGAAGAATTTAGAACTAACTTTTCATTAAAATCTACAAAACATTGATAAGAGAAATTTCAAAAGACATAAATAAGTAAAGATATGTATTATATAATGCTGATGAACCAGAAACCTCGACATATTTACATATATGCCTTCTCCAAATTGATGCAATGCAATCCCATTTAAAATTCCAGAATTTTTGGAAATTGGTTACATGATTCTAAATTTCACATAGAAATGTAAAATAACAAGAATAAATATGAAAATATTAAAGAAAAGTGCAATATCAGCTAACTCTGTCGCCCAATATCAAGATTTACCTGAAATTTTCAGTATATAAGAAGTGGGAAATTAGCACAATGATTAATTCAGAGATGAATTAAACCAAATAGGAATACAGATACAGACCCATACATATATGAAAAAATTAATTTGAGCTGAATCATAGATCTGTGAAATATCAAATAATAAACCCAGAAAATAAAAAAGCAAACACATAGTAGAATATCTTCATGACCTTTGAGAATGCATATATTTATTGAAAAAATACAAAAATAACTAAATATTTTTAAAATTTATAAATTTGACTTTATTAACATTGAAAATTTTGGTTGCAAAAAGCATTATTACATGACTGGAAAGATAAACAAGACTCTTATAGGAATTACGTAATGTATTGTTACAAATCAAAAATAAGTGGGCAGATAACTCAATAGAAGAAAAAAAGCAAAACACTGGAACTTTAACTTCATGGAAGAATAAATACAGAATACCTGTGAGCATCCGTAATGGCTTTCAATATTATTGGTTATTCAGAAAATGCAAATTAAAGCCTCTCTGAAGTACTGCCATACACCTAGTACACCTAATAGGGACTAAAATTTTAAAAAGAAATGACAATACTGACTTTGATGAAAATGTGGAGTAACTGGGACTTTGATATTGTGATTTTGGAAGTGTAAAGTGTTAGAACCACTTCGAAAAACTGTACAGAAGTATATACTGATGCAAATATATGCCTTCCTTATGATCCAGTCAACCCCCTCCTACATATTACATATATGTGACAGAAACAAGAAACTGTGTTCCCCAAAGACATGTAGAATAAAATTTGTAATTTATTCTTAATATTTATTTATAACAGCCTGCAAGTGGAAACAACTGAATCTCCATGAACACTAAAATAAATAAATTGTGTTTATACAATGGAACATTAAAGTCAATAAGAAAATAACAAACTGCTACTATGTGCAACAACGTAGGTGGATCCAAATACAAACAGAAGAGCAAAAGGCTTACACAAAACAGTGTATATGGTGCAGTTGTGTTAAATAGTTGCATCTATGTGAAATTCAAAAATCAGCGAAATTAGTCTCTGGTTATAGAAGTCAGAATAGCAGTTATTGCTGCAGATTATTAATAGACTGGAATGTAACAGGAGAGGGGCTTTTGTGGTGTTGAAAATGTCATATGATGTGGGTACTGGCTGTATAAGGATATTTATAAGTAAAATCTTATCAAACTATAAAACATCTAAGATTAGTACATTTTTCTCTCTGAGTATAATCTTTCAATTAAAAAGATAAAGAACCACCTGAAGGCCGGGCATGGTGGCTCATGCCTGTAATCCTAGCACTCTGGGAGGCCGAGGTGGGAGGATTGCTTGAGCTCAGGGATTCCAGACCAGCCTGAGCAAGAGGGAGACCCCCGTCTCTACTATAAATAGAAAGAAATTAGCCAAACAACTAAAAATAAAAAAAAGTAGCCGGGTACAGTGGCGTGTGCCTGTAGTCCCAGCTACTTGGGAGGCTGAGGCAGGAGGATCCCTTGAGCCCAGGAGTTTGAGGTTGCTGTGAGCTAGGCTGA
>NW_012147864.1:33914-35889 GCF_000956105.1 Propithecus coquereli
AATTAACACTCAGTTGATAATTTTCCAGTGAATAAATAAATAAATGAAAAATTTTCTCACAAAATAAATATTTTTACTCCTTAGTCTTTTTTAAAATATAAAAATTAGTATAATGAAATGATGGTGAGTTGCACGTACTTTATGGGGAATACAAGTTTTCAAACAGTAATTTAATATTAAGCTAAGAATATGTATGCAATAAATAAATAGGCTTAAATAAATGATACCTAAGAAAAAATAAAAATTTTCTCAAACTGATATATATTAAAAACCTTTAAATAGGTATGAGCTTGATGATAAGGGAACATTTAATAACGAGATAGATTGTCAGGTCTGAACCATCACCCTTTAAAAAGTGCATGGTTCCAGTTTAAGAAGAAGAAAATTAAGGAGGAGGAAGAGATAGAGGAGAAGGAGGAATAAAAGGAGGACAAGAGGAAGAAGAAGAAATTCATGTAAAATAAAAACAGAAGAAGGAGTAGAAGGAGAAATCATGATAATGTGGAAAAAAAATGTCATATGGGAGTTGATCAGCTCCTGAATATGGGCCATCATCATGATTGAAATACATCAGTCATACCATATATTCAATGTCGCAAAAAGTTAACTAAGAAACAATCGAATTGTTACTTTATAAATACAATATTTTTACAAGTAATAGACAAGATTTATAACTAACTTTTAAAGGACTTTTTCTTAGCAAAATTTTAACACATTCTAAATTGCTCATTTTATTTAGAGAGGAACACAATTTTTCATTAGTTAAATATATTTATTTTGAAGTTGTTTTGTGGGTGGAATTACTGAAATATTGCCAAGCCAGGCGCTATTTTAAAATGTGCGATAGCTGGTGCATTTGGGAAATTTATAGATTTCGGAATGTAATTCTGACACAAAGTTATATTTCAGGGAAACTGGAATATGGAGAAAGGATGACCACTATATAAGTTTATTTCTTTTTTAGAATGTCTAACAAATTTTGTCATAAAATGTTTAGTCTTGCATAGAGATACACATATTAATAATTGCACATGAAAACTTTGTTTAATAAATAATCCAACTTGCAAACTATAAATTTTGTTTTTAGACATAAAATTAAGTTTTCCTAGAATATATTATGGATACTTTTATATTGATATACTCCCTTCATTTCATTTTACTTTTTTATATTGATACTCTTATAACACATACAAAATTCTTTCTTAAAAGGAAGTCCTTCTTAGTTAAACTAATAACTAAGTTCTACTTGTATACATTAATCAGATTAGTCAAAGAATTCATTTAAGCTCCTTAGGAAATTTGCTGATAATATTGTTAAAATATATTAACTAAGCTAATAAATTAACATAATAAATAAATATAAATTCTCAAAATATATTACTTGGAATACATCAGTGTAATTTCAAATATTATTTGCTCATAATATTAGAAAAGTAATTTGGTTATACTTAGTTTAAGAATTTGTATTAGAAAGGTATTTTGAGAAAAATCATCAAATTCCATATAAAATATAAGATTACTAAGCTAACCTAATTCAACTTAAAATAGAAAAAAATGATGAGGATATTTTAGATATTACCAATTTAAAAATCAACACCATTATTCAAACTATAATGTGGTTTTGTGATGTTAAAATGATTTTCATATTGAAAAAAGGCTAGTAATCAAATCTGAAAATGCCATGATGAGGTTAGAATTTTAGCCCCTCACCCCCACAGCAAACAAAAAAAATACTATAAGACATTTCTGATAACATAAAGCCAAAGTTGCTAAGAAAAGATAAGAAAGAGATTAAATTAATTAATGATACTCTAGATTTGGAAAAGAGTATAAGAAATCTCTCATTTTTTCCATTTTTTAAATATTCACTGAAGCTGCTTTGTTAATGTAACTTGTCACATTATTTATTTAACCTTCTTGTATTTTCACCATTTAATTTTTAGAAAGATATTAAAGATATCAGTGTGTTATTTTT
>NW_012147864.1:35939-39222 GCF_000956105.1 Propithecus coquereli
AAAAAAAAAAAAAAAAAAGAATCACCTGAAAAGGTGTGTTTTGTATTTTTTGTTTTGTTTTTACTAAAGCCAGTGCCTACGGTCACGTTTCAGAGAACCTGATTCAATTAGCCAAGTTTAGGTACAGAGCCTGAATGTGTCCTGGAAGGCCCTCAGGTGATTCCGATGTGCAGTTAAGAATGAGAACTGCTTTTGTAAAAGATTATTGGGGAACTCTGATGTAAAGAAAGAGTCTCCTCGAGGACTAAATTTGCAGCAATTTTGGCAAGGGGAACAAAAGTGATAGAGTACAAATGCAAGCTAAATGTGCTAAGGGCACCTTGAAACCACCAGCAACATTAAATAAAAATATTGTGGCCAGTTAACATCTGTCCACAGCATTGAAGAAATTTCCAAAAGGCCAGTGTCTCTGAGGTAGTTACTGGGCTAGATGGTTCCCCGGACCAGGCTGTCATTTCCAGGAGGTGGAAGACCATAGGCACTTGTTTAGCCTCCCAGCTATTATTTTCTGTTAGTTTACTGGGTATTTCACCCTAAAAATCTACATTTGAAGAAATAAACAAGCTAAGGGGAAAATGCATGTATGAATAGAATTAAAGTCTAATCTTGCAATTTTTCCACGTTCCTCAAGTACTAGCCTTCCTTGTAGTTCTAAATTCCAATCTCTGCCACCACAGAGAAGTGAGACATTTACAATCCCCAAATTACTGCTTTCTATTCAACCTCTGTACCCCTGGATGAGAACTGGATGATCCTCTAAAGGAAAAAGTATTGTCCTCTTCTCTCTTTAGGATCTCTGCCATTCAACTCTTTTACTCTTTAAGCAAACAAAACTCTCCATTGCCAACAAACAGTTGCGTTATTATTTTCAGCTTTTATAGTAGTGGAGAGTTAGTCTGTTTTAAACTGTCTGTGATAGCCTATGGGCAAAAATGTAAAAACTTTTATCCTTGGCATGAGGAAATACAATGTTACTAATATTTTTACACTCTTTCTAGAAAATGGAAGGATATTGGAACACTCCCTAATTTTTCTTCCAAATCATATGCTATAATGATTATTTTATTAGATAAATATTGAACATTACATAAGACATTATCACAGTTTTATGCTGTCAATGATCAGGTATATTTACTGACATATTTTCTATTATAAATGATTATATTTTTATTTCAAATTTCTCTTACCACCTAGAGTATTTTGTTCTGATTTTTGTGTTTCCATTAGTACAGATATGCTATTGATGAATTATCTCACTTCGAAAAGCTTCTTATTTTTTATTTTGTTTGAATAATGTTCTTATGGTAGGGAAGCTGGGATAGCAATTTTTTGTTTACTATGCAAAATATCATTATATTGATTTCTGGCTTCCATCATTGCTCCTCATAAGAAACCACATTTCAATGCAATTGTTACTTATTTGTAGGTAGTCTGACTACTTTATACTATTCTTAAAATTCCCACCTTCTCTTTGATTTTCAGCAGTTTTTTTCTGATATATCCATATTAGCTGCTTTGTGTTTTAGGGCTTCTTGGAGTTGCAACCTGTGTGTTTCATGTTCTTTTATGTTTCCATAATTTAGGTTTTATATATTTTTCAGAGCTATCTTCCAGTTAACCAATTATATCCTTGCCTATAGCTTTTCTTTACCCCATTTTTTGCATATTTTAATTGAAGTATAACAGCAAAAGAAATGAATTTAAATATAGAACATGATAAATTTTTTATATATGTGTGCATTTGTGTGGCTACCGCATAATAAAGATGTTTAACACATATAACTACCCAATAGGTTTTTTATGCACCATCCCAAAGATAATAATTTTGACATTAGTCATTATAAACTAGTTTTGCCCTTTCTTGAACTCATATGAGCTCCCACTCTAACAGACAGAAACTTGGATGTCACCATCTACATTCCATTCACTGAATTGTTGAATTCCAATATGCATATATGCATTGTTAGAATTATAAACCTGTGCTTTCATTGTGCACAAGTATATCAGCTACACTACAGTGCTTATGCACAGTTTAATTCGCCTTTAGTTTTACACACTCTATTTCTAAAGTTATTAAGATCAGCAAGTTTTTCTTCCATCAGAAGGGATTCAGTAGATTATTTCATATATGTGTAGCACAGTTAAATTGTTTTTTTCTCATTGCACATTCCATTATGAAATTTCTCACTTTAGTAAATCTTTTTCTAATTTGCACAGATTAAGTTTCACTCTGTGTGCTTTAGTTCTACAAATATTGACATATGCATAGTGTCATGTCATTGTTTCCACAATTACAGTATCATACAGAATACAAAATAGTTTCACCCTTTTAAAAATTTCCTAATCTCCTCCCTAAAAATCCCCTGAATTTTTTCTGTTCAATCCTCTCTTCTTTCCCCTGAATCCCTGGGAACTACTGATCTTTTTACAGCGCAGGAGCCAGCAGTTTGCTGCAGAGGTGAGGGGAGTCCCTTTCCATGGGACTCAAAATTCCTCAGAGATCAATCTCCACCAAAACCTTGTTCCTTCTTGTTTTTCACCCAATTTCTTCTCATGGATTCTCTGGTAGGTTCTGGCACTCTTCCCTCAGTATTCCACTTAAGCTATGCTTATTCCTCTGCAACTTTTTCTTCTTCATGAGGAGAATTGTCTGGTGATGTCTCTAGTCAACCATCTTGGAAGTGCAGTTGGAACCCCAAGTTATTCTGATGACCTCAAGAAAAGAGGAATTCACCCAACTTATACAGGTATTACAGACAATCTGATGGTGAATCCTTGGCTTTCCAGCCTCATAAGTGTAATTTGAGATTTTGTATGAAAAACTTCGAGGAAAGCCAATTAATTTAGAAAGAGCCTATATGCCCAATAATTATTCCTGCTGTACTTGATGCAAATAATTAAGCCAAATACAGTAAGCCTAAAATTTATTTTGCAAATAAATTGATCCTACTATGATTTATCCTTGGTAAAAATGAGAAACTTTGAAGATTTTCTGCTATCATTCTGCTTTGAAAAGCCTGCATGACATTGGCCAAATTCATCTTCTTTGGAAGATGATGGGTGGCTGGCAGGCAGCATCTGGAAAACACTGCTGTTCTTGTGGCTGCTGGAATTGAATTCTTCCTCTTCTTCCAGCAGTAAAGTAGCTCTAGTGCCTGCAACTCTCACGTGAAAAAGACCAAGGCAGCCTTCCTTCTCTTAATCCCCTCTCCAATGTGATGATACACACTAACCCCAACCATCTGTTGAAACACGTCCTCTGGCACTTCAGCACAGTGGTTTG
>NW_012147864.1:41497-50316 GCF_000956105.1 Propithecus coquereli
AGAGATTAATAAAAAAAGCCTACATTAATATGAAAATCCTGTACAGATTGGAAGAGA
Source organism: Propithecus coquereli (assembly GCF_000956105.1). Lineage (NCBI taxonomy): Eukaryota > Metazoa > Chordata > Mammalia > Primates > Indriidae > Propithecus > Propithecus coquereli. Next base: position 41,555 of record NW_012147864.1, read on the forward strand.
CCATTGTCATCAATACAATTTGTCTTCAAATTATATTATGTTCAAAGTGGTCTTCCATACTGGATTTCCTTCAGAGTCTATATTCTGGGAGAGTTACCAACAATTTTAGCACATACAAGGGAGAGCATTAGAATTCTTGGAATTAAGCCATGTGAACATCAGTTCATTTGTTTTACAGAATTCTAAAGTGAGACAAGTTCATCATTTCTAATATGTGAAAATTTTCTGTGCAAAAAGAAATCTGTTTTGCATTAATTGAGAACTGAAAAAAATACCTAAAAGTATAAAGCATTAAAAAAATCCAATTTCCAGTAAGTAAATAAATGAATAGAAACTGCAAAAATAAAACAGAACTTTGCAGTATTATTTGTTAGGGCGATGAGATTGAAAATATTATTTTTAAAAATTAGCATGAACAACTGAGCCATATGCAATAGTCCTTTTTAAGCAAGAGGGTTGCTATCAAAATTCAGTTTTTAAATGATTATATTACTACAGTAAGGGAATCATGATAGTTCATATTAACTTAGAAACATTAGTAAGATGGTAAATTCAGGGATTGTAGCAATAATTTATGAGGGGTCTTGTTTTTCAAAGTGTGTTGCTGCCAAGTTAAATCTTGGATGGAAATTAATGTTTCATTTGATTCTATAATTATTGACTTTGCCATGAACTTGCTCCTCACTGAGGATCGTTATGAATGATTGCCCAGCTGTTGCTGGCAGGTAAAGAAGCTGCAACTTGAGCAACACTTTCACCTGCTATTCAAGATTCTCGGAGTCAATGTTGTAGAAATTGTAATTGCTGGCATTTGGGGCCTTACTTATAATAACTATATAGTCTTGGCCATACACAAGCTATTGTTTGTATGATCATAACGGAGCACCACTAATTAAAAGTTCTGAACATGAGCATGCTTCAAAATTGAAAGTATCAGTTTGTCTTACACTTTTCTTCCGTCTCATCTAAAAACTCCATGTTTTAATCGGTAGAATATTATTAAAAATGAATGACTGCCTAGCTCATGAACTAATGGAGGAAAAACATACGGTTGATTAATTAGTATAAACTAAGAATTACATTAACATTGTACATTTTTACAAAACGTTTGTGAATGTAACCTGGAAATTCATACAATAGTATGCTTGCCTTTTCTGTAATGTGGAGCAAAATTTAAACCATGCTGGAGTAGGTAGGATTACATTCTGAAACATGTGTACTCAGTGTATATTTAACAGTATAAAGTGTAGATTGGCTTAATTATTTAAAATATATTTAAAGTTATATTATGGTTTTAAGTACTGAGATAATTAATTTAGTATAAATTTACATATTTATGGCCTAGGATTGGTAATTATTTTGCTGTAGCAGTAAAAATATCTTTCTGCCTATAGTATTAAAACATAAATGTATTTTTATTTTCAAAACCAAAGCATTATCTGCAAGAAACGTGAGTTACAAAATGAAAGAGTATAAGGTAAAATAGGGGATAATCTATTCATATGACCATTTGGTTATAGTAGCATAATAGATTTTACTTTCTCCAGAAATTTAGTGAACTCAGAAGAGTATGCCTCATTTATAAATCAGTTAGGTTTTAGGATATTTTGATTAGATATTATAATGTTCTTTTTGTATTATGTTAAGACCACATGGAGCTGAATAGTGGCCTAATGGTAATTTCTCCAATAAGGCTTTTCACTAATTTATTGCATTTTTAATAAGCTTTCTATTTGTCTTTTACTTCCAGCAACTAGCCAGCTTCTAATTCTTGACAGAAGGCTCAGAAGACAGAAGCAACTTACACTTCTGTCTGTTTATGACACTCATTTGAATGATGTATTCATGAGTTGGCAGAGGTGCAGCCATATAGCCTGGTGTAGCTGATTATCATGTCTTAGCAAGTGAAGAGAGCCCTAGGGCATTAAGAATTCTCAACTATTAATATTGGTTTTGCCACAAGGCAGTTACATAAACTGACAGTTTGGCAGAGGCATGACTTCTTGCATACTCATACACTGATGACCTCTGAAATATCATTAATACCAAAGTTCTCAGTTACTCACAATCCAAGGTAAAGAGTCGGTCTTTCTTTGTGGAAGTAAAATGTATAAACAGATTATCTTGGTGCAGGTATGATTTCTACTACACTGCATTTTATCAGATTCAATAATTTGCTTTAAACAAAAATAATGAAAATAGAGTAAAATGAGTGAGTTTTTTTCTGAAAGTGTCAGCTGTACAAATGACCATGATGTTTGTTGCCTATGAAAATGTCCTGTAAATGCAATGAAAGTATAATTAAAGATCACACAGATTATGTTTCTAAATTTTAGTCTTTAGAACTTGTCAACCTAAATAACACACAGAGATTGACTTGGGAATAGATCATTGCAATGGGAATTTGCATACCATAGTAAACTATGTGTGCATTCAGAGAGGTAAATGAAGACAAAGCTTTTTAAAGAAAAAAAATCAAGAGGATTACATAATCGTTTTGAAATAACTATCCTTAGCTACAAAGATGAATATCAAGGATGATGCCAGTCTGAGGTTGGAGAGGCAGTTGCTGGGCAGATGTCCTTGCAGAAGTTTTTTTTGTGTGAGGTTATAATGGACCTTTGTGCAAGGTTGTGCTTTTTGCAGTCTTTTGTGACAGTTTTTGCAATTAGGCATACAAACATGAGAACCCTCTCTTCATGGCCTTCCCTGACTCTATTTTCAGGGTTTTCTTAACATTAATCATTTTGATTCTGATAAATTTTGCAAACAGTATAAGGTTTCTTATGAAAAGAATTTGCATTTAGGGACCATTATGGTTTTTAACTGAAGTAAAACTTGTTAGAACACCAAAGTGTTTTTCATAAAAGATATTTTTAAAAAGAGAACATCTTATTCTATGACAACATGTATCAAAACTAAAATTGTTACATTAAGAATGCTTTCACTCTGCAATGTTAATATTGTAGATAATAGTTCATATTGGTTACATGTTGATGGGAAATTTGAAACTGAGGAGTTTCTTAGGTATTCAAAAGTGATGATTTAAGGGCCATAATCATTTATATATTTTAATAGTTAGAGTTACCAAGTTAATCACAATTTTCTAAAAGATAAAAAACAATATTGGAATCAGTTATCTCAAGTATATTTTGTACCTAGGTTTTACCATAAATAAATTTTTGTATTTCATAGGGAGGATAGCTTTTCTCCCACAGCTTCTTTAATTTTAGATCAGAACTTAATCAATACCAAATTGAATAAGACTTTAAAAAGTAAGTAGTCAACCATCCAATAATCTGGTTGCAATATGAATTATTTTTTATTTGAATGATTATATCAATATCATACTTTAACCTTTTTTGCATTCTTTCTACATAAAATCAAGCAAAAACAAATGGGTAAAAAAAAAAAGACTTTTACCCACACTGAATATTCCCACTTTAAATAAGTGACTACAAATCTTGGACAAAACTTTTACAGTATCTTGCAATGCTTCTACTTTCTCTAAATCAATCATCTCTTCTAATCTCTGAGCGTGATCTTTTATGTCGTCTTCTCTCTCTCAATTCTAATACTACATTTGACTCAGAACTTTACTCTGTGTTTCAATGAGAAAATTTAAGCAAACAAGAGAATTGCGTCATGTTCTCAACAGCAGGTCTACCAATCTACCCGAACTTATGCGTGTAGACTTTACCTGCCCTCTTGTTATAACTGCCAGACTTCCCCTGATATGCAGTGGGTCCCATCAACTCTTGGTATTGAAGGACATAGCTCTCACAATGATGTCTTTATTCTCTTTCTTGTACGTATTCTTCTTTCTTTTGCCTAATAATCTTTATTAGTAATTTCCATACCACGTAAATCTCCCTGGAACCTATACCTCCATCTCCAGATACCTCCTCATGGTTCTGTTTATAAGAAAACTCCTCCAAAAATTTGTACATAATGTTTCTGATTTTTTTTACCTCCCTTTTTCTCACTAAATAACTCCAGGATTTTTTTTTCTTTTTTTTTACTACCATTCCCCTGAAGCTCATGTATCGAGTTTATCAACAGCTTCCATCTCAGCCAGTCAAAAGCCCAATACCTTTCCATCAGAATACCTGATCTCTCAGGAGCATCACTGTCTTCTTCCCGAAATACTTTTTTTTCATGACTTCCTGGCCACCACAGTGTATTTGCTTTCTTTCCCTTTGCTGCTTTCTTTTTCTATTTCCTTTAGGAAGAAGGATCCTCCTCCTTCTTCTCTTCTCAAAATACTAGAGTTCTCCAGATTATTTTTTAAAAATTTATGTATAACTGTATATATTTGTGGGGTACAAACTGATGTTATGAATTAGGAATACAATGTGGAATAATTATATCAAACACTATTTACAATAGCCAAGTTATGGAATTCAACCTAAGTACCCCCAAATCTCAATAGGCAGCCCCTTATTCTTTTTCTATAATAAATCTTTATTGATTCTTTTTCCATGATAAATATCTAAGTTCAGTTTAAATGTTGCTATAACTTTTTGACAGCTTTATTGAGACATAGTTGACATACCATATTATTTAGCAATTTTAAGTGTACAATTCAATGGTTTTTTGTATATTCACAGGGTTGTACAACCACCACCACATCAATTTTATTAAATAGAAAATGTTCATCCCCCTAAAACAAAACTTCTTACCCATTAGTAACCATTCCCCATTTCCTGCTAGTCTCCTAAGTCCTAGAGCATCCAAGAGAAACAGGTTGCAGTGGTGTTTAGGTGGCCAATTAAGGCAACAAGCCAAACTGAGAGTATCAGTCAAGCTTTTATTCCCTTACTGTGCCAGTGCAGCAACAAGCAAGAGAGGGAGGCATAAACTTCCCAGTGTTCATATTTTTGTCCTCACGGAATAGCACTGGTTTAGGGTCAGGTGGAGGCAGCACAAACGGGAAATTGTCTCACCATGGAGAAGTCTGAACAGAAGGTTTCTGCCTTTTAATGGACCTTTGGGACAGAGGGAGGGACAGGGGGAGGGCTGGGATTGGAAAAAAATACTAAGGGGGAGAAAAGTGCATTGGCCAAGACTGGGATAGAGTTTTTGGCAGAGGTACTTGGGACGTGCTTTAGCAAAGGCCCTAGATAAAGAGGGCTCTGAATGGAGATGCCTGGGTAAGAAGACAAATATGGACATGAGTATAGTTGGCCACGGTAGAGAGGGAGGGTCTGAGTCCTTCGCTGCAAATTCCTACCCAGCCCCCTGCCCAAAAAAAAAAAAAAAACAAACTACAATGCATGCGTAAACACCAAATTTGGTGAAGGTAAGGCAGCTTCTTTCTGTTCTCTCCAGTCTTTCAACTTTCTCTATCAGGCACATTACCAGCAAATTGTCCTGACTACTCAAACTCTTTGCAGTACCTAAAACCTGGACCTCCAGTAAGACACCATTCCCAGCATCCCTCTCAAGTGAAGATGCTATATTATTCCATGTGACATATACCTCTGGATAAATAAATTGGTTTAGGTTACACCTTGCTTCACAGTGCTACTTCCAAACTATTTCTTTTCTTTGTTAAAAATTAATTAATCATTTAATTAAAATACTGTGGAAAAGAGTCTGCATTATTCAATTATTATCTCACCCCTCTGTCTTTTGTTGTATGTAATAATCAAACCTTTACCCCTATGAAAACTTCTTTGTTTTTCTCTACTTGGACCTGATCAGTGAAGATCTGCTGGAAGCAATCACACAGCAAGCAAGAGGAAAGTCACTCTAAATTTATAATTTAGTGTCTTAATTGAGCTCTAAACTCCTGGGAAACATGCTACCTTCCATGTGCAATTCACTCTATTCACTCTGTCACTCAAATATTCCAACGCCAGTCCTTTCTCATGTTCTTTAAACTTCTAACCCCTCACGGACACCATTTTCCTCACGCTACAGAGAAGTTCCAAAGTTCCTACTTCCAAATTCATGTTCACATGTGCAAAACTACTTTTATTGGATTTGCTGCTTTTTTTTCCTTCTCCCTGTTATGTTAAAGGTGTGTCTCTCATTCAAATGTGGATACCTTCCTCAATCCTTTGAATGCCACCTCTTCTAGTTAGATCTTTCCTATTGGGACGAAAATACGCTCAAGAACCTAACAATGGGAAAGTGCATGTCTCATTGTTTTACACCTGCAGAAAGAGTTATGTGTATAGTTGCAAGGGCATTTCATTATTTGACTGGTGATCACTATTTCTCCTTTTGTTGATAACAGCACTGGAATTTTCCTTGGAATCACTGTTCCTCTACCTCGATTAAATGTGGTTCACATGGAGTTGATTTTTTCTTTAGTTTCAAAGTTAAAAGTGGGAATATAACCTGACTGATCAAAGCATTGTAAAATCTTTATAGTATTCAGCTAAAACTGGCTGCCTGCCTCAATCAGAGACAATCAAAGGTAACAATGATCTTTAGCTGGGGCTAAAAAGAGGCCCTTTTTCTTTTCTCCCCAGATATTAAACTTTAGAGATTATAAATCTGGAACTGTTGGTCTGGCTATAGAGAATGTTTGTCTAAAAGTCAAGTGAAAGGAGAGGAGAGGAGAGGAGAGGAGAGAGGAGAGGAGAAGAGAGGAGAGGAGAGGGGAGGGAACAGGAGGGGAGGGGAAGAGAGAGCTGTAAGTTACAGAAGAATAGGCGTGTCATATTATAAATAAAAGGTGGGGATTGTGCTTTACCAGATCTATCACAGAACTTTCAGTAATGTTAGTATCGCTTTTTTATTAGTTTGAATTCTGTTCTTCTTACTTAAATATCTCTTGTAATTACTTGTAATTACTTTGTCATTTACTTATTTTACTCATATTCTAGTGAAGCACGTACTTCCCATTGTCTCAACAAACGAATTCTGGTATGGTCACCAAAGGCTGCTACGTGACAAAAACCATGTAGATCTTGTAAGTTTTTATTTTGTTTAGCCTTTCAGCATAATTTGAAGGTGCTTAACACTCCTTCTTCTTGATATAACACTGGATAATTATCGATACAAACCATAAGCACCTTTCGTAACAGTGTAGTATTATCTCTTAAATTTTGAGTCTTTATGAGGAAGTCTCAACAGAGATCCCCAGGACTTTGGCTCTTCGGTTCAACAGAAAATCTTTCCCCAAGGTGCCAACAATTTGTACGCACAACAAACTGATTCAGTGATATGAATAACATGTACTTTTTTCATTTACTATATTAAATTAATAATTTCTATTTTTCAGCTTATGTGCTTTTTTAATACTGGGAGATATTTCAAATAATATAACAAATGTACATATATTTCCATACATCTTTGAACAATTTTAATGAGTTTAGCATCAATGAGTAGATAGCATGAGCCTGAGAATGCCTTTTTTCGAATCTCAGTTATGCGCTTTATCAATAATTACAGTAAGCTCTTTAACCTTAAGTCATCACTTCATTGTAAGCATGTGTGTGTGTACACATGTATGTGTCTTCTTGCAGAGGTACAAAAGAGGACATAAAAAGATGTGGTAAGTGACAAAATTTAGGAAATAATATTCCCAGAAAGATATGTGGTCCCTGTAAATACATTATGCCTAATGAAGAATTTTTAAATATTCCTACAATCAACATTTATAATTCCAAATAATCAAAGCAGTAAAAGCTTTGCAGAAAATTTGTTGGCACTAGGGATTTTAGTGAATCTGAATTATTTAGTTCCAAAGCATTAAATGCAAGAAATAAAAGTAACAAAAAATTGATCCATAAAAATAATGTAAAACAGTATGATCGGTTGTGGGACATTTTCACAAACCTTAGTGAAGAACACAAGTTCTGAAGTAAAACTAATAGTTTAATACTGCAAGGATTATAATATTCTGCCAAGAATTCACACTAAAATTTATGGTGGAACAGGTTTTGTGAAATCATTAGATGCTATTCATTCTGTGTGATGATGTTGTTTTATAGGATTTATTGTGTGTAAAACTATTCCATATGGTGATTTAAATGGGTAGAAGGCTCTGCCACGGAGCCCTTATGCATATGTGCATGAATATTCCCTTATGTTATGCTTGGGTGTTCTCCAATCTCATCAAAGAGTGAAAAGTGAACTTTGGGTGAAATAGGAATTGCTACAAAAATACTGACTCCATTCAGATATGGAAATTTTTACAGATACATTGAGTAAAGTGAGGGAGAAATTTGTCAACTTGAAAATGCAAGCTCATTCACAAAAATAAGGGAACACACGTTGAGTGCTTGGCATCACGTAGATAACATTTTATGGGAGTGAGCAGCCATAAGTTGGCATTTGAATTTTGATGTTTCTAAATTTTTCAACAGCTTTATAGTTTGAACATATAGTTTGGTGTGACACTAAATCACAAGATGTAAGAAATATGCTATAGTTACATGATAAATAAAGAGGAGGAAAAGTTGGATTGTTGAAATTACAAAGAACACTTTGTAAGCTCTTATGTGAGAGTAATACTGGCAGGTTCTTAGTGATACGAAGATTAAGTAAAAAACAAAATATATTACTATACAACTAGACTACCATACTGTTTCAGTATTTTATCCTATTTAGCATTAATATTATTATTTTTTCATGTTAAAGTCTTACTGATTAAAACTTTTCAATAAAACTAGATTTAAGAATATTCTCCATTTATCATAATTTGCTCTGAGCTTGCTAAGGACCTTCTTATTTTCAGTAATAGCTCCATAAAGGTAAATATTTCTATAAGGGAACTATGGAAGATGTCAAAAATTTGATATATT
>NW_012147864.1:51335-52728 GCF_000956105.1 Propithecus coquereli
CTGATATACACAACATAGAAGAACCTAAGATGCATTATGCTAAGAGAAAGAAACCATGGCCAAAGGAATATTTACTGTGTCTTCAGTTATTCAAAACTCAAGGAATAAAAAATCGTGACAGAAGAAAAGACTATTAGTTGACAGTAGCTAGGGGTGGAATGAGAAACAATAAACTAAGCACAACAAAATTTTTAGACTGATGAAATGTTCTAAATCTTGCTTGTGTTGGCAGTTATGTAAATAACTGCAAAATTCATTGTACACAAAAAAATGGGAAAATTTTAAGTAATTGGATGGACTACAGAACAAAATAGACAAAGCTTGGAAATAAACTCATGACTGAAACAGGACAGGTAAACGGCCAGGTCACAGAACACGGGGTAAGGTGATATAAAAAACAAAGAAAATAACCAAGACATAATAGATACTGAAAATTACGAAAGGTATCTATAGAGTTTCTTGAGAGAAAGAACCAGAGTAGATGAAGAGGAATACAGTATTTCCAAGATATGTATTATTATCCTGTTATTTTATTGGTTAACATATAGATTATATCATATGTGCTCAATTTATTAATATTTAAATGGAATTGATATATATACCAATTTCTAGACATTATAGGGAATTGAGAAAGTCTTAAATACTTTTCTTATTCCATAATTTAAATACAATCATGTTGTTCAGGGGTATTACTTGTATTTATATTTTGAAACCAATGAGACATTGTTATTGGTTCGAAGTTACTGTGAATTTACAATTACATCTTGACTGTTTTCACTCATTTTCATTCTAGCCTAGGAGTGGTTTGCAATTGGTGTTCCAAGTAAAGGTAGTCTTGTGTAGACTGTGTTCCCTTGAACTTCACAGTTGACAATTTAAGCCCAATCTAATTTATTCATCTAAAATTTATCTAATATTATTTTACTAAAATTCAAGAGGTGGCAAAAGAGAATCATGGTACAGAAAGGAGATGTCTTTTCCAGTTCTAGTAATTTCCTTTGTTGATTATCATCTCTGACCTTAGTTCCCAAATCTCCTTCCATGAACCTGTGTCTGACCTTTTTTTTCCTTGTCCTCCTGACCAGAGTATCCCTAAGGCCTGTTTTGGATAAACAAAAATAAATTAAGGCAGCTTATCATATTAAAAAAATCTGTCTCCCTAGAAGTAGAATTCAGCTTCTTTACAGAAGCAACAACAACAAAATAAAAACAGAGGAAAGAACCTAATTCTCCCCTTTCAAGTATATCTCACCAAAAGAGTCTGTATATTTCTGGTTGGATATTTCTTTTAATTCCTACAATGAGTATTGATTCAGAATGGATGATCAAGTAATAAAATAATAAAATAGCTAAAAATAATAAAATGAATATCCATTAGTCAATACTGATAAAA
>NW_012147864.1:53711-55183 GCF_000956105.1 Propithecus coquereli
TAAAACAGTCAATCAATAATATTTCACTATCTTGATTAAGAAGAGAACAATTTCCACACCATTCTTCAAACCTTATTTTGCATTCCTGTCTTATTTTTTTCTACACTATAGAGAATCATATTGACAATATGCCATCTAATTTTGCCATTCATTTTGTTTGTCATCTGTTTTGTCTCCTCTAAAGGTAAGCTTCATGACTAAAAGTTTTGTCTGTTTATTTCACTACCACATCCACTGTACCCAGAATTCAAAAAATATTTGTCAAGTTTAATTATTCAAATTAAGCTTTCTCCACTTTAGAAATATCTTCTGTATGTAACTACCTCAATCTTATTATTTTGAGGTGCAATAAAAGGTATTTATAATGAGATGTCCTAGTCAAATTTCAACAATACACTCCATAATGCACAGGACATATCTATTCACAATTCTCGCAGACATGTTGTCTTAATCAGTTCAGGCAGCTATAGCACAGCACTGTAGACTGGGTGGCTTAAAAAACAAACATTTATTTCTCACAGTCCTGGAGACCAAAGTCAAGGTGCTGGCAAATTTGCTGTCTGGGAGGACACTCTGGTTTGTAAACTGCCATCTTCTTCTTGTGTCCTCTCAGGGCAGAGAAAGGAGAGAGAAAAAGCAAACTCTTGCATTTTTATAAGGACACTAATCCATTCATGACAGCATAGCTCTCATGACCTAATTATCTCCCAAAGGCCAGACCATTACACTGGGGATTAGGATTTCAACATGAGTTTGTGGGAAACACTAATATTCATTCCACAGCAAACAATACATTTTCCAAATTTTGTTGTTCTTTATACCGGACATTAGCCAATTCTGGCCAAATAATTAGCCATGGTTCCCATTATACACAATTTCTTCCTGTTTCCACAAGATAGTTAACCATGATGTTCTTGGATTAAATAATTATATAATCATTATATAATAAGATATCACATCAGAATGGAGAGATAATAGTAATGGAACTCTGGATAGTTCCAGATCTGCATCTTTTCTAGTAAAACTAACCTCATCAGTATGAAAATATAACCACTAAAATTATAGTTTAAAATGTTTTACAAATTATGTCTTATGCTAAGACTTTTATAGATACTTATTTCTGGAATTTTACAATTTTTATATGACATCCAAATATAACATGTTTTCTGTTAAAGCTTATGACATTTTGTTGCCTACACGACTCTTTGACTTTTCATCCACACTGCCTTAAAATTAATTATGTTTATTCTTCTTTTGTAGCATTTGATGAATTATGTAGCTATGATTTGTGTATCAGATATTGAATGTTAAAGTTTATAATATTGCCCCATCCATTAATTTTATAGTAAATCAAATTAATAATGAGTGACAGAAATAAAGTGAAAATCAAACTCCAGAATGTAATATGTTTTATTTAAATTCAGTGCACTGTTGGAATAGTACTTAATTTTCTTGAAAATTTATAATTTCTT
>NW_012147864.1:55618-56185 GCF_000956105.1 Propithecus coquereli
CCTCACCTCAGCTGAACCTAGTGATTTATTTTTAGTGACTAGAGCATACAACAGGAAAATGGTAATTTTACTTTGAAAAAACCTTAAAGACAACACCTTAATGAAGTGATCAAGATTACCATCACCAGAAATATTATATACTCTCAATATGATATGGTAAGGTCACTTTGCCTCTGCGATATCCTTCCCCAAAAGCTATGGCCCCAGACTAATGATGAGAAAACACCAGATGTACATAAATTAAGGGAGATTTTACAAAATACCTGGCCAGCAGTCTTCGAAAGTATGGAAGTTATGAATAAGAAAGACCGTCTGAGAAACTGTGACAGATTTCAGTAGACTAAAGAGACATGCCAACTAAATGCAATGTAGTATCCTAGATGGGATTCAGGATCAGAAAAAGGATATTAGCAGAGAAACTAGTGAAATGTGAATAAATCCTGAAGTTTACTGAATAGCATTGTGCCATCGTTAACCTCATAAAGTTTATAATTTTACTATGGTTATGTAAACGTTGATTTTATGGGAAACTGGCTGAAGAATATATGGGAATTCTGAACTATCTTT
>NW_012147864.1:57665-67768 GCF_000956105.1 Propithecus coquereli
GTTGGAATAGTACTTAATTTTCTTGAAAATTTATAATTTCTTTATTTCCAAAATAACAAGGGATATAGTTGTCATTCCATAAAGAAGAATTAATAAACTGTAAATTATTATGTATAAATCTCTTAAGCTTTATTGACAATATACTTGTTGTTTTCTCCATATGCTATAAATCTCTGTGACGAGCTCCATGCCTATATAGTATATAGAAAAAGCATGACAAAGTAATTATAAAATTAAATTAGGTATGTGTACATTTGTGTATGTATCAACTAAAGACAGTTCATCTATTAAACATGGTATTGAGCAAAACCATAAAGCCAATGATTTGTTTAAACTAATATTTTCCTTTTTCATTATACTGTCATGATTCTGGAATCAGTGACATTTATTTAGTATTCTATAATCAGAACCAACCCTGAGGACCCTCTTGCTTGAGACACTTCCACAGCTAAAACTGCATGAAATAAATGTGGGCAAGTAACATGTCGAATGGATTTAAATAGCCTAATCATTAATCTGTGTCTTTCTGGATTAAAGCAAATTATGCTAATTATATTCCAAATATGGGAGTCTAGAGATTGTTGAGCTAATTGTTAGTTGGACATAAGAAAGTATCTTATGTATAGCTATGGAGGTTACTGTTGGAGATGTGGAATACAAGATAATGGGCAAGTAGCCCGTTCCCTGTACTTGCTCAGGGAGGTGGCTGATCTTTGCCTAGATTTCCAGGAGCTACCAGGGTGTCCTCCCACAAATGTCACTTGAAGGCAGTTTCAATTGCTTTATACATGTTATTTCTAACATGCTGTATTTCTCTTTGAGATTTCTCTTTCAGATATTACCTAATTTGATCTCCATATTAGAAACTGTATTTAACTTCTAAATGACAATATTGGTCTTTTTAAATATCATATGCATAATAAATAAGCTATAGCCTTCATACCACTAAATTTATTTAAACAATAAGTCAGACCCTGCAAGCAGTTTCAACATTTAGGCCAAATAATCCAGAGAAGACTTAACACTATGTATGTTCATTTCCATGAAAATGATTGATAAATACATTCCTTCAGATGCATGAGTTTTAATATATTTGTTAAATACGAATCACATTTCTCAAATAACATACTTAATTGCTTGTTGGAGGATGCTTGAATATGTCCACACTGATTTTAATTACAACTAGCTTCAGTAAAGAAAAGGACAATAACTCTATAAATATTAATTTATAAATTTGGAACAGATGGTTCAAAACTAAAACTAAAACCAAAAACAACATTTTTTTAAAAACTTTCATAATCTGATTTTCATACCTAATTCTTCCCTCGTAGAGGGGTAAAGACCACAGGTAAAAATATATAAATATTTTCTCTCATTGAATTTCAAGTTAAGCAAGCTTGTGCAATTTTTGTAGAAAATTCATCATACTCATCTTTTTGTGTTCCTACTGTCAGCATTTTACAGTAAAAATACATCTCAGAAGTGTAATGAGCAATTTTATATTTTAGTGAACTCATCCAGCTGTTCTCTCTTATTATAATTTTTCCCTGTGTAATAAGAACAGGTGGTTGGTTGTATGCTGGCAAAAAGAAAAAGAAAAGGATGATTTTTAAAAATTTTGTAAATTGACTCAAGGCAGTTATTTTTCCAAGACTCTCAACTCTTCCAACAAGAACATGTTTCTTCTAAGCTGCTTAATCCTGCCAAATTCTATTTTAGCTTATTTCATAGCTGGGTCTTTGCCACAAATGCAAAATCTTCCATGGTCAGTGTGTTAAAACATTAATCCAGAAACAGTCTGTTTGCATCAGGGTTAACTCAAAATGTATTCTTTATTTCTTGCTGAATTGCCAACTCTTTTGTTTAGGCTCACTGCTCAAAACTTTGAAAATGCAAGTCCTTGCTATTATATATATTTTTTTATTTTTAAATATTTATTATTGGTTTCTGTTTGCATCATAAAGGAGCTCTTTAACAGTACCTAGAAGAAAAATTATCAAAAAATAGAATAAAATCTCACTTCTAAACACAGTTGTGTCTTTTTAAATTACAAATAGCAAGCATCAAAAATTTTCAAATTATTCTAGCTAAATATGCTAAAAATATTGATTGAGGTCCATGAGGAAAGACATATATCATAAGTATGTTGTTTCAATTACTAAGAATGTTTCTATTAGGAGAGGGGGAAAAATGGTGGATTAGGAGTGACCTCCTTGCTCTCTGCTCCCGGAGTAGGAGGTGAAGAACACAGACAGCTACACGCGAGTAAATCGCTCTCCCGTAGGATCAGCTTCGTGAATCTGCAAGAATGTTTCTATTAAGTAGTAAAAAATATTTGCTCCTTGTACTTAGCAAAGGTAAATTTAACATCACATACTGAAGTGTGAGTATGCACTAAGATCTACTTCATTTTACATTTCCGAGGGCCTAACATTTGGGTTCTATAAAGGAGTTGTCTTTCTCTGAGAGAGAGACAATAAGTAAAATGAGTGTAGTTTTACTCTGAACAAAAAAAAGAAAAGAACAAGAAAAAGAGAGAAAAATAAAAAGAAGAAAATAAGGAAGAGAGGAAGGAAGGAAGGAAGGAAGGAAGGGAGGGAGGGAAAGAGAAAACAATGTAAGTCGGGGTTAGCAAACTTTCTTTTACGACCGAGTTGTATATACTTTAAGCTCTGTGAACCATAAATTGTCTGTCACAGCTGTTCAAGAACTCCATGTTTCATAATAAGAAAGCAGCTATAGAAAACTTGAAAACAAATAAATGTGGCTATGTTCCAATAAAACTTCATATACAAAAGTGGGATGTGAGCTGGATTCGATCCATGAGTTAGCCATAGTTTGTCAGCCTCAGGTATAAGTGCCTGTATGATAGAGATGTACACATGCTTAATGCTGGAAATATTTTTTGAATGAATGATATTGATTAATATTTTTCTCTTTGCATTTGTTCAGTACTAATCTGAAATATATTCTACTAATTTTATGATCATTTATATCACATTTAATTTGTCTCATGGAAAAATTATTATAAAGACATTTCCAATTAAAAAATTAATTCATAGAAAAAACATTAGGTATTAAATATTGAAAAGTTAAGTGACAAGGGAAATAGGAATATATTTTGTGCATTACAAATTGTTAATAAATTTAAAATATGTAAATAATGCAGGTCAACTCTATAATATAAGGCTGTCTTCATTTGTCTTACCACCTAATGATGTCTATTTCAACATAATGGACATTTACTAACTTATTAACTTAAGGTATATTTATTACTAGAAAAAATAATGATTAAATGTTGTTTTATTGTTACCTTAACCTCAATTGGTTTCTCTGAATTTTATGTGTTAAGTTTTTGTCCGAAATGTGTTTAATAATTGTTCCACTCTAG
This sequence comes from Propithecus coquereli, assembly GCF_000956105.1. Classification (NCBI taxonomy): domain Eukaryota; kingdom Metazoa; phylum Chordata; class Mammalia; order Primates; family Indriidae; genus Propithecus; species Propithecus coquereli. The sequence goes on from NW_012147864.1 coordinate 61,057, forward strand.
TTTCCAACCTTGAAAAATTATTTTATTCAATAGACTGTGAATTAGGATTATATATGTATATAAATGTCAGAGAAAAAGAAAGCAAACATTAAAACTATAACTACTGTTTATTGTTTATAAAACAGATAATCACATTTTCATTGTTTCTATCCTTAAAGTTCTCAGCTTAATTGGAAATAATTAACATAACAGTTATCGGACAGAAAGACATGAGTGGGGTTGACTAAGTTATTTATCAAAGATGTTTTCACAATTGTATTGATGTTGTAATCCATCTTGATTAGTAAGTTGTTTTGTTCTTGTATATGCAGCATAATGGTTTAATACTATTTCAGGTGAAAGTAGAAAAAGATAATTTTAAACCTTAAACATTTTCAGCAAAAATATATGACATCCAACCACGGTGATTGTTTATACTCATATCACAAATGTTCACGTATGTTTTTGTCTGCTTTGTCAAAGATTAGATGGCTATATGAGGATGATTTTATATCTGGGTTCTCACTTCCGCTCCATTGGTCTGTCTCTGTTCTTGTACCAGTACCATGCTGTTTTAGGTACTATAACCTTGTAGTATAGTTTGAGGGCTGGTAAATGGGTGCTTCCCAATTTGTTCTTTTTGCTTAAGATTGCTTTAGCTATACCAGCTATCTCTGGTTCCATACAAAGTGCAGAATTATTTTTTCTAGATCTGCAAAAAATGATGTTGGTATTTTAATAGGGATTGCTTTGAATTTGTAGATCACTTTGGGTAGTATAGACATTTTAACAATGTTGATTCTCCCGACCCATGAGCATGGTATGGTTTTCCACATGTTTACATCCTCTGCTATTTCCTTCCTCAGTGTTTCATAATTGTCCCTATAGAGATTTTTCACCTCCTTAGTTAAATATATTCCTAGGTATTTTATTTTCTTTGTTGCTATTGTGAAGGGTATTGAGACTTTAATTTGGTTCTCAGTTTGACTGTCATTGGTATATAGGAATGCTACTGATTTCTGTATATTGATTTTATAACCTGAGACTTTGCTGAATTTGTTTATCAATTTCAGTAGTCTCATGGAAGAATCTTTGGGGTTTTCTAGGTATAAGAATATATTATCAGCAAAGAGCAATAGTTTGACATCTTCTGCTGCCATTTGGATGTCCTTGATTTCCTTCTCTTGTCTGATTGCTCTGGCTAGGACTTCCAGCACTATGTTGGATAGAAGTAGTCATAGAGAGCAACTTTTTCTGCTTCCAGTTCTAAACAGTAATGCTTTCAGTTGTTCCCCATTCAGTATGATGTTGGCTGTGGGTTTGTCATATATGGCTTTTATTATTTTTAGGTAAATCCCATCTATGCCTATTTTGTTAAGCATTCTTATTATAAAAGGGTGCTGAATTTTGTTGAATTCCTTTTCTGGGTCTATTGAAAGGATCATGTGTCCTTTATTTTTACTTCTATTTATGTGTTGAATTACATTTATAGATTTCCATATGTTGAACCACCCCTGCATCTCTGGGATGAAGCCCACTGGCGGGGTCAGGGATTGATCTCCGGGACCCAGGGAACAGGCTTGCAGGCCAGATCCCATACACCCAGATCTTGATCACATTGCTTAATGCTTTCTTTGACACAAAAAATGCAAACAACTTTTGCAGAGTCACTGTAAGAATTAATCTTGTTTACAGTGATATAGATTAACTCTGTGACAATTAAACTTATAAAAGTTGTTGTGTAATTGGCAATGAACCTCTTTAAATGTTTATATGTTTAAACTTAGCTTCTTTTAAAAAATAAATTCATAATTTTTTGCTAAATATGCATCCAAAATACATCCTTTTTGTTTACAGATATTTTTAAATCCAAGATTGTCTCTTTCACCTTTAGAAGTCTCTGCTGGCAGAGCAATATTATTATTTTGTGTTCCAAGAAACAGAAATGAATTAATAAAAATTCCAACAGAGGGTATAAGAGGCGTGTGGAGTTGAAAAGTTGAGTCACAGTATCAACATTGGTTAAGCATTATTGTGTTTATTTTAATTACTGATAGGTTCCTTGAGATTACTACACAAAGTAGTAATCTTGTTGAGTGCCTGGGGGCTCATAAATAATACATATATATTTGCCAGTTAGTACCTGCATTTTAATCAAACACCTCTGTTATATAATAATGGATTTATACATCTGTTATGTGATTTAATTGTTAATAGCATCCCAATAGGTAATGAACATATAAAATTATAGTGTCTGTAATGTAATAATTGAAAGTTCACAGTTTTCTCTGTTGTAAATGCCTGCCACATCACTTTTAAAATCTTGCATTTAAATACAAAAATTTACTATTTTCTTCATCTATTCTATCGATGTAAAACTTATAGTGGGCTCTTCTTGTTAGAGATGAGAATACAAATATTAAATTCAAGGTCACACATCTCTTAATTGATAGTCGTATTAAAAATGCAATCATTTGGCTGAAATTAAAAGCAATATATTTACAGTAATATTGCTTTGTATATTTATCAGGGAATATTTACCTTAAATTAATTATATAAGCATTATTTAAAAATATTTATCAAAAATTTTAACCTTGTTTTTACTTTTTTGTAATTGTCTAAATTACAAAGCAAAAAGTTATAGCCGTAACAGATTTAAACAATGGAGCAGTGTAGAAATCACAGTTTAAAATCTCCCTAAACCCAAACCTACTATCTGGAAGGAACAATGTGCCGCTCCCCACAAAGAGAATACCAACATTTTATAATTTGTACTCCATCCCTCTATCATACATCAGTGTGTGAATACATTTAAAATGATTCTTGAATACTTCATCGTGTATGTTCTTAAGTATATATAGAAGCAAACCATTTAAGATGTCTGAGTCTTGTGTCTTTTTGTTCCTGACATATCTTTACGGGTTTCTTTAAAGATAATTGTCTTGTTAAAATTTTATTAACCAGTCCTTGATTTTGCTTTCCAGGGCAAGATTTGGCCTCCAGGTGGAAGGCGGATAATGTAAGTAAATAAAGTGGCCTGGCTTTATTACACACTAGATTTCCAACTATTTCAATCAACCACGTTCTTGCCCATTTTCCTCACAAGGTACAAACTTCTTGGCAAAATCTTCATTGTCTGATATTTATAAAGCTATAGGTCTGTTCAATTTTTTGCTTTACTTTTTTTAATCTAAAAAAATAATTTCTGCAGTTTCACTTGACTGTAACATCACAGCCAACTGGGGAAAGGAGAGTGTTAGGGCAAATTGTTGACTATATGCCCTGTCCAAAATATGCAGCAACTACGCAGCTCCATGGAGGAATGCAATTCTAGTACTATTGGTTTTCCATCTTTTTAAAATAAGCTAGAAATCTTTATTTTGATGTAAAATATATTGGATTTTTATTTGGTAACATTTATAATTCATTGAAAACATTGTGTGTCTGTAACAAGTACGAAATTATATAGTGAGTGTTTATCTAGATTTTCAAGTTTATTACATGAATAGTTCTTCACAGGAAGGTAAAATATATATTTTTAATTCACTATAAAATCTATAGTATTCCTAATTTAGTTTTTTAAAATTTTTATTGTTTATTTTCATTGTTAACTTAGAATTTCATAAGCATTTCAATTTTAATGGTTTGTTATTTTATATATGAAATCTTATTTTTCAAACATATACTTGATTTCATGTATGAAAGGGACTTATTTTGAAATGTACTTTGTAATTTTTTGCAGTTCTCTTCATTAATCTCTTCCTTTAAAAAGCAAAGTATGTACTTTCACTTTTGACTGTGATGGAGTAGTAGGTAGAAAACCAGTGTTCTTGCAGATAATGACTGAAAATGCTGGCAGTAATATATCTAAAACAAAATAACCCCTTTGAAGCATTGGAGAACTTTTGAGGAAGCCATTAATTTAATGGGACTAAAATCCCTTAGAAAACAAAAGCGCGTTGAATGTTCATGCCAGTTTTGTTTTGGCTCTATGTGTCGATTCTTAAACTATAGAGAAAAACAGGCTGTGAAGTCAGATGGAGAGTTGCTAATAGGAAGGAAATAATCCAACTGAGCTTTCAGCAATAATATGGGCCAAGCAAGAAAATAAATTTAGACTTGCCAAAGTAGCAGAGCTTGTTTGGCCTAGATCTTCATCATGTGGGAAGCACAGGGAGATGTGGGAGTCTTGTTACTCTGATTGCTTGTTCTCTCAAAGATGTGAAGGCTAGACGTTGAAACCCGGAGGAGATGTCAGACTTCTGCTTCTACGAAGATAGAGTAGATGAAGACATACTTTTCCCAATTCTTCCAGCTCTGGACTTCTAAAAACCCTGGAAATTACATTTTCAAACAAATATAAAGATTTTGAAAGGCGGACAGGAGGCAGAACAAACCAAGAAGGACCTCCAGACTTGAGGATCAACACAACACAACAGTGAACTTCCTGGGTTTGCTTTTGGCCTCATTTACTGCAGACTTGGAGCAGACTAAGCCAGCAAACCAGATGTTCCACCAGGGCACACAAAAAATGCCTCTGCAAAAGCCTGCTCTTTCTCACCAAAAGACAAGAAACACAGAAAACTATCAAGAAGGAAAACTTTTTGAAAATAAATGCCAAACACCAGAGAAAAAAAGTCTGGCCCAACACTCACCCATGCCAGCAAAGGCAGATAGGGAAGCCTAGACTTCTGTCCTCACCAGGCCGTGAGGAGAAATCTCTCGTTCTGCCAGGAAGCTGTAGATGGTAAGGGTCTCTAAATGTCATACGGGGCCTTTTGGTTCCATCGTATAAACTGAGTTTAGAGTTTCAGAACTGAGCCTGCTATTTCTCCTTACAGTATTCCAATATAACTAATAAATATCCACCTACTCCTCAATGTTTATATTTAATAGTAATTGCTCCTATTCAATTCAAATGTTAGGGATACTACAAAATACATTGCTTTCTCTTTTACCTCTACGTCACGCCAATCCACCACTGTTGAGAGGTTTAGTAAGGGTTATATGGAAGCATGCCAATGTTATGTCACTTCCCACCGGCAATAAGGTCCTAATAGTGATTTTATCTTGAGTCATCAAATTCCAGATTCTCTTTCAGAGGATCTACTTCCAGTGGCCACTTCTGATAGCAATTATCTTATTTTGTGTTCCTTGAAAGCAGAACTTTTCCACTATTCAAAAACAACTGATATCCAGACACAATTTTTTTAAAGGTAATGGATCATTTACAAATGGTTATACTTTTCTTGTTTTCTCAAAGTCTTTATCTTGTAAAATGATCACAAAAAAGTCACTGGATTATCATGAGGATCATTCTTACCAGATCTTAGAAAACAGTAACAATCTCAGCAATTCTGAAGTCTCCTTCAAAAACGTTGTGTATATTTATAAATTCTTACTTTCTGAATATATAGTTTACATAGTAATTAGTTGTGCTGTGGCACACACAAGTATGCTCCGGAGTCTGTGGTAAACACTCTTCGATGCACTTATTAATATATAAGTTTTTCCAATAAGGCCAGAATTATTTAAGCAGTAAATTTGTTTTACCCATCATACTGTTGAAATTTATATCTTACTATTGATTACACATACATACAAATAATTGGGATATATGTCATTTACTGGCTATTTAACAATTATTGTTTGAATTTATTTTAATGATTTTTGTTACTAAATTCAAAACAGAAAGCAATTATGACTGAAATAATAGACCCAATACCACATATAGATGTAAATTCTTATTTTTAAAACATAGTAGACAAAGAGATTCTGATTACAATAATAATCTGAGAAGACTACATCGTCTTGAAATTTTATCAAAGTCTCAAATGTTAATGAAAAATTTTTTGGTGGTGAAAAGCCCTCAATAATATTGATTGATCCACCTTTTTAAGGGCAAAAAGGAGCAATATTTCATCAAGGGGTTTAGACATTGATAAATTTATCACATGGAAACCTTTCTGGTATTCAGCCTGTATAACAGTGAAATGTAGCCTGTGCTAAGAATTTACAGCCATAATATGAGATTCATAGCCCATCCTATTATTTATTGTAGAAGTCTTCTGAATACTAGTGAAGTTATAAATGGTGAATTAAATCACAAAAATGTAGTTGCAATTCAATGTAGGGCTTCCCTTAAAGAAAAAAGAAACAAAAATGTTTGGGAAATTATTCTGTTAATATAATTTGGTTTTATAGTTTATAATTTTAATAGAATAAAATATATAAGATTAAGTTAGTTAATTAGCTAAATGAATCCATTAAGTCCACTGGGGAAAAATCTTGAGAAACTTGGAGGAAAATGTTGAGTTGTAAAATCTACATATCAGTTTTTAGTGTGTAGAGCTAAGTACAGCTGTACAGAGATTTTCCTTCAATTATGAGGTGAATCGACATGGAAATAGATGTTAAAACAAAATCTTAGAGAAAATAGATTTTATTTGTTTATTAAATTCAAATATTCTGGTATTGGAAAGTTCATTCTGTCTTTTTAGATTAACTTATGCCTTAACAAAAGTCTAACAAATATGAAATTTATACTTATTTCCTAAAATTAGTTTTAAACTTCAACCAAAATGTTAAGAATATAAAACTTACCATTAACTAAAACTTGAATGCTAATAAATTATTAATCATGATTTATATGAAGAAACACAGAGAATATGGTTTCAATAAAAATAAAATAAAACAGAAAACATAAATAAACATATTTGCTAATATAAAATTT
>NW_012147864.1:68428-78301 GCF_000956105.1 Propithecus coquereli
AAAAAAAAAAACCTCAGAACAATAATTAAAAAACTAGACTGATACATTAAAAATAAGTATATTACTTAGGTCGTGCTTACTCAGTGTATTGATATGATAGTAATTACTTTATTCATAACTCATTTATCTACTTATGTGTGTATTTATAATCATTTTTTTCAAACATATAAAACTTAGTGCAATTTTAGGTATTTGAGATTCTTTTACAAATTGTTGTTTTCTCTGTAGCAATTTATTTCTGACAATTTCTAAACTCAAGGAAACTGTGAAGCTTTATTTCTTTCTTATGAGACCTGATGCCTTTTTTATTTCAGGATATTATGGAGGTACAAACATCTTGGTTACAAGTAATGACTTTGCCTCACGCCAGCCAGGGCTACTCAACATCTCTAATCATTAGCGAGACCTGACCCTTTATTCCCTACTTTAAAACTAGTTGAAGATTAAGATTTCTATTTTTATATAATTGCCTGAGTAGTACAATGATGACGTCAATGAGTTACATTTGCACTTATCCATTAGAAAACTTATTCCAAAATACTTAGGCCTAGAGTAAAAAGAAAAGGAACATATATATATCTGGTATTCTGGTTTAGAAAATATTCATTACAAAGAATAGAAATAGAGTGGGAAATCATTGGCAATATTTTGTCATAAGCTTGGATAAAATATAATTGTTTTAGACAACTTTCTAAAATTTTAAATTTAACAACCTAATTTCATATTACAATGTTTACCATACAAACATGGGGTTTTCTACATTGAAAATGACTTCATCAGCAAGTAAATACAATTTTATTCTTCCTTACCTTTCTGCATTCCTTTCATTTCTTTTTCTTGCTGTACTGTGCTAATTAGGTCTTCTAGCATGATGCTGAAGGACCATTGGAAGAGAAAGCACCCTTGACTTGTTTCCAGTCTTAGAGGGAAAGCTGTATTCTCTCACACTCATATTAGTATCTATAGATTTTTGTGTATAACCTGTGTTTTTAATGTTAAGGAAGTTTCCTTCTATTCCTAGTATTTTGAAAGTTTGTAATCACAAATGGGTGTTTATTTTGATTGAGTGCTTTCTTTCCATCTTAGGGTTTTTATTATACAGTCCATTAGCATGATGAATTAAATTTATTTATTTATGAGTATTGAACCAGTCTCTTATTCTTGGAATAAATGTCATGTCCTTGTCATGTCTTATCTTTTGTGTGTTGTTATATAATATTTGGCTTAATATTTTAAGTATCTTTGAATCTATGTTCATGTACAATAACATTTGATATTTTCCCTATAGTAAGGAAAATGTTGATTACTGAAATATGAGAGAGTATTGAATAAGTTGGTGTGCTAATAATAATATCACCATGCAAAATATGATATTCTAAATCAATATAATTTCCAAGCAATTAGGTTTTTGTAAAATTAGGTATATATGTGTTTAACTCAAATATTTTAAAGTGTCTATTATTTAAGAACACTGTATATTTTATGGTTTTTAGGTGTGTGGGTTGCATGGTTGATGTGAAATGAAATATTAAAGCAAGGTGACAGTCAGTCATTACCACATGGGACAATTGTCTCTGGAGTCAGCATATTTATGGTGTCAATCGTGGTTCATTGTATGAACCTAGGAAAATCCTTTAATGTCTCATTAGTTGAATAGAACAGGGAATCTGATTTCACTCATGAGGTGGTTCTGACATTATATAACATGATGTGTTTAACACAGCTAGCGCGGTCATTTTCCAATGGTTTTTTGTAATACCAAAACATCACATTATACCCCATAAATATATACAATTATTATTTGTCGGTTAAAAATAAGACAAAACTTTAAATGCTAGCATAATAAATGTATATTCATTTACTCAACAACCATTTATTGAATGGCTGTTTTTCTGTGATAGTTACTAGGCATAAATCAAAAATAAGTAAAACATTATCCTAGCCCTAAAGGTGATGTTCCATAATTAATAAATAAAAGGATAATTTGATGAATAAATGTTTATGGCAGTCGATTGAAATCTTTTGTGATTTAATTGAAAAGATGCCTGGCAGAAACTCAGAAGATCTGGTCTCATCTCAAGGTTTCAGTAACTCACTGAGTGACCGAAATCTAATAATGTTCATTTTCAGTTATTAACCCTGAAATATGCGGAATTATATGTTTGCAAAGATGTTACTTTATGACATGAATTGTCTTTTTCTTAATCTGGTTAAGAAATATGTTTTTTTGCTTTTTTTATTTCTACAAGTTTGGGAGTACAAGTATAATTTTGTTCCACGCATAGATTGCACAGTGGTGAAATCAGGGCTTTTAAAGTATCCATCACCTGCACAACATACATGGCACCCATTAAGTAGTTTCTCATGTGTCCATCAACGGATTATTGAATAAAGACAATTTGGTGTGTGTTTATGTATGTATGTGTATACACACACACAATGGAATACTATTGAGCCATAAAAAATGAAATCATGTTTTTGGCAGCGACATGGATGAAACTGGAAACCGTTATCTTAAGTGAAACAACTCAGAAGTAGAAATATGTTTTAAGAAATGAGCTCTAGAGTTCTTTCCATTTTGATACCCTATTATTGATACTATAATTGCCTAACAAATAAGCAAGTGACACTTACAACTTAATACTTGAAAATGACAAGTTTGTTATCCACATTTTAAACAAATATATTGAAATACATAAATATAAATTTTATGAGTTCCTGATATTTCAGTAAAACTGGAAAAGAAAACTAAATATCTGAGCACTTAGTATACATGAAGGGTCAGCTAAGCTGGTTTTGTTGCTATGTATTCTTAAAAGTGCCTTTGTTCTCTGAAGTTTGAATTTTGAGAACCATTTTACCTAATCCTGAGTAGCTGAATTTTAGCCTTATGATAATACATATAATAGTAGATATATTGTATAGGAATGGGAACCTAAAACCTATGGGCACCTAGAAAATAAGAAACAGATGAAGAAACTGCCAGATGATAAGTGACATAAAAGATCACAAAGGAATGCCATGCTTTTTCATCCAAATTTCAGGTCGATGTTTACCTGCAGGATTTCATGTGAACCATTGTTTTGTTTGGTTTTTACCAATTTTCCAGCTTCATTTAGTATTTTGCCACATTTCCTTCAGATGGCTTTAAATTAAAAAAAGATTACAAATTAAATTCAGAGTTCCCTATTCCATTGTCTTATATATCTTGATTTTGTGATTTATTACTCCCATGCATGTTGTATACTATTTATGAATATAATGTTTTGAATATTTTATTATACAACAGTTTACATATAGCATTGTACTTTATGTATTACTTTGCAACTTGTGTTATCATTCAAAAACTTGTTTTTGAGATTGTCCATTTTTATACAGGTATCTATAGTTCATTAATTTTTACTACTTTGAACAATTGTGTTTATATGCACCTAAGCAGTAGGAATAAGTGGAGACATTGTTGTTACCAGTGTATTGATCTCCTACGGATGACTGCACATAGCGGTAATGCATTAGACAAGAAACAAGTTGTTTTTCTGCATTAGCTGTGAGGTGTCAAGGCAAGTAAAACAATGACAGCAATGTTAATATTTCACCTCCAGGTGACAGTAGAAATAAGAGAGCTATTGATTTCATAACATCTTTAAAATCAGGAATAAATCATTGTCTCATGAAGAAAGAGACATGTTTATTTATTTCAAACTTGGCATTTTTATGTGATTTATATGTCCTTTTATATGACATGTTCTACTTTCCCTATTTGATATTTAAGTATACAAATAGAGACTTATATTTCAAGATGATAATTAATGTAGATGAATTTTATTGCCCATTCTTTTTAAATGTTTAAGAGAAAGGGCAGGTAAATGGGACCTGATCAAATTAAAAAGCTTCTGCACAGCCAAGGAAACTATCACAAGAGCAAACAGACAATCTACAGAATGGGAGAAAATATTCACATGTTACACATCTGACAAAGGGCTAATAACTAGAATCTATACAGAACTCAGGAAAATCAGCAAGAAAAAATTAGCCCCATTAAAAAGTGTGCAAAGGACGTGAACAGAAATTTTTTGAAAGGAGAGCGACTACTCGCTAACAAACATATGAAAAAATGTTCAACATCTCTAATCATCAGGAAAATGCAAATCAAAAACACAATGAGATATCACTTATCTCCAGTGAGAATGGCCTTTATCAAAAAGTTCCAGAACAATAAATGTTGGCATGGATGCAGAGAGATAGGAACACTCATACACTGCTGGTGGGACTGCAAACTAGTACAACCTCTATGGAAAGTAATATGGAGATACCTCAAAGAGCTACAGGTAGTACTAACTACCATTTGATCCAGCAATCACATTACTGGGCATCTACCCAAAGGAAAAAAAGACATGCTATAAAAAAGACATCTGCACTAGAATGTTTATAGCAGCACAGTTCCCAATTGCAAAGATGTAGAAACAACCCAAGTGCCCATCAATCCATGAGTGGATTAATAAAATGTGGTATATGTATACCATGGAGTTCTACTCAGCCACAAAAAACAATGGTGATCTAGCACCTCTTATATTCTCCTGGATAGAGCTGGAACCCATTCTACTAAGTGAAGTATCCCAAGAATGGAAAAACAAGCACCACATGTACTCACCATCAAATTGGCATTAACTGATCAACACTTAAGTGCGCACATAGCAATAACATTCATCGGGTGTCAGGCAGATTGGAGGGGGGAGGAGAGGATGGGTGTATTCACACCTAATGGGTGTGGTGCACACCATCTGGGGGATGGACACACTTGAAGTTCTGACTCGGGTGGAACAAAGGCAAGATACGTAACCTAAACATCTGTACTGAATATGCTGAAATTAAAAAAAAAATTAAAAAAAGAGAAAGAGCAAAGAAACATAATTGTAACATATGAATTATATCTTAAAATTATAGAAGAATGTTGCTAACAGAACTGCCATTTCTAATTATTTCTGTGAACCATCATAATTGCATAGAGTGAGGGGTCTAACCAACTGCATAGAAACAAATAAAAACTCCATAAAGATGGGTTGATGTGGGTATTAAGGTAAAGGAGCACCAGAAAATTAATTACACCCTATAAAATTCAAATAGAAATTCAAAAGAAAGAGAAAGAAGAAAACACCATATAGAGCAATTTACAAGAAAGGAAATGTAGAAAATATACACAAATAAATGTGCTCTGGTAAGAACTTGCAACCTTAAAAATCTCTGTAGGATGTATCAGGTTGTTACAAGGTAACATATATGATTAGTTTTTGGTTTTTGTACCAAAATAAATCAATAAATGGAAATGGAACAAATTCTAGAGAATATAAGGAATAATATTTTGACCAAAGTTTTATCTAAACAGCCAAATTCTCAGTGTGATAACATGCAGAGTTGGAAAAAAAAAAGTCACAGGTGAGGGAAAATGTAAAAACCAAAGCTAAAGGATTTGTTGTTTCAATTCTCTTTTTTAGATGTCAGTAATGACAGACGGTTAAGTTGACACAGTGTTTTCCTAAGCTAAATGAAGAGAATAGGAATAGATACTTTGCCCATCAGATTTTATTAGAGAACCTATGTCCCTTATTATTATTTGCCAAACACGGGCTCCTTTAAAGGTCTGTGCCCTCTACCCTAACACTTTCATGTGAAGCTGTTCTATTTTTTTTCATAGTGCTACATAGGTGAATATACAAGCAGTGGGAACTAATATTAAGAGAATTGATCTAGTCATTAATTTTGGGGGCAGATTTCCTTAATGATATGACTTTTATCTTCTAGAAGTACAAATAGACATTAATTAGATCAAGAGCATAAGAAAGGTCTTTAATTCAGTGGGAACGGCATGAACAAAAGCTCTCTCATGGGTGGACTTCCTCAAACAGAAAGGAGGTTGCATTGTGACATTTTTTGCATATTATAGAATCAGAAATTTTCAGAGCTAAGGAAACCTTGAGGAGAATTTCCTAATTTTCCTAAATGGAAAAGCTGACAACTAGACAATTAAGTATTCTGCCTTAAACCACGTAGGCAAAAGAGAGAAACAACAATAACTACATTCAGTTTCCTGATTCCGAGTCTGGTATCTTTATAATCTCACCAAAGTGGAGATTAGCAGGTGACATGTTTTGCTCACCTGTGTACAGGTGACTTCTCAATGTTTATTTTTTTAATGAATTCTGAGACTAAAGTTTTCTTTTTATGAAGCATGATCTTATTGTGCTAAAAGGGAAAATTTAAATCAATGTTCATTTTTGAGAAATGTGTATTTTTCACTAAATATCAGTAACTAATGAAAATGAGCGCCTCTTCTTCCGTCTCCTGAACCATAAGGTTTGCCAGTGCTGCACAGCTGTAGAAATGTAAATAACTGGCATGTGGGGACTGGGTGAAATTTAGCCTTTTCAAGCAGATTTTTTTTTTTTTTTTTTTTTTAGCACTGACATATTGTCTCATCAACACATCTAGGAGCTTCTATTTTTGAAATGCTTCACTTATCACTTGTGGAGTGTTGAAATGGAACCTATTTTTTCCCCAAAGAGAACATTCCTTAGCAAAGACAGATTGTCTCATCTGCATTAAGAAACTGTCCCCCATGAAATACTCTATTGAGACAAGCACATGCTTTCTGCCTGCAAAACTTGAATATTTAAAAATCAGAACTTTATCCTTGAATGAGAATTTTTGTTCTGAGCTAATAATTTAACTCTTTCTTTGGGTTTACATTCCTTATAAAATCCAATTATTGTACTTAAGGCAAAGTCATACTTCCTAAAAGGACAATTTAAGAGAGATAGGAAGTATAGAAACAAACTGACTATTGCTGTTGCAGGTAAAACTTTCCTTGGGTAGTTAGTGTCCTTACCTCCCCTACACCAAAAAAAAAAAAAAAAAAATGCATTAGAGATTTTGTGACAAATGAAGGAATTATGTTAAAGTTGAGGGAGGTAGAGATGGGGAGAAGCTGGAGGACTTTGGACAACTCTAGCCAGGAGAGTTGCCTTCTCTTGGTGTGAAAATGCCCTGAAGTAAGCACAGGGCTAGTCAGGAATGAGCTCAAGCCCTGCAGGCGGAGCGCAGGCTCAAACTTTAGATGAACTTCTTCCTGCCTGGTGCCATCATCCACGGTTCTTAACTGACCTTCTATACTGTTGTCTAGATATCCTTTGAGATGTCTAAATTTTTCCAAATTTCAATTTATGTCTATTTTAGTTCTGTGTGTGTGTTTTCTTTACTCCCTTTGTAATGAGATGGTATAAATTTTAATTTGCAAAATATGTAGATATAGACAGAGATCAGATACAAACAAAAACATAGACCTACGTAGATGTATAGATATATATTCCAACATGTTCTTTTTCATATATATTTATTGTTTTATTTTTTGAGGACTTCTTCTATATTAATATCCCTTTATTTATATTTTTGAACATCCTAATACAATCTTTAGCTTTGTTTATAATTAATGATCTAGATTGAAATTATGTGGTGATCATTTATTTGAAATATTGGCTTTCTGAACATGAGATCTTTTTTTCATTAGATGAGACTTAATTTATAAATTTATATTTAATGAAAGAAGACACTGCTGTTATTTCTTCCTGAAAGTGTTCCTCCAAACCCCTAATATAGAACTAGGTGTTATAATGCCAGTTTATGTTTCTGGCCTTTTATAATATTTGAGTGTTATGCATCCAGTTACTGAGCTGGTACTAAGTTTCTGTATGGCTAGATTCACTTTTCTTTCTTCCATCTCTTCTCCACTCATTTCAGATATCATTTCAATCTGACAGCTCTCTCAGCTACTCTAGCTCCCACTTCCCTCATCTTTTCCTCATCATCATTTTTTTCTAATAAATTATTTTCTCTTCTAATCTCTCCTTGGAATCCGCTACACATAACACACATAGCACCAGGATTAACCCACTGAATATCCCTGTAAGGCAAGGGCAAATATTTGTATTTTACTTTGCATCTTCTGCCAGTAAGAAGGAATAACGATTTTCAGGGCTATTTCTAATAACTTTATGCACTTACGAGAAGATGATGTGAAAGGATGCCATATTTGAGTGGCGATGAGAGGAGTAGGTGGCTTTGTAGCAGGCTCTACCTGTCCTACTAGGGCTTGGCAAATATAACTTGGCCACTAGACAGATCTCATACTACTAGAAAGATCTGGCGCCTATGGTGAATCTGTGATGTGTGGTAGATAAGGTTGTATTGTTTTCCTTAGAGACAAGGGGTCTCACTTTGTTGTCCATGCTGTAGTGCAGTGGCTATTCATAGAAGTGATCTTCACAGCACACTACATCTTCAAACTCCTGGTTGATCTCAAACAATCCTCCTGCCTTAGCCTTTCAAGTAGCTGGGACTACACGTGCACACAACTCTGCCTGGCCAAGATTGTGTTTCCCCCAACTTACACCAATGATCTCATGTAGGGTACTTAATGAACAGTTCTTAGAAGGGGAAAAATAAACCAAGTCTGACTCATATATCATGTGTTCATGTATGGATCATTTCAATATGTTTTTACAAGTTGAAAGTCAACTGCTATTATAATACAGGTTCACATATGTGTGGCCCTGAAAGAATGCTGTCAATGTAAATTCTTCCAGCAGGCAACAATGGTCATCACTTCATGTGGAGTAAGAACTGCCTGAGGTTAGGTTACACAGGGACTCCTATGCTGTGACGAATGGTGTAGCTGTTTGGTCAGGGACCTGGAAGGAATGAGGTTCATAAATTTTTGACAATGAAGTATAGAGGACATGGAGAAGAGGAAGTAAAATGGACTCATGAGAGTGGTCACAAAGTATAACATGAGGATCATTGTGTGTCTCATTAATGACCACTAGAAAACATTTCCTACAAAATATACATTAAACCAGATGAACATATGAGTCCAGTAGACATTAAGTAGCCTCTGTGCTCAAACACCCCAGTTATTTCACAATGATCCCATGGGTGTCCTTCCATGTAGTAGATCTCCATAGTTATAGTGCAAGAGAGAAGAACTATGAATAGATGCAACAGCATGGCATCCCCCATCAAGGTTTATTTACTGACTACTGCTGGTGAATGTTTGCTATATCCACAGGAGAAATCAATGTTGAACCATGGTATAATACCGTCCCTCAATCAATCAACTAGGACACAGGTGGCAAATTGATTACATCCAATCCTATACATCTAAAAAGTGTTCTAATTAGGCTCTACAGGGACTGGAGCATATTTCCAATGCAGACTTGTTTTTCTGGCTCAGTGTCCTTACTAGCACTGCTACTGATGCTCACACAGTGTCTGATTTACTGACACGGAAGCCCACTGGACATTGTCTCTGACCAGGTGAGTCACTGTGTGGAAAAGGGAATGTGCAAATGAGCATATAACAATGGGAAGCACTGGTTCTATCACATCTCGAACTATCTGAAGTTTGCTAATCTTACAGAGCAGGAGTCTAGGCCCCTGATGGCTCAGCTAAAATGTGGATTTGGAGAGAAACCCTGTGAGTTTGGGATATTATCCTTTAGGATGCAATGTACGAGGCCTGTCCAGAGGGTATCCAGCCATTGTTTCCATTGTAGACAAATGATGTTGTGTCCTCAAGAGGAGAAAGCACACAGGTTGGGATATTATCCTTTAAGATGCAATGTACGAGGCCTGTTGGAAAGTATCCAGCCATTGTATCCATTGTAGACAAATGGTATTTTGTCCTCAAGAGGAAAAAGCAAACAACAGAGTGCATAGACTAAGCTACCGAATGGAAGAACATACTTGCATGCTATATATCCAAAAAAGGGCTGATAACCAGAATCTACAAATAACTCCAGCAAATCAGCCAGAAAAAATCAA
>NW_012147864.1:79382-89518 GCF_000956105.1 Propithecus coquereli
CCTTCATGATAAAAACTTTAAATAAACTACGTATAGAAGGAATATACCTCCATACAATAAAGGCCATATATGACAAACACACAGCTAATATCATAATATTATAAATGGGGAAATTCAAAAGCTTTTCCTCTGAAATCTAGAGCAAGATAAGGATGCCCACTTTCATCACTTTCATGTAACATAGTACTGAAGCTTTGACCAAGAGCAATTAGGTAAAACAAAGAGATAAATTACATCCATGTTGAAAAGAAGGGAGTCAAATTGTCCCTCTTTGGAGACTACAGGACCGTGTATATGCAGAAAACTCTAAAGACTTCACCAGAAAACTGTTTGAACTAAAAACTGAACTTGATAAAGTTTCAGGTTAGAAAGTCAACACATGAAAATCAATAGCATTTCAACATGCCAATAGCAAACTATCTGAAAAATAAATCAAGAAAGCAACTTCCATTTACAATAGCTACGGAAAAAAATACCTAGGTATAGACTTAACTAAGGAGGCAAAAGATCTCTACAATGAAAAGCATAAAACACTGATGAAAGAAATTGAAGAAGACAGAAATAAATGGAAAGATATCTCATGTTCATGGATTGGAAGAATTAATATTGTTATAATGTCCTTATTACCCAAAGCAATCTTTGGATTCAAAGCAATCCTTATCAAAATATCAATCACATTATTCATAGAAATATATAAAAATCATAAAATATATGGAAAGGCAAAAGGTAACATAAGCAATCTTGAGGAAAAAGAACAAAGCTGGAGGTGTCACACACACTACCTGACTTCAAAATATTCTACAAAACTATAGTAACCGAAGCAGCATGATACTGGCATAAAATCGGACACGTAGACCAATGGAACAAAATAGAGAACCTAGAAATAAATCCACACAGTTACAGCCAACTGGTTCTTGACAAAAGTGCCAAGAACACACACTGGGGAAAGCACATTTTCTTCAATAAATGGTGCTGAGGAAACTGGATATCCACATGCAGAAGAATAAAACTAGACCCTTATCTCTCACCACATACAAAAATCAACTCTGAATGAATTAAAGAGTGAAATGTAAAACCTATAGCTATGAAACTACCAGAAGAAAACCTAGGGGAAATGTTTCATAAAATTGGAGACTAGGTAAGGATTTTTAGAATAAAATCTTAAAAGCACAGACAAGAAAAACAAAAATAGACCATCATATATATTTCTTAGTACTCTTCTCAGGGTTTTTCGTGTTTTAATAAGAGTCTTAAAAAACTTTCTGTGGTAAATCATTTTAGACAGTCACAATTTTAAGAAAAGGGAACAAAGGCCCAAAGATACTCAGCAATTTGCTTAAAGTTCCTCATCAAATTAATAATAGAGCTAGGACATAAACTGAGTCACTATGGCTCTAGAGCACATTCCTTTAACCACCACGCTAAGCATTTATTATGAGTATGAGGGATAAACAAATAGGGATGAATTTATGTAATAGTATACCATATAGGATTCAAAATAAATAAAGTTCTGCTACATGTATTAATCTTGATTCATCTCAAAAGATTTTTGTGGAGAAAAAAAAATCATGTGATGAAAGATAACTATAGAATGAAACATACATACAAAAGTTTAAAAACATGCAACAAGGAAACCATATACTCTATAGATATGTACATATTAAAAACAGAAAATGATATGGGAATGAAAAGCATTAGAGTAAGGATGGTTATTACTTCTAAAGTGGTGTTGGGACGCGAGAATAAAATTGGGAAGAGGGACACAAGGGCTTCAATGAAATTCTTACATTTTTTAGGTAAAGAAACACTGTAGAAGAGAAAAGATACATTAATCATTCTTGTGAGCGTAGGCAATGGTTTGTAATTCACTGACTTGAAATGTCAGAATGCCAAAAAGTAAGAGGAAAATTTTTCAACTCATTAAAGCAAAGTTGAAAGGCTTCCAGGTGTCATGTTTAGATTGGGAGCATTGGACATTAACTTGTCATTTCACATGTGAACATATCTGAGAATAGGATGCTCTCACATGTTTACACGGAAACCTAAGCCAAGGGCATTCTTCAGACAACATGGATTAATAATAGTCTATATAGATCCACACCATTAGACCTTGAATAAAGGAAAATATGTAAGGCTTATGAAATAAAAAAATAATGCATAATTCGTAGAGCTCAGAAAATGAAAATACTGTTTAATAAACCTGCATCTGTAGAAAGAAGAAAAATTTAGGAGCCTATCACCTGTAAAGGAGTACTAGAAGTGAGGCACCCATGGAAAGTAGCATAAAGAGATAAAGCAAGAAAAGGATCAAATAAAAGGCCACCAAGATGTGATAAGTCAATGGTATTAAAGTTGAGAGGAGGTGAATAGAAGGAAATAAAACAACAGGGTTTAAAAGCATGTGAAAAGGCAATTCAAAAGGTTTACCAGTAGAATATGTTGCAGCGAAGCAAACTGTACTATGTTAGCTTCCCAAAACCAAATTGTAAGACTAGAAACATTAAATATAGATAAACCATTTCTAAAATAATAAAGTTAGAAAGAGTTCTAAGTTACAAACATAGATAACAATACTGTATTTTTAACAATGTGAAATTGAAGTATGACACTTGGAGAAGAACAAAATATAAAAATCAACCATTGATAGAGAAGACTTGAACAACATAAACATATTGGAATGAGGATCTGTCATAAGTAACCCTTACACACACACACACACACACACACACAAATACAGGATGAAACAAGATAGAAATTTGTATCTTTCATAAAAGATATCTGGATGTAGGTAGATTTAAATAGTACAGGGTTGACAAGCTCCAGTGATCAGACTTCAGACTTCATTTACTCATTGCTTTCTTTAACTTAGCATGTACTTTCCAAAGTATTCATGGTACCTGGTACCCGATTCATCATCCAAGATTGCTGTGGAAGCTCTAGTCATCATATCTGCATTTCAGCCATTCCAGCTTAAGAAATCTATCTGAAAGTATCACATAATATTCCTGCTGACATCTCATTTGTTAGAACTTAGTGATATGACAAAAGATTGCCCCAGGTCTGTAACAATCTTAAAATAAAGAACCAAAACTTTTGGTGTTAGAGACAATTGCTTTGGGATCACAGTAGAAAATGGCTAATAAGAAAAATATAGAAAATTGTCTCTGGAGAAAAAATGGTAGATGATGTGATTGGAAAGGAACACAGAGATGGCTTCAAATGTGTTTGGTAAAGATGGGTGCAGATCTGTTGTTAATTTTACTATTATTTCGAATGGTATGCATTTTTAGACTTGTATAAATGACATGTAAAATGTTGACTTTTATAAATTAATTTTAATATGCACATATAAATCATAAATGCATTTAATACACCTCATCTACCAACATCATAGCTTAACCCAGCCTACCTTAAATGTGTTCAATACACTTACATTAGCCTACAGTTCTGAATAATCATCTAACACAAAGCCTATTTCATAATAAAGTGTTACATATCTCATGTAATTTATTGAATACTGTACTGAACGTGAAAAAACAGAATGGTGGTATAGGTACCATTGTGAAGTAGAAAATAATGGAAGTGAAACTATGGAAAGTCAGGGACCGTCTGGATACACACATACACCAGGTTTCCCTTCAGAACTGAGGCACTATTTCATCAGCTGCACTGGCAGGTAGGTGTATGACTAATGGCTCTCAGCTGGGTGCCATTCTGCACAGTTGCTTCTCACAAGGTCATGCTCTCCTCCCTCTGAAGGGAGCACATATTAATTGACTGGTCTATGTGGGGGAAAGGATAATGGTATAAAGGTCTGCTCCTTTTACTTAAAGTCATTAAAGCTCCAGAGCTCCCTGCAGCCTGTTGAGACTTTTGTTGCAAATGAGTCACCATTCAACTCCCCCCTCTATCCAATCTTACTTCCTTCTCTTCCCTCAAAGGTTAATCCATAAGGCACTGCCCAATACACTTTCTGAATGCAATTTTCCATTTCAGAGTCAATTTTCCAGAAAACTACCTAAGTAGAGGAGGGCTAATGCCTGTATGATGGATTCACAAAAAACTTAATCAATTGTTAGATGAAATAGTGCATAAAAATTAGAAGCCTTTAATGACAAATTATTGATGAGCACAATTATGGAAATGCCATGCTTTTTTGTTTGTTTTCATAACAATGCAAGAGCATTGCTTAATTTTGCAAATACTTCCCTATTTAAGATTTTGTTTGCAGAACCATGAAAAACTCTAATATATTTTAAACAACTGTATAAATTATAGGTATCATAGCTAAATTATTAATTCCCAAAGAGTGTTAAAATGCAAGACAGTATGGAGGGAAGAAAGAGTGCTAAATAAATCAATGGTGATTTTAATAAACTAGAAACTTTTAGGTAATAAATCTGTCTGCATCTGATCTGAATTGCAATTACCTGTCAAAAATTCATCCATCATCACAAGCTCCAAACAAACTTTCTTGGTAGCAGATGTTTGAGAAAAGCTATTTTGTATGGCAAATTTTTCTTATGGTTTACAACATCCTCAGGAATGACAAAAATTTCAGGGAACATTTCAGTATAATTCAGCAATAATATGTTAGGTATAAAAATCATGGTTTACATAGCCTATATAATTTATAAATACATGTCTTATACATAAACCATTTATTCATGAACTAATGGTTTGACTCCCATTGTTTCTAACATCTATTACCTTTTATTTCAATATTTTATAGAAAAGCATGGAAATATATATTTTGACAATAGATTGAAATAAAACATTCTCATGATACGGTATTTTGCACCTTAAAATTGTATGTTACATGAGAGGAGATGATATAGTGCTGTGAACATTGTGGAAAAGTATCCCTAGGTTTTAAAAAATGCTAAATGTCCAGTATACTCAACATTTTCTAATTTAAGTAATTTCATGAGTGTTTAGGAATGAGGTACATATCAATCTTATTTAAGGAAAGAGAGCAAAATGAGAAAATATACAACACCAAGGAAACTAAGTATTACATATTGTATCTCTGTTCAGCATAAAGTTATCTCACATAATGCATATGTGTCTGAATATGTTTTTGTCTTTTCAAACAGGGTTAACTTGGAAACCTTAACTTTGTGTTTTTCTTTCCATTGACTTATTAGATAGCAGAAAAGTATTGGTTTTCACCTTGCCTGTTGGAATACTAGGACTTTGAGCCTTTTCTGTCTTAAGAAAAATTGGCCTTTTAGCCAATTTTTAAAAAATTATTTTGACCCAGGGTATATTGTGAAATAAAAACAGGATTTTAGTTTTCTTGGTGAAAAGATAGAGTGTTACAGGAAAAATGGTGGGAGTTAGCAGTCCAAGTCTCAGAGCTGATTCTTGGGACATAAGTCAATAAAACAGTGACTAGAACCAGAAAATGATCAAAGAACATGAAAAGTTGAATCCGCTTTTGACAGCTAATAAGATTTCATCTAAATGAGAAACTCCGTTACCTCCCACTGGTGTAAGAAAGATCTTGTTGCTCTTTGTATGAGCATCCTATTTATTAGTTGCCTACCACATGACAAGGCTTACTGTGCACTTTATTTTATCGCTTCATTGATGCTGTTGGAACACTGGTTAGAAATAGCATTTACGAATAAAATACAAGTTTTTTAAAAGTGTTAGTTTATTAATATTTGTTTTTATATGCCAGTGAGATGAAAAATTCAATAATGGGATTAGGCAAAAACAGAGAATTTATAAGAACTTTCTCTTTTTAATGCCCACTACCTAAGTATTTGTCTATATTGCAAAGCACTCTATTTATACCATAGGTTAATTATGTAGAAATATACACACATCTCTGTGTGGGTGTGTGCTGGTTTTCATTATTCAATAAATTGGTTTATATAAATGTCTTTCATATAGTAAACACTCCATATATTTTATTATAAAGTTTATAATTATGTTTCTGTATTAAATGAGTCTCAAATTTTAGTGTGCACACTTTATTTTTTCAGGAATAAATATAAATCTTGTATAGTCCTATCAAAAGAATTATACCAGACAGAGTTAAACAGGAAGTCTATTCAATACTATTGCAACAGGGAAAGAAGATTGAACTCAACTCCTCTGAGAAAAAGGCAGGAGGATTTTTAAGCACGGAAGTAAACGAGTGGAAAAGAACTGGAGTACATTAGGGAGGAGCTCAGTCATGATGAGGCCATGAGAGATTATCCAATAATTAGTGCGTGAGTGTTAATTGTCACTTATTGAAGTTAGGCTCCTACATTCCCACAAAGACTGGGAGGTGGAAGTAGGCGCTAGCTCCTTTGATACTTTTCAAAGGGATGGCACCCAAAGACATTGCTTGAAAAACATTTCCTGAGTTTTAGAAACTCACAAAATGCTAGGAGAAGATTTACATTTCAAAGGAACAGAAAAATTTACAATTACAAGTTTTCTAAAGTAGATGCTCTGAGAAAAGGGAGGCCAGGTGCCTATAGTCAAGAAGAAGATCGTCTAAAGCACAACATGGTGACTGTAATCAACAGTAAGTTAGGATATATTTTAAAATAAAGAGTGGAATTGGAATGTTCCTAACACACAAAGAAAGGATAA
Organism: Propithecus coquereli; assembly: GCF_000956105.1. Lineage (NCBI taxonomy): Eukaryota > Metazoa > Chordata > Mammalia > Primates > Indriidae > Propithecus > Propithecus coquereli. The sequence goes on from NW_012147864.1 coordinate 85,977, forward strand.
ATACCTGAGGTGATGGATACCCCAATTACCCTGATTTAATTAATTCACATTGTATGCCTGTATTAAAACATCACTTGTACTCTATAAAGATATACAACTATACAGTAAAAATAAAGTTTACTACAGCTGAAAAAACATCAAGGCTGTCTTGGTAAATCCATACGTATAAAATGGGAGAAGAGGAAAGCAAGTTTCTTCTGGGCTATCCTGAAAAGAATGATTTGTCCTCCTACTAACTGGGATTGAAATGAGCCTGGAATTAAGAATAACTGGAATTTAAGAATACTTGAACAATTTTAAAAGGAAAAATATCATTTACTTTAGATACAAACAACTTACCACTAAAAAAAATTGCCAAGTGATAAGGCATGTTGGAAATTTAAACATATTGCTTAACAGTGTTTATTTTGAAAGTATTTAGAAGTAGTAAGTATGATTCTCTATATTCACTTATTTTTGTTATTTAGTAAGAAATGTCACTGTTAGGAGATAAATGGTTCAGGAACCCTTACAGAGTAGACAGAGCAATACCAAAGTTAAAGCAAGGATTTTCTTGAACTCTGGTGAGCAGATAAATTATGCCTTTGGAACATATTCTCCATTCATCTAATCAGCAAAGCTTAATGTAATGGTTGCTTAATGTTTATGTAGATGGAGCAATGTGAAGAAATTGCAGTACTGAGCCATTTTAAAGTCTTTTAATGACAATCTAAGAAACTATATTCTGATATCTTTAATAGATCTGAAATGATTAAATGGAGAATAACACCACATTAAAAGTATCTGAAAATCTATGAAGCGTGCCCTCAGTAAAACAATCAGAAGCCAGATTTTTTTAAATAGCAAATAACTGAATGTCAAAATTAAAGGTCAAACTATGCTAGAATTTAAAATTAAATATACAGCCTGCAATGAAAAAAAGTATGTATTGAAGTCAAGAAGGTAAATTTTATTCTAAGTGTACTAAAAAAAAGGATAAACATGGACATTCAAGTCTTCAGATGAGTTGTTTAGCATACGGATCATTGTCTACATATGATAAAGGCTTATTTTATCATAAGTGTTATTTGTGCTTTTTAGGTGGATTAGACAAAATAACCACTCATTTTAAAAATGAGAATTGGTTTGTCTGGAAAGTATCCAGCCATTGTTAATATAATGAGAACAGTTTGCACGACATCTATATAACCTGGCAGCCAAGGCGAGTAGACTGGAATGCGCATGCGTGTACAATGACGCTTTCGCTGTACTAGTCAATGGGGTGCCAGCCACCACTGAGAGAGCATGTATACAGTGTGGACACTGCATTCAAAGTGACTGAGCAAGTAGAGCGATGAATCTGCATCCGCATCAAATTTTGCGTTAAGCTTGAACATTCCTCCGCAGAAATTATTAGGTCATTAAATACGAAATATCAAATTTTGAATCAAAAGCGTAGTTTATTATATCTCAAACAAGAAGCAGTACAATTAATCAAAGCATGCACCTAAACTATCGACATAGTTTTGCCATCTTAACAGTAGCTCATTTATGCCAGCAGAGAAGAAGCTTGGAGAGCAAGTGGTGATGAAATCACAAAAGGCATTTTCCATAGCTCATTGAGAATTGAATATTTTTCCTTGCAAGAAGTGGTCCAAAGCCTGGAAGAAGTGGTAGTCAGTTGGTACAAGGTCTGGTGAATACGGTGGGTGACAGAGAGTTTCCAAGTCCAGCTTCTGTAGTTTGAGCAGCATTGTTTGTGCGACATGTGATCGAGCATTGTCTTGTGAGAGGATTGGCCTATCTCTATTGACCAATCTTGGCTGCTTAATGGCAAGCATCCTCATCATTTCATCCATTTGGTTGCAGTAGACATTGCTGTAATCAAGTGGCCAGGTTTCATGAAGCTACAGTGGATAATATCAGTGCTGGACCACCATTAGCTTTTTTTGATGAATATTGGGTTTTGGACTGTGTTTTGGCACTTCATCTTTACCCAGTCATTGTGATGAATGATTGTGATTGTCAAAAAGAATCCATTTTTCATCATAGGTAACAATACGGTGTAGAAGTGGTTTACCTTTATGTCATGACAACAGAGAAAGGCGAGCTTTCCAACGATTTCGCTTCTCATGCTGGTTTAATTCATGCAGTACCCATCTATCCAGCTTCTTTACCTTGCCCATTTGTTTCAAATGGTCCAATATTGTTGGAATAATAACGTCAAACTTTGCTGCTAATTCATGCATAGGTTGAGATGGATTCACTTCCACTACAGCTTTCAGCTCATCATTATCCACCTTGGTCTCAGGTCGCCCATGTGGCTCATTTTCAAGATTCAAATCATCAGAATGGACCTTCTCAAACCATCAATGTACTGTATGTTCATTAGCCACATTCTTCCCAAACACTTTTTTAATATTTCGAGCTATCTACACTGCATTGGTTCTACAACAGAACTCATATTCAAAAATCACATGAATTTTTGACTTATCCATGGTTTCACAAAAATTGCTCTAAAAAAAAAACTTTGAAAGATAATGAGAAGCCAAACCATGGATTTGAAAGAATGAGGATGCACCTTCACAATAAAAAATAAAAGAACTGTCAAAGTGAAATGTCAGAGATATCAACTGTCAAACTTAGTTCTTAAGGGAATTGGACATTCCATACTTAATAACATAAATATTTGAATGATTCAGAAGGCTTTTGGGGACAATGCTTTGAGTGCAGCACAAACAAAAGTGTGGCACAAATTCTTCAAAGATGGTCAAGAATCTGTTGAAAATGATCCATGTTCTGGAAGGCCTGCAACAAGCAGAACACCTGAGAACGTTGAACATGTACAGGTTAGGTTAAGAGACTGGGAGAACTGTGTGAGCTCCCAAGGCACCTACTTTGAAGGGGACTGAGGTATCATTGTCCTATGTACAATGTTTCTTGTGTCTTGTGTCTTCTTCAATAAATGTCTCTATTTTTCACATTTCATGGCTGAATACTTTCCAGACAGACCTCATATATCCAACCATATCGTTGTCTTAAAAGTAATTAAAATAAATTAATGTTCAGATATTTCAAGAATTTATAATATGAGAAAAAATAATTATATGCTTTCTACAGAAGTCTTAGACTGAGAATAAATGAATGGAAGATTACATACAATAAAAATAGAAGCATATTAACAAAGATAAACATTACAAAATAAAGAGACGTTCAATTTATCAGAAACATTAGACGTTTGTACTTAATAATACGGCTTTAAAGTTTTAAAAATTGAGATAAGAATAAGACATAAACAAATATATCCCTTTTCAAGCAATTGACCTAATGCCTAGAAACAAAAATCAGTAAAAATATATAATATTTGAATAACATTTTAAAGCTCATTGAGCTAAACGTTCAGTCAAAAATAATTCTTAATTAATATGTAAGGTTTGAAATAACTTATTTCCTTTTTGAGAATATTCTGAGAATGAAATCAAGTTAGAAATCAATAGCTATACAGGAAATCCTAGACATTTAGAAATTGTGTCAACAGCCCAAGGTCAAAATAAGAAGTTACA
>NW_012147864.1:90660-96363 GCF_000956105.1 Propithecus coquereli
AGTATTTCTAATTTGTGACAATATACATAAGTTTAATACAAATTTGTTTTCTTTTGTAACAAGACACAACTAGAGACACTGATTACTTTTCCAAGGCTTTGACTAAAATGGCGTATTTTTTTTTTTTTTTTCTGCTTGCTAGGGGTTTAATTACTCTTTGTTTTCTAATTTCTTAAGGGGAAAAGTCGATCATGTATTTGAGACTCTCATTGTTTTCTTATAGTATAAATTTCCAAACTGATGACATACATAAAATGGCATATTTTCAGACATGCCCAGGCTACTTTGAGGAATTGAGGTTAACTTTATAGAGCTGATTAAAAGCCCCTTAAAAAGACTAGCCTGGTACCTTGTCTGCACAGTTCTTTTGCAAGGTTCCTGACTTGTGGTAAGTAAAAAATATCACCTTCTGACCAGCCCAGGAAACTCAGGTTATTTTGAGACCTCGAGAAGAGAAAAATTCACCCAATTCATATAGGTATTACAAATAGTATAATGGCAAATTCTTGACTATCTCAAGGTTTTTGAAAGTCTAATCAGAGATTCCTTACAAAAAAGTTCCCACAAAGGCAGTTTTAAAATAGCCTACATGGAAAATCACTATTCTCACTAAATTTTATACAATTAATCTGGACAAAGATAATCTCAATTGCTTTGGGTTCTGTAAAGGTTAAAGTGGTCAGCCTTCCTTGATCTCTGTCACTGTTCTTTGTGTGTTGCTGGTAATTTTGTTTTTTTCCTTCCTTTTGACAATTTTTTGTATCACTTTTGTTTATTCATTATGTAAGAGGAAGAGCCTAAGACATAGTAATCTTTACGGGAACTCCTACTTTTCTTCTAACATACCCTTTGACAGGTCTATTGACCTAAAAAGGGGCAGAAGTTTACCCAGGACTTCACTTCTAGATCTGAGGAAAAAATTCATCTGACTATTCAATTTCAGAGTCATTATGTGTTTGAACTCAGTGTGTGGTTTCATGGGATAATTTAGTGGAAAATTGAGAAAGGATCCATCTGGTACTGTCATATAGTTGCCATTTTAAACCTGAAGACAGTAATTTTGAGTATAATGACAAAGGTCAGGACAAAGGGAGAAAACAACCATTGACATATTATTACTGGGTACTGTGTAGTTTTGAAAAAGTAAATCATATATTAAAGACCTCGAAATGCCAAAAACATAAAGGCATAAAATATCTTATTAATCACCAAAGAGAAATCCATTTAAATTGCAAGCTTACATTTTATCCAAGCGCGTTCTTAAATAAGTGAGGTGAAACATCAAAATCACCTTGAAGTAAGATTCAAATAGGTTATAGAAGTAATTGAATCTTAAAGTTAAAAAAAATCAGAATACTGCTAGCAAAAACATTAAAATATTACATATATTTTAAAATCAACATATAGGCATATATATGATCTTGTTTATAATTTTAAAAATATTTAACCAAGTAATTAAATATTTGAAATTATATAAAATCAATTAAAATGTATTTGGAAAATAATGTAGTCTATTTTAGGTAATATATCAGAGTATACTTATAGTTTTCAAAAATTTTTTAAAAGCCTTCTGAACATTGCTAGGTTTAACAAGGGATTCTTCATGTAGTGAAAATTGTTAAGCTATTAAAGATACCAGAAATCTCAATAACTGTTTGAAAACATGACCTTATATGATATGCTAGTATAATGTACATTTTACTAGCATATAAGAAAGAATCAAAATGCCAGGACAATTTTTATTGGGAAATTTCTTTCAAGCACATGTTTATGTCATAAATTTATTAACTAAGATCTTATTTAATTGAGGTAAAATTCACACAACATAAAATTTACCATATTAAAGTGAACAATTCAGTCACACGTAGGACAGTCACAATTTTGTGCAGTCACCACCTTTATATAGTTTCAAAACATCTTCATTACCCCAGAAGAAAATTCAATACATACTAAGTAGTCATTGTCCATTGTCCCCTCCCCATAGTCCCTGAAAACCATCATTTTGCTTTCTTGTCCCTATGGATTTTCCTATTCTGGATATTTCATCTAAATCATAAAATATGTGACCTTTTTGTGTCTAGCTCCTTTCACTTAGCGTAATGTTTTCAAGGTTCGTCTATTTTGTAGCATGTATCAGGACTTCATTTCTTGTTATGGCTGAATAATGTTCCATTGTGTGTATTACATTTTGTTCATCCATTATTTTTTTGATGAAATTTGAGTTGTTTCCACTTTTGGCTATTGTCAATAGTGCTTTTATAAGCATACATTTACATGTATTTGTTTTAGTACCTATTTTCAACTCTAGGGAGTTGAAGTGGAATTGCTATGTGATATGATTATTCTATATTTAACCTTTTGAAGAGCTGCCAAAATTCCCACAGTGGCTGCACCATTTTACATTCCTACCAGGAATGTACAGAAGATTCCAGTTTCTGCACATCCTCCCAAAGCCATTTCCTTTTCTTTTCTTTTTTTTTATTATCACCATCTTAGTGGGTGTGAAATAATATCTCACTGTAGTTTTGATTTACATTTCCCTAATGACTAGTGATGATAGGCATCTTTAATGAGTTTTAACCAAGATTTTTTAATGATAAAATTTTCTTATTATGACATTGCCAGGTTTTTTTCCCCATGGTGATGGAGAATAATGAACATTGTAGAAATTTTCAAAATCACTACAAAAATAATAACTCTTAAAAATTTATAATTCAAATGCATATTAAATGACAATTCAATGACAATAACCTGAAAGGATTTAAAATGCCTTAGTTTCATCTTTACATGAAAAATTCACACAAATCCATAAGCAAACTCTAAAAGTGTAGACAATAAAGCAAACAATAATACCTGATAATTTATATGCACATTAAAATTAATGAAAAGCATGATCAAACATATAGCATGATCAAACTCACTCTCAAATGAAAGAAGTGCTATATTAACAACTAAAATAGTGTGAATTGATGGGATTTTGGGAATACATGTAAGGTACAAATCTAAAGAAAACTTTCCTAGAAACTACTTTTATAGTATACGTTAAGAGTGTTCAAACTCATAACCCATTTGATCTCATTATTCCCTTCAATAGTTTGTAAAATAATCAGATAAAATCAAGACTTTTCAATAATTGTTTACCCCACCAAGTATAGGGTATTCATCACTGAGTAGTCAAATTATTTTTGTCTGTCATATTTTTAGCACTGGTCAAAGATTAGTTTGGATAAGGTGACATGACATTTAGGTTAAAAATGGTTGACTATAGGCATTTACATATGGTGTAACCTATGTGATACTTATATAAAGACCAATTATAGCAAAAAATTAGAGAAAATTTAATATTTGATAAATATTCACCAAGTTCATTTGTTTTTAATGAATTATGATCCATGGCAGTTGACTTCTTTGACTACCATTCTGTTTGTCACCATTCCTCAATAATAAGTTATAAACCTTTTTTTGAGATACTGATACATTTTCCATGATATACTCTATCTATATCTAAAGTTAAAGGAAAAATGTCTATAATTTAGCTTTTGCTGCAAAACAAAACAAACCAAGATTTAGTGGTTTAGAATAAAGATCAACTTATTTGCTTAAAATTCACATGTAACGGGTAGAGTGCACGCTGTCTGGGGGATGGGCACACTTGTAGCTCTGACTCGGAGGTGCAAAGGCAATTTATGGAACCAAAGTGTTTGGATCCCCATAATGTTTCGAAATAATAAAAATAGAAACATATGAAAATAGGAAAGGAGATACCCTTGTTTCTGAAATTGGTAAAGCTTGTTCCCACTCACTCACCCCTCCCACACACACACACACACACAAACAAATCTGTGGGTTTTCTGGGTGTCCTTTTTGGACTGGTTAGCTGACCTGTGCTGAGCCAATGGTTTCCTTGACTGTGTCGGGGCCGTCTAGATAGCCTCACCTTATACCTGGTGTCTCAGTTCTGACAAATGGGATTGCTGAGGCCTCTCTATACATGGTCTATCATCCCCAAACAGGGCAGCCCTGGATTAGTCACAGGGTGGCAGAGAACTGGAGTAGAAGAAAAGGGCAAGTCCCAAAACACAAACACTTTTTAAGTCTCTCCTAGTGTCATAACTGCTAATGACAATTGTACAAAACACACAAAGCCAAACACCAGATTCAATTGGTAAAAAAAATAGATTCCACGTCTTCATGGGATAAACGGCAAAACGTGTGAATGTTTTCCAATGTGAACAGAGGTGTTTTTTTTCCTTGTTTTTGTTGTTTTCCCAGTTTACTCACAGAGAATAAGTCTAAGTAGGTTAGAAATTCTGTGATATTTATCCATACATTTGAATGTGTGAAAGTAAATGGTGATAGAATGAATACGGCTCATTACTTCCACGCCTGTTAATGGATTTGGGAAGCATATCGCTTCCATCAGGGGATTGCTGGCTATAAGTGAAGAACATTGAAATTTATGGTAAACACTGGTCACTGTCCCTACTCATCCAGTGTCCCTGAATTTCCTACAGAAAAACAGTAATATCTATGAGGGACTCGCAAACCATTTGCTTTCTTTTGTTAATGATGATGGACTTTGAAGATGAGTGATGAAAGTGGCTCGGAATTACCTGATAAAATTTTCTGTGAAAGGTTCTTCCATTCTCTCAATTTCCAAATCCTAATGCAAAGGGAAGAGTAGTGACAATTTCAGCCTCTTACCTTCTCTTCAGTTAAGGGTCATACCTGATTTTTTTTTTTTTCTATTGAACACTATGACAATGAGATTGAAACTTCAAAGTGGCAGTCATAACAGAGGAGGTAGAGCGTTGTGGACTACTTTGAGGAAGCATAAATAAGATATTCTGGGACTAGATTCTGGATGTCGCCCGTGTCATTGCACTCAGAGTGCTAATAAAAATTGTAGTCAAAACAACTGAGGTATATTAAATAAATAAAGCAATGTATTTGAGCAGCTAGTATGAGTCATCTAAACTGTGAATGCACACTAGAAGATGTCAATAAACAGAAAATAAAATCTAGATGGATCAAGCAATAGGTAGTAGAAATCTGTAACAAAGAAAGATTAATAAACTCAAAAAATGTATTGTCTAAAATGGAATTCCAAAATTGAATATTTGAAATTATTCATGATATTTGCAAATTGGGAATAATACCTATTTTCAGATTTTTATTGAGATTTCATTTAATATACCAAAAATACATATTGCATTTTCTGAAACATAAGTTGCATAAATTGTGCTCTATTGCCTACTATAAAGAGCTATAACACAACTTCTTAGGACAACTAGAACAATCACTAAGACCAAAGATTCTTAACTATAATCAGAAATGGTTTTGAAACCCAGGAATTTAGAATAGTATTGGCATTGAATTGAGATAAATTAAAAAGTATTCAGGAAAGGATCTAGTAAATTAAATACTGTATTCAATTGGTTTGTCAACTTTTATAGGGGAGCAAATTTAAAAATCTATGAACAAAGACTAATTTTATAAGATGTGGTATGTTCATTTACAGGAACATGTATATTTGGTTCTCAGAGACTTTCAAGTTAAATTATCAAAATAACAGGAATTAATGGTTAGAAAGGTTAAACTGCCTTCCCAGAGTAATTTAGTTATTTAGAAGCAGAGCTGAAATTCTAATTCATATCTTCTTATTCTTATTTAGTTATATTTTCAATTAGATGGACTCATTCA
>NW_012147864.1:98606-102440 GCF_000956105.1 Propithecus coquereli
AAGAGAATTAGAGACCAGCAGACACAAATGCCAAGTTTAATTTTTATTTTTTATTTGATTAGTGTTTCAGTTATTCAATAATAGCTAATAAGCTATGACGTAAACTCTTTTTTACCACATCCATGACTCCTAATACCTTCAAATTTTTCTATTATGGTAGCATTCCATGTTTTTTGATATTCTGTTTGCTTTCTACTGGACACATGCATTTGTTAATGAAATTCTCATAGTGGGTAAAGCAGAATATATCAAAGTTCCCCAAATTGGGTCTAAAGAGCAGAAAAAAGAGTAAAACATATTCACCTCAGTTGCCCTATAGTGGGGAATGTGTTTGATAATTAACAAAGAATATTATAATGATTGAAATAACCTTGATTCAATAGAGTGCTGTAGAAAAAATACGGAATGTGAAGACATAGAACCACAAATACAAAATGCCAACACTTCGCCAAGTGACCTTGGAAATTTGCACCTGCCACTATAGTATTAGGTGGGCAAAGGAGAGCAGTGCTATGAATGGCAATTCAAGATTGCTACATTATGGCTTCTCAGAAGTTATCTTTTTTTTTTTTCTTTCCTTAGTTCTTATTCTGTAACATAAAGCACATTTTCTAATGCCCTTTGAAATGTTATGAGTTTATCTACAAGCTGTTTATCCATACAGTATTAACACTAAATGGAATTATAATGAACACTAAATGCAATACAAACATGAATTTTCTTAAGCAGATCAGTTCATCTCAAACAAACCATATCCTCAAAACTATATTTTTTGACCTTGTGAAAGATAATTACCCTTATTATGTCTTTGACTTCAACTCTGTAAAATAAAGTGGTAGGCTATTAACTATGCTACAGAAGTTGTGGGCTGCTTATGGAAATGCATTTGATTATGCTTTCCTCATGCTTGCGACACCTGAAAGAAATGTTATAAAATAGCACAGACTATCTTAAGTCTATTTTCCTTTGGTGATCATTATTCATGTTTAATTTTTTTATGAAATTAATAATCACTAATTTTTATGAAGCATTGATGTACTAGAGACTGTTCTAAGGTTTTAATTTATTTATTTTATTTCACTGAAATCCTATAAAGTAGACACAATTATTAGCTTTATTTTACAGATGAGGAAACATACGAAAGAGAGGAAAAATACCTTGTCCACTAACATAAACATTATGAAGCAGCACTTATTGAAATGAAGGCTTCAAAGTTTATGGTCATCAATTGTATTTCAAGCTCACTTTCCATTTGACTATTTTAATTACTGGCATTAAGAATAATCTGTTTGAATCATGGTTGAGGAAAGATTAATTAATAACCCACTATGTGTCACACAAGGGTATGGGGAGGATTGTGAAAAAATACGGTCTCTGCCTTCAGCGATCCTGTGTTCTGATAGAGCTTCTGGTAAAACAAGGCCAAAAGGCAGATGTGGCAGGTAACATTAAGAAAGTTAATTATGGTTCAGGATATGTAACAATTTATGTGGGAGTTTATTTGACATAAAATGATCAAGGAAATAACTTGTCTGTAAGTAAAACTGTTTAAAATGAGATCTAAAGGACAAATATAAGAAAGGCATATAAGAAATAAGAGAAGGCATTTTAGCCAGAGGAAATAACATTCCCAAAGGCTTTGTGACTGGTATGGTTGTAGCATGCTGATTAGGGAAGGAGTAAAACGGGATATAGTTGAGCCATACATGGCTGATATGGTTTGGATATTTGGCCCCTCCAAATCTGATGCTGAAATTTGATCTCCAGTGTTGAATGTGGGGCCTGGTGGGAGGTGTTAGGGTCATGGGGACAGATCTCTCATGAATGGCTTGGTGCCCTCCCTGCAACAGAATGAGTTCTTGCTTCATTAGTTCAGGGGTTGTTTAAAAGAGCCTGGAACCACCTCCTCCATATTTCGTTCCCACTCTCTCCATGTGACAGGCCTACTCCCCCTTCAACTTCCACCTTGATTGGAAGTTCCCTGAAGCCCTCACTAGAGGCAGATGCTGCTGCCATGCTTTTTATATAGGTTGCAGAAATATGAGCCAAATAAATCACTTTCCTTTGTAAATTACCCAGCCTCATTTCTTTATAGCAGCACAAAATGGACTAATATAATGGCTTTAAGAGATCATCAAATATTTGATTTTCATTTTAATTCCAATAGAAATCCATTCCAGATTTTTGTTAGTTTGTTTCGTCTTAATGTTAATTCAATAAATTATTATTTTTTCCTGTATTTTGTAAATTATATTCAATGAGAATGAATTTTATAATCAGAAAAATATTATAGGGCTTCTGTTTTTTCTCTTAGACATGTAAATAGCTTAGAAGTTATAACTCTTACTAGAATAGGAAAAGCTGAACAACCAAAAATTAATGACTTTTTGGACCCATCAGAGAACAGAACATAGGACAAATTACCACCCTGAAATCCAGAGGGACAGTACATCCTGTGAGATATGGAGACTAAGATCTGATTACTTGGAGCAGAAACCGCAAGAGTCACAAAATGATAGGAACACTTAAACAGCAATTGTGACAAGATACAGGAGACTCAGTGTGAACTAAGAGATTCAGAAACCTCTGGAGCCACAGCCTTAGGGGAGCCCCAGACTTTTGTGGGATTTACTTCCAAGAACCATGGCAAGATCTCAAAGTTAAGGATCTAAGGGAGATTCCCCCTAGCTCTGGCAGGGTATAGAAACGGGTACCCACCGTGAAACTCCTGTCCTCCATAAGGAGGGCTTACTGTTCACCAAAATGACTTTGCTTCAGCTGAAAACGTGGAATCATCCCCTTTATCCCGCCAGCCTTCCTATGTCATTTAAGGGGAAGACAAAAAGTTATCAAGGAATATGGCTTCCAGGAAATAGACCAGGAAGGTTAAAACCAGGAAATGAATAAGGGGCAGAGAGCAAAAAAGCTGTCCCACTGGAGGAGATTTTAGCAAAGGCTGTGACCAAGACAGCTTTAAAATTCCCCTCAACCCGACTAAACTTTACACAGGTTTCTTCTAGATAGGGGCCTGGAGCCCCAGTCTTCAGGGACTGGCCTAGAGCGGGAGTGGGCCTGGAGCTTGAGGCCATTGGACGTGGCTTGGTGCCTGGGGTGGGGCTGGAGTCTGATCCAGTCCTCTGGAGCTTAGAGCCGTGGGTGCTGGCCTAGCTCTGAGGCCGGCCTGGCAGCAGGTTTCCCTGGGGTAGCCTTGGTTCTGGGTCTGTGGTCTCACCCGATTACCCTTCCCCACATGGTGAGTCTCTCTCATTGCTGTGCTGCCTGAGCTGGAGGGAGGGGTGACATGGGAAATGTGAAACTGTCCTTTCTACTCTCTTCACTGTGTCTTTTTTAAAATTTCTATGCTATACTCAGGTGCTATAAATTTCTCATCTGAATTCCTTAGCTTTCATGAAGGTATTTTTACATATAGATACTTATGCAAATTGATGTTTCTGTAGGGGAGTGAGAACTGGAAAGTCCCATTTCACCATCTTGCTGTTGTCCCTCCTCCATATCTGCAACTTTTCCATTTTACACATTTTTCTATAAAAATATGTTGGTTATAGAAGTAAATAATTGTAAAAGGGATTTTTTGGCATCATAATTGATACTCCTTAATTACTTTATTAATTTTAATGAGAAAAATCACTTTTACAATCATTTCCCTTTGTAGCCAATATATGTTGGCTCTTATCAGCTACAATTTTTATCACTAATGCATTCTATAATTGCCTCAATATTACTGTTCCTGGCAGTAATATCAGTTAGTATATATTCCTCATATAAATTAATGACTGTGTATTTTTATAATAAAGTACACTTAATTTTCAAATG
>NW_012147864.1:102550-103542 GCF_000956105.1 Propithecus coquereli
AAGACCTCTTGTCTCTCAGTGAAGAACCTTTGATACTGATACTTCACACAAAAATCAAAAGACAGTTTATTGTGTTCTAAACAGAAATTTATACAAATTTTACAACTGAGTTATATTATCTTTACATTTTATATTAAAACATTCACTAAAATCCTGTATAGTGAAGATACCATAGCTCTAAATTATATACCATCACACACTATATAGATGGACCAGAAAGTATAGATACATCTTAAAATAAAAATCAAGATTCATGATAACATGGTAGTGTACACCACTTGAGTTGAAGCTCTTTCTCTAAAGCACCCATGTGACACCGCCAATGATAAAAATTTAGTAGTTACCAAGATAACCTCATGTATTTTGGAATGTATCTAATAATTTTAGAGTATTTTTTCTTATGGTATTGCAATGTAGTATGATGTAGTAGAAAATGCACAGTTATTCGTGCCAACCCAACTTTAAGTTTAGATGGGGCTCTGCTACTTCCTGGAATGTGATCTTGGGATGTTTTGTTAATCCTTTAGTGTATTACTTTGTTTTATTTGTATCACATCTAAGAAGGTTGTTGAGAATTACAACTAATGCTTATAAATCTCTTGCTATGTTATGAGTATTCAATAAATTATAGACAATTTAGTTATAGTCTGGGAGGCAGATATCAGGATAGCATAGGAGTATAAATTAATGATACTTCGGGATATCGGGTTAGACTTCTCTGAGAAAATGACATTCAGTGGAAATATGAGTTGTAATTAGATTGGTGAAGCAGTGAAAGTATAGAAATAAAGCATTACTTAAAACTGTGAGTCTCAGCTTTGGCTGCGCATTGGAATTAGCTGGGGAAGTTTTAAAAAAAATCCCATTGTCCAGACAGCACCTAAGATAAATTAAATTAGAATCTCTGTGGATGGGATCCAGTCATGAGTAACTTTTCGATGATACCCAGATGATTCCAATGCTCAGCTAATTTTGAGAACCATTAACTTAAA
>NW_012147864.1:107343-113010 GCF_000956105.1 Propithecus coquereli
ATGATTTGGAAAACAATGAATCTTCCAAAGTTTTATAAACCTTATGTAAATTGAGATAATTATAGAAATTCTAATTGTTTAGATTCAAATTCTGCCTTTACTAGCATTTTCTGGAAAAACTGCCCAAATCTCTAGTTTTTTTAAACATTGCAAAAAATATGCTCTACTTTCTGTTCTTTTTTATCTCATTGAGTTTAGATATTTCTGGTAACCTGATTCTAGTTTACCAATTCTGTTACTCTTTTAACTTCACATATTTAGATCTTCAGTTCTATATTTTTCAGTTTTAGAGGCTTATTTCCACTATTTTTTTCTAAATTCTCATTTTCTAGTGAAATTATATTTTTTGCCAATGTTTTCCAAATTTTCTTGTTATGTTGACTGTGTTCATCAAAGTTATATAAAGTCTTTACATGCTTATGCCAATGTCTGCAGCACCAATAGGTCTACCTCTGTCATCAGTTCTTATTTAAGCTATGTCATCCTGTGTTTTGTCAGGCCTGGTGAGTTTCGATTGAAAACAAAGAACGAGCCTTATATATTAAAAAAAAAGTTGAGGATCCAACTAATGATACTTTTACAGAAAGGATTTGCACTGTCATCAGTCAGGCAGAAATGCTGGTTTATATTTAATTTAATACAATCAGAGACTGAATCGATCCTCTGCTGGACTGCGGTTCTACTAAGCTATGTTTCGTACACACCTCTTTATAAGTCTCAGCCTTGCAAGAATTATAACTCATTTCCTGGTGTATTTATTCTAGCACATCACCCATCAGTTTGCAAACTTTAAACCTAGTTTATTCAACAAAACTATACTACCAAAACTCTATCCTTTTTTAGAGAAACTGCCTGTCCTATCCCAGAATCAGTAAATCCCTCCCAGGAAAAGTAACTTCAGAACATTATTTCACCACTTATCCTTTCCTCTCTAGAATATCGGCCCTTCTATTGTTCAATGCTTCTGTAGGACCCACAGTAATATTTAAGTAATACTTTATATTCAAAATTCTGTACTTACAAATAGGCTCCCAAGGCTCCCCATAAGGATAATTTATAATTAAATGATTAAATTAATAATTTGAGAACTAGTTTCTTCTGCACATGTAAACAAACCCACATGGCATAGTGGTTTGTTGACAAGGCATCTTTATGCCAGTGGCTGGTCTCATTGTTCATACAGTTTCTTACCCACAACATCACTTTTGTCTTAACTTTTTTTTTTTTTTATTTCAGCATATTATGGGGGTACAGATGTTTAGGTTACGTATGCTGCCCTTGGCCGCCCCCCGCCCCCCTCCCCTCCTAAGTCCGAGTTTCAAATATGTCCATCCTTGGGGTGGTGCGCATTGCACTCTCTGTGTATGCAAATACCCGTCCCCTCCTCTCTCCTCTCCCCTCTCCCCTTCCCCCTGCCCAACATCCAATAGATGTTAGTCTTATATGTGCATTTATGTGTTGATCGGTTAATACCAATTTGATGGTGAGTACATGTGGTGCTTGTCTTTCCATTCTTGGGATAACTCACTTAGTAGAATGCGTTCCAGCTCTATCCAGGCCAAATGATACTGTATAAGAAAGACACCTGCACCCGAATGTTTATAGCAGCACAATTCACAATTGCAAAGATGTGGAAACAGCCCAAGTGTCCATCGATACATGACTGGATTAATAAAATGTGGTATATGTATACCATGGAGTACTATTCAGCTTTAAGAAACAATGGTGATATAGCACCTCTTGTATACTCCTGTCTTAACTTTTTAATTTGATTTTGTAAGTATATGTTTACTCTTATGACTATGCCTCCAAAGCCAGAGTTCACACCAAGTCTAGGCGAGCCCGCAATGAGGAGAAAGGTGATTACAGTGGAAATGAAAGTAGAAATAATGAAGTGTTCAAATAAAGGCCAGGCACTATCATTCGTTGGGAAAGCATTAGGCTTCCGTCTCTCGACTATCAAGACAATCATAAAGGATAAAGTGAGAATAATGGAACGTGTGAAAGGCAGTGCTCGATGAAAGCATCAATTATTACGGAAGGGGGTAGTGGATTGATTATTGAAATGGAAAGATTACTATTGATTTGGTTAGAAGATCAAAATAAATGTAACATTCCTATTAGCCTAGTGTTAATGCAATATTAGGTGAGTGTTAATCATTAATATTCTTTTTTGAAATTTCTCCTATCACCTATCTAAACTTTTTGCAGGATTTTTTTTTTATGTTCTGTTTATTTGAATTAAAAGAGCACAAGTTTTTATAACTTACTATTACAATATAGGGGTATTGTTATTACAGTATTACAATGTATTATTATTACCACGTGAGCTATTATAGGATTGTCATTATTATGATTTTATTATGTATGTGGTGTTCATCAGAGATCTGAGTTATATACAAATCCAACCTAAAGATGTTCTCAGGCATGTATCTTGTCCATAACCCAGGGATTGCCTGTATTTACTTCTCTGAGGTATTATTTAACAGTACTGAATACATATTAGAAACATCCTCTATTTTAGTCTTCAAATAATGTTAAAATTTTCAAGTTCTAAAATAATCCAGATTCTAGTTTCTCATGTGCTAAAAGTTAATATATTTATTAATAGACCAAAATATATTTAACTTTTCTGTACCATATAAAAATCAGAAGCCAAAAGTATATAAACTTAAACCTATGCTTAGTAACTATTTCAGTATTTTATCTCACTTAGAAATGATGTAGCTATCTGTGAAGACCTTTCTCTTGTTTTGGATCCCAATAGATCCTGACGACAATAGTGTTCCTCTAGGATCTCCAAAAGATTGTCCATAGGAAGCCTAGGCTGTGTAAATCCATCAACCTAAATAACTCCACCAATTTTCCCGTGCCCTTAATATCTATTTTGAATTGCAGGGAAATAAGTCTTATTGAATAAGATCAAATAATAATTTCACCCTTGGAAAATTACAAAGAACAGAAAAATAAGTGGAAAATTTTGAATAAGGTTAAGCCATGAACACCTCCCTAGGGCCAGACAATGAGAAGAGTAGACACTAACCACTTCAAGAGACAGATGTAGAGTTTCAACAATACATTAGATGCTGAGAAAAAAGTAGTAACTAGCCCTATGCTTAAAATTTCCTGGAGTAGATATGCCACACTGAATTTTTTTATTATTAAAAAAATGGCTGACTGACTCCAAACAATGACAAGAGCTGGAATAGTTTTACTCTAGGATTTTAGGTAATGCTAATTCTATATAAATTAAAATGAAAAAAAAACCCTTCGTTTTCTACATCATGAAAATGTGAATAGACTAGCATTTTTAAAGTCATATTTTACACAAATCTAGGAACATAAAATTCTTCACACATACACACGTGCATACATGTTTGGGATTAACTAGTTGGTGATCCAAATTAATGTGTATTAATTTAGCAACTGTCTTGAAGTCTGCTAAAGAAAACTTTTTAAACTTGTTAATCATTTAATTTGGAAAATTTACGAGGACAAATAGAAACTTTTATCAGTGAAATACCTATTAAAATGTCACTACTAATTTTGAGACACTTTAAGAAATACTAAGAAGAAATCAATTTTTTATTACTTTATAGCTTTCTGTGAGGAAACATCTATAAACAATTATCCATTCATGTATTTGATAACAATGGATATCAATCCATATTATTAGAACAATTTATTAAAAATTGCCTTTGCCCATTCCCTAGTCCAAGTGTATATGATTACAGAAATTCAAAGATAACATCTTCATTGAGAAGAAGATATTAAACATATGTTTAATATCTATGTTTGCTAAGCTCTCATATTTATTCAAGTACATGAGAGGTTTCTCAGACTATGTGAAGCTTTTTAATCGTTAGCTCACATTTCTTTCACATGATAAAATACATAATTTTTAAATGGCAATGAATACTCTAATTCAAATATACAGTGATTCATTTTTATGTTTCAGAAAGAAAAAAATAACATCTATTCATGATATTCAAAGCAACTGCTAAGTCTTTATTCAGATTCTCTTTTACAGAGTTTGTGGATCATTGGAACACAATATTCAGAGGCCTGTGAAACTGCCTTAATGATAACTGCTCATGTGCTTAGTGCTGCAGAATCCCCGTGAATATAGAAATCAATTATGTGAACAGCTGCACCCAAGTAACTAGGTTTTATGCTTACTGGGATATCACAACATTTAAATTTGATAACGTTAATCCCCAAATATGTACCTTCACACACACAGTAAGTTAATATACATTCATGAAAATGCAAATATAGAAATCGAGGCCTGGAAAGTGATTAAGATTGCTTTTTAGAAAATTGATACAATGATTTCAGCTCCACACAAGATTCTTTCTGTAGTTAGAATCAGTGTAGAGGCAAACAATAGGCTGAAATATTTTCACCAACCACATAGCATTTGCTGAAATCTAGTTATTATTGTTAACAGGAAAAGTGAATGCATAAAATAAATTATTGGTTTCTTAGAATCAAGTCTCTCAAAAGCTATGCTATGTAAAATATTAGGTCATTAAATTTAAAAAGTCCAATTTCAAATCAAAAGTTTACTTTATTATATCTCAAAAGAGAAGCAGTACAATTAATCAAAGTATGTGCCTAAATTATCAACACGGTTTTGCCATCTTAATGGTAGCTTGTTTATGCCAGCAGCGAAGAAGCCTGGAGAGCGAGTGGTGATGAAATCACAAAAGGCATTTTCCATACGTCGTTGAGAATTGAATATTTTTCCTTGCAAGAAGTG
The DNA here is from genome assembly GCF_000956105.1 of Propithecus coquereli. Lineage (NCBI taxonomy): Eukaryota > Metazoa > Chordata > Mammalia > Primates > Indriidae > Propithecus > Propithecus coquereli. The sequence continues at coordinate 112,106 of NW_012147864.1, forward strand.
GCGCAAAGCCTGGAAGAAGTGGTAGTCAGTTGGTGCAGGGTCTGGTGAATACGGTGGGTGACAGAGAGTTTCCAAGTCCAGCTTCTGTAGTTTGAGCAGCGTTGTTTGTGCGACATGTGGTTGAGCATTGTCTTGTGAGAGGATTGGCCTGTCTCTGTTGACCAATTTTGGCTGCTTAATCACAAGCATCCTCATCATTTCATCCAACTGGTTGCAGGAGACATCTGCTGTCATCAATCGACCAGGTTTCATGAAGCTGTAGTGTATAATACCAGCACTGGACCACCAGACAGATACTATTAGCTTTTTTTGATGAATATTTGGTTTTGGACTGTGTCTTGTTACTTCATCTTTATCCAACCATTGTGCCAAGCCCTTACAATTGTCAAAAATAATCCATTGTTCATCACATGTAAAATACGGTGTAGAAATGTTTCACCTTTATGTTGTGACAGCAAAGAAAGGCAAACTTCCAGATGATTTCTCTTCTGATGCTCACTTAATTCACGAGGAACCCATCTATCCAGCTTCTTTATCTTGCCCATTTGTTTCAAATGGTCCAATATCGTTGGAGTAGTAACGTCAAACCTTGCTGCTAATTTACACATAGGTTGAAATGGATTTCCACTACAGCTTTCATCTCATCATTATCCACCTTGGTCTCAAGTTGCCCACGTGGCTCATTTTCAAGATTAAAATCACCAGAACAGAACTTCTCAAACTATTGCCATACTGTGTGTTCATTAGCCACATCCTTCCCAAACACTTTGTTGATATTTTGAGTTGTCTGTGCTGCATGAGTTCCACGACGGAATTCATATTCAAAAATAACACGAATTTTTGACTTATCCATGGTTTCACAAAAATTGCTCTAAAAAATGTGAAAGATAATCACAAGCTGAAAC
>NW_012147864.1:113705-114463 GCF_000956105.1 Propithecus coquereli
CTCTCTTAATGAAACAATATAATTAGAATATACAAAGTTGTTTAAGTTAAGTGACCTGTCAATTAAATTTTTTTTCTGAAAATATTCCAGACTCTATCTATAAAACTTATTATCTTCAACTTTCCACTATATAATATAAAATTACTTGACCCAAGAAAACTCAGGAAATAGTGGCCCATAATCATAAATAACCATCAGTATTTACATATCCCCAGGTCACATGCATATTAGAAGTAGAATACGAGAGCATTTAAATAGTTATTATTAATATGTTCAACAATTTAGAGGAAGAGCAAAAAGAATGAATGAATAAGGAAAAATCCTGGCAGAGTAATGAAAATTATTTTTTTATTTCAATAAATTTAGGGTGTACAAATGTCTTTGTTACATGGATGAATTGTGGTGGTGAAATCTGAGCTTTTAGTGTACCTATCACCCAAATAGTGTATATTATACCCAGTAGGTAATTTTTCCTCCCTCACCTCTTTCCCATCCTCCCCCCTTATGAGTCTCCAATGCCCATTATACTACTCTGTGTGACTATTCATACCATATGAAAACTGTTTTTTAAATAACAAATTTTATAGCTGAAAAATACAATACTGAAATGAAGTAAATTACTAAATGGATTTCAGAGATTAATGGAGTTGGCAGAAGAAAGTGTGAGGTAACTTGAAGACAGGCAAAATTACCCAAGCTAAAGAAAAAAAATAAAATGTATATAATTTTAAAATATTACATGGTCTGATGTATATGTA
>NW_012147864.1:117323-117629 GCF_000956105.1 Propithecus coquereli
AACGTTAATCCCAAATTCTAAATGCAAGAAAAATGTTGTCCAATAATGAGAGTGGAATAAAGATACTTTATATTGATTTATTAGTAAGTTAAAGAGTTTGTTACCAGGAGAAATGCACAAAAAGAAATTCTAGAAACTTTCAGAATAAGTCAGCCATAACAAGTATGAATATTATACTATGCAGAATCACCATCAAAGTAAAAAAAAGAGTGGCATAGCCAAAAAGATAATAGAAGAAATATAAAGAAGTACTAACAAAGTACTAAGAAGTTGACAAAGCAAATATAAAGCAATAATAGAGGAATG
>NW_012147864.1:118069-120463 GCF_000956105.1 Propithecus coquereli
GGGGGAGGAGGGAGGAGGGGACGGGTATTTGTATACACAAGGAGTGCAATGCGCACTACCCAAAGGATGGACATACTTGAAACACGGACTTCGGCGGGGGGACCAAGGGCAATACACGTAACCTAAACATCTGTACCCCATAATATGCTGAAATAAAATAAAAAAAAAAGCTGCTATGAAAAACAGTATGTTGGTTCCCTCAAAATTAAACATAGAATTACCATATGATCCAACAATTCCATTTTGGAGTATATACCCAACTGAACTGAAAGCAGAGACTCAAACACATATTTGTACACATGATGGTAATGTATGTATGTCTTCTAATAAAAAAATCAATTGGCAATAAGTATATCACTGTATAATGAAACACAGTACTTTTTGGTAAATACATTCACCTTATACTAATAAAACAAGAAAAAAAATATAAAACTTAAGGGGAAAAAAAACCAAAAGAGTGATTCAGGCAATTTCATCACATGATTTATTTTTATAGTTTTAAGAGGATAGACATTTTTTGTATGGAGAGTCACAAAAGGTGAATATTAGAATTAGAACATTGATCAAGAAAAATAGATAACGAAATTACTACTTCCCTCTTTTTGAAACACCCTCACGCTTAACCTCTCTCTTTTATTTAAGAAATTAATTTTTTGGGAAACTAAAAAAGGAAATACTGAAAGGGAGAGGCTAGAGGCAAAAGCTGAAAAATGTCAGGGATGTTGGTGTCATATGAATCATAGAACACAAAATGCCAGGGGTCTTCAATAACAAATGAACTCTCATGTTATCATAGTCTTCATCATGTGTTTGCTGATCTCACTGAGACAGTTTAATAACACCGAAAAAAACTAATATTCTTAACCGAACAAAGCTGTTTTAAACTAAGGCCCTTCCAAAATGAAGACATAAGCCCCCTTGTTCTATTTGGATCAATGTGTCTGAGTACCTGGTTGATCCTTCTAAACCCTGCTTAATCCGGGGACATAGTTCTTTTTGCTTGTCTTACATTACTGCGGCATCCATCTGATATACTTCTCCCTTTAAATAAGCTCACTTAAGAACTGCTGTTTCCTTCAGACTTTGTTCCTGTCCACAAAAAAAGAAAAAGAAAAAGAAAAAAAAAAGAACCACTGCTTCCGATGGATCAGTAAAACTTGCAGGCTCTTAGATAATACTTTGCAGCGGTGATATTGTGGGTGGGGAGTTTCTGTCAACAGTAGTTGATACACTTTCATAGCTTACATCCCACTAAACATTATTTCAAACAACCAGTGTTCCATAGTGGAAAAAACATATATACATTGAGTTATTTCATAAAATAAGGCAATTTTAAGATCATAGCAGTTTGCAATAGTACTTTGGACATTTACATTATTGCAATTCATGGTTTTTTTTGTTTTTTTTTTTTTTTTTTTACTGGCAACACATCCGCCATATAGCAATAATGATGTATCTCAAAAGTATTAACATACTATCACTGAAAATCACTTTCTAAGGAACAGAAATTGCATGAAAAAATTATTTCCCCCAAAGAAATCTACAGCTTCTATTTAAATAATGTGGTTATAACTGGTTAAAAGGGTAGATAATATTAATGAGGAAAAATTTGAACAGAAGTAAGAAATACCAGTCTAAGCTTAAACCAACAAACCAACCTTTCTCAACACTGCAAGCTAAAGACAGCAGTGAAACCCAGGCACATTGACACAGCCTCACATTCTCTGTCTTCTGTCTCGCTCTGCCTCACACAGATACACACATGATTCCAGTTTCAGACAAATAGGTGGATGGAGATATATCAGAACTATGTATTGATATACATGTAAAGCAGAATCTTTCTTAACTAACCACTTTTAATTGAATAATTTTTGTGCCAGAAAATTTTGCCATTTTCTCTCCAAAGCATGATAGTTGCTCCCGGCACACTGAATAACAATACCATTTGTTATAGGGTAAAAGCAAAACAGTAATGAAGTAATATATATACCAGGGGACTTAAGGCTCTGTCAATTAAATTGCATTATGTTTGTTCACAAATGAAATCTGTAGCTATGGAAAAGATATTTTTTAGATATACATAATGGTTGTATATCTAATACAAGCTATATCTAGTACAAGCTTGTGTATCTAATACATAATGCTTAAACTCAATTTAAACTCAAATGTGAGTTACTAAAAGAAAGTTTTCAATGTAGAAAAGAAACTGATAAAGTTTTTAAAAATCGCAAAAGCTAGGAGGGTTTTCAAATCAGTTTGCTATGCATCACATTTGTTCTTGTGTCTGCTCTTGTCCCAAATGCCTTGAGTAAATAATATTTGGTCCAGGGAAATTATAAACAATCTGTTTCTCTTGTCAGTGGTGCTCTTGTAATCGGCTCCATAAGCAAAAAA
>NW_012147864.1:120513-130977 GCF_000956105.1 Propithecus coquereli
TTAGTGTCTTTCTATACATCATACCTGTGCTAAACATCCCTGCTTGTTTAAGTCCTTTGTCAGAATACAGGCTATGATTAATAGTTGAATTGCCAAAATATTTGTCGTTTTATAAAAAATATATCTGCATGATAATAATTGAATGGTCAAAATATTTGTTGAGACATAAAGATGTTAGGTAGATAGCGAGGGATTCTGGGTCTCCTAGGGACCAAAGTGGTGCTGTTGCCCCCATGTTGGTCCTGCCCCACCCTAATTCTCCATACCTGGGGGAGGAGGGAATACCCTATGAATCTGCCAATCAGAATTTGGCGCACCAGCTGCAAAAGAATGCAGAAGACTCTCTAGCCCACGGGCCAAGCAGCATGGGTACAATAAAGTCTGGAAAGTGACCTAGAACCTTCATGTGTAGTTAAGGCTCAGGTCACGTGACTCCCAACTGTCCAATCAAAGTGGTTCCATGGTGAACTTCTGAACCACAAGGGAGTTCCCTATCATGGCATTATAAAATAAGACGAAGACCATAGCCAACGTCTCTCTCTTTGCCCCTCCTTTTGCCTGCCCGGCTGCGACAACGGGTCCGGTCATCATCCATGCATATGTACCATGCTTTGTAAACCTATATCTTGCTCTTGTCCTACACTCCTATCTTTCTCTCCTCAATAAATCTCATTTTCCTGCTTGCTTTACTTTGGCATGTCTGGTCCTTCTTCGGCCATGAGCGCGCCAATAACCAATATTTTCAGACTGCAACCTGACAAAGATGCTTCCCAGTCTTTTGTCCTAGGTAGGAGGCTATATCTAAAAGTATGTATGTGGGTTCTCATATACTAACTAGTTACAATTGTGCCCTTTGGGTTTTCTTTCTTCAGATCATCTTGCCTGTTTTTCTGCAATATTGATTGTTTTATGGAATCCTTTAGATTTAGTTAGGTCTGCTAAAGCCATCATCACTACAGTCTGAATCTGGGTCATGTTCTCATTTTCAAAAAGATCATTTGCTTCAAAATCATCATCAATTTTTTTTTCTTAATTGTGAATAACTCCAATAAAGTTTCCAAAGTTCTCCAGCTGAGCCCAGTTTAATCCAGAGTCACTATCTGCCATTTATGAGTTCATAGAACTTATGTCTTCTTTTAAGGAAAAATCCAACAGAAAATTTGCCTCATATCCAAGCTTATAAGCTCATCTATTCATGAAGATTTTGCTTTGCCTATAGATCCTATCTGGAACATTTGTTATTTTTGATCTTGGCTAAGAGCTTTAACTGAGAGCCTGAAATGGCTCAGAGTGGTTACAGCAGCAAGAGGAGGAAGCCAAGGTCTGTCCATATACCTACCATATTCACTTTTCTGGCCCTCCTGGTGAAGGGGGCAAGGCACACCTCAAAAGGCTTCTGGTGTCTTTGCAGTCCCATTCGGGCTGTGTCAGATTTTTCATTTCCACTGCTGCTAATATGGTTTCTCTCATACTGCTGTCCCTGTACCCTCTGCCCTACTGCCCACTCACATTCCCTCTTCCCCGAGGCATATTTCATGGAGAGTTTTCTTTAAAGGATGAAAACAAGTTTTCACATGCAGCGATATTCAGATAGGGACAAAATTGTAGATATTCACATCCCTTCCCTCTCCCTCCAGCCATCATAGAAGAATTTCTTTCTTGTTACCAATTTGTTGCACAGGGAAGGATAATGGGATAGTGGTAAATTGGAGAATTTCCTGAGCATCTGAACTGATTTTTATTTACACAACGCTACTTAAAGAAAGAAAGAAAATCTCAAAACTTGCAGTAGAGCTATGACATTGTGGAAGAGATAAATCTAGAGGAGCCTGGAGTTTGGAGGGAGAGGCAGGAATGGATATTAGAACAGGGAAATATCATGTGAGGCATTGGGAAGGGGTGAGTAAAGGACTTTTTTAATATTTTTTTTTCTTTTTTTAAATTTCAGAATTAGTAAAGGACTTGTAAGACTTGCAGACAAGAACTTTGTGACTTTCTGTTGCATTGATGCATTCCCTTTTGAGTTTCTTTCCCAAAAACAGTGGAACTTCCTTGTAGCCGTGAGATAACAACAAAGCCTTACACCACCTGTTTGTCCAGAGAAGACAAGATAAACAACACACCACCACAGATTGTCCCCGAGGACCCACTGAGCAGCCCACTCCATGCATTCTCCCCACACACGAGGCTGAAAAAATAACCAATATTAACCCCTAGCTCATTATACTACGAAAACCCCTGCCCTAGGAGTGACTTATCCACCATTTTTGATCATGGGTTGTATGTACAGCATGATTTCTCACTGCGCTTGCGTGTCCTGCACTACGTCCCCAACTTGTAATGATGCTCACTCCCCTCATGCATTATTCATTTTACTTCCATAAAAACCTCTTACCCCATTGGTCGGAGAGGTGAATTTGAGGCAGTCTATTCTTCCTACATCCTGGTTGATGCGTCCTCCACAACAAATCCTTTGTTCCTTGACAGTCCTCATCGTCTCAGTAATTGGCTTTCTGAGCAGCAAGCAACAGAGACAACCCCCCTCACAGGTTCATTATCAATCTCAGAAGTAGACAAGTGACCCAGTCCTAACTTTTGGAGAAATTTTGTCATACTTGGAAATGAACTCAGAAAAAGGAACCATATTCTACCTTTGGATGTTATATGACAGTGCAGGTCCCGCTTCTCTTTGACCATAAAGGAGGAAGATGACATCACAAAAGATGGCAGGGACAAAAGTAAGCAGTATTTGAGTCCTTGAAGACACCCTTGAGACATTGAATTAACCAAACCCTGCTGTGCTTAGGAACATCTTATTTAACACAATATACCTTATCGTTTGTATTTTCTATTACTTCTTGCCGAAATGATCCTATTGGGTACATCAATGGTAGACCAATATTTTTCAAATGTGGCTGTGAATTAGACTCACTTGGGGCATTTAAAAAAATAGAAATGCCCACTATGCACCCTCTGCAAGGTAAGCCACAATCTCCAGACATTAGCAATTTAAAAATTCCTCCATTTGACTACACTGTAAAGCCAAAGTTGAGAACCATTGAGGTACACAGGTGAGTTTGCTCTGAAGTACTATAGGTCTTTTTCTTCAACTGCCTCTCTCTGTTGAATAAGAAGACTGGTTTTGGGGTCTGTGTAAGTTAGAATCTTCTTTTAAGATTAGGAGATAAGACTGCCCCTTTATTTTTGTTGGAATTTCCTTATCTTTATTCCAGTATCTCCACTGAGCAAATATAAGTTACTAGAGGCTCTCCTCTGTTTCTATCTCTGGCAACATCACTAATGGGCAGTGTGTTCACTTTCTTAAGAAAATAGTTGTTTATCCTTTTATTACATGACACTTCATTATTTGATAATGATGATTATCCTAATAACCTCAAAATCCACATAAGTTGGCTTTTGTATTTTTCAAATAAATAAACATGTAAATTTGCATGAATTTGGAGCAAAAACCTGCTCTTACTTTTGCAGCAAGTTGAATTATGCTTACTCAATTCTAATATCTATTTTCTAGGAATGTCCCAAATAATTCTTCCTTTGATGATTTTTATTTCCTTTTCATTTTAAAACTGTTATTTTGATTGTGTATATATAGCTTTACTGTTAATGAGACTTTTGGAAGTGTGGTGAAAGTATGCTATATTTATGTTATTGGAGTCTTTTCATGTTTCATCATATTTTATAAAACAATCTATAGCCATAACCATAATGATGCTGAGAATAACCAGCTACCTGTTTAACTACTTGTGACTATAACTGTAATGACACTTACATGCATCATATGTACATATATAGGCACTATACACACACACACACACACACACAAATGCACTATATATGCATGCATATGTACGGAACATGCTGTATATAAAATAGAAAGCCTGTGAAGATAGAGCTGGAGCATCTCTACAGAAGCAAGTAGGACTGAGACCAGAAGTCTGTATTCACCTTTGTTTTTCCTTGCTGAAAGCCACGTACACAGTGTGGATATGCTTGGCCTCCTTGGTGGAGCCAACCACAACAGAGGGTGGGAAGACACCTCACCAAGGCAGGTAGAAGTTGACTTGGCCGATATCCCTGTTTGGTAGAACCACTCACAGGCTGTGCCTTTCCAGGGCAGCTGTTTGCCATGAGGATGACCTGCAGTGGAAGAAGAGCTTCCAAGTGTACTTATTTCCATCTGCTTTTCAAGTTCTAACCTGAGTTTCTCCAACTTTGAGATTATTATAAGGCTTTTTCACAGTTATTATAATTATGAGTATGATTTTATCATGTTTTCAATATAGAGATCATCTGTAATGAGACTTGGTATCTTTCGTCAATTTGCACAGTCCAGCAGAAATCACTGAAATTTTTGAATTGTGGAAGGCATATGTAAGATTTTTCCTACTTCAATGTTATTTAGTGATTCGCACTGTTGTATTTGAGAGCAAGAATGTTAGGTAGCTAGGCAAGGTTTAATATATGTTTATTCATGTTTTACTCATCATCATTTATCATTCTATTACAAACATCTGTGTTATTTTCTTATTTAAATTATTTTATATTCAACTAATTATATGTTGAAAATATTTATGTACGATTCATTCTAGAACTGTGGCCTTATAGAACATTTACTTTTGCATTACTCTCTGTTGTAGCATATTTTTCTGTTTCATTTAAGTATTTAAAATGATTTATCTTACTCTTCCTTACAAAGAATCTATAAGTAGATTTTTTATGTCTTCTTAATAGAATCTATAAGCAGTTAAGGCTCCAATTGCAACATATCATCCACAGTGTAATATTTAATTTCTCTTCACCCTTAAGTTGTTTACTTATTAATTGTATACATATTAAATTATTTGAATGGTTTTCATCACCACTCTAATTAATATCCATTTATTCATTTTAAATTTGCTATGAAATGTTTCACACATACAAAATTAATATAAAGGATATTATAGATAATAACGTATGTGTACCATACAACAAAAAGAGTCTTTATTATAATTAAAGCCCCGTGTCCTTTCCTACATAACATTTCCTTTCTTATCCCCACTCATATAAGACCCTCAATTTGAAGTTTATGATAAACATTTTTTAACTGCATACATTCCTACTAATATAATAAAGATATTGTTTTGCATGTTATAAATACTTTGTAACTGTTCTACTATATGCATTTTCCTGCAACATTTTTTTCTTAATATTATATTTGGGTAACTAAGATGACTTACCTAATTAATAATAATGTTGATTATTTTATTTTCATTGATCAATAGTAGTCCATTTTATTACGGATATAATTTATTTACCTTATTCTTTTCTCTTTTTTTTTCATTTAGAACAATGCTTCTACTCGCATAATTTTACATTTCCCCATTTGCACATGTGTGAGAGTTCTGCTGGGGTATGTAAATTGAAGAATGATTTTTGATTTAGTTTATGCATGTTTATGCATGTGTTAAATTTCAGCACATTTTGCTAAATTGTGTCTTAATGTTTATGTACATCAAATTTTGCCAGTTTTATAAGTGTAAAATATTGTCTCACTTTAGTTTTAATCTTCAGTTTACTTGTTACTAGTGAGACTTAACACATTCAAATTTATTATCCATCTAAATTTCATATTCTCTTACTTGCTTATTTATGACTTTAGCCCATTTTGCCTTTGCTTTTCTTTTTGAGTTTTAGACTTGTCTGCACATATGTGTGCTTGTGTTGTTCATATTATTTATGTGTATACATGTATATATTTCCATATATATTTCTAATTTTTGTTCATACATTGCAAATGTCTTAAGTCTATAATTTTCATGCCTTTGTCTCTAGTAGTTTCTAATAGCAATAGACTATTTATCGGTATTCCCTATGCTTAGTTTTGGTTCTTGTTATGTTAGGAATATCTTTCCTGAATCCAGATCTTTCATTTTTTCCTAAACATTTTAAACTTTGCTCCCATATCTAATTATCTATTACTGCATTATTGATTGAATTACTTATACTTGCTTCACTGACATTTAAAGGAACTTGTGTTATATGATTTTTCATTTAAAATTACTCTTGCACTCTATCCCTGCATTAATAATACTACACTGACATTGTGGACAGAGATGTATAATATACACATGCTATCTTTAAGGAATGTCATCCCTCTTATTTCTACTACTTTAGGAAAAGAGGCTATTGCATTTGCATATGAATTGCATCATTTATTTTTTTAAGTTATCTGAATAATTTTTTAGGTTTTCTACTGGAATTGAATTAAATATCATATTATTTAATAATTATGTATAAGTTTTAAATTGTTATATTTTCCTTGGGAAGTGATGCTTTGACCATTGAAAATTGCCTCCACTTATCCCAAATAATTATTTTTTTCTTAAAGTCTTCAATATACACTTTGGTTTCTTATTGGTTATTTCTCTTATATGCTTTTTATCCTTTCTATTTCTCTTACTGTGTTTTTATATATAGCGTACATTTCTTTTAGTATTATGTGACTTTCCATATGTTTATTGAACTTTTTTTATGATATCTATCTTTTAAATTGTTAGTGTATTCCATTTAAAATATTGTGTTAATTATTTAATTTCAATACATATAGCAGTGTAAGTATTTTTTTGGTTACATGGATGAATTGTATCCTGGGTGAAGTCTGGGCTTTTGCTGTACCCATGACTTGAATAGTGTACCTGGTACCCAATAGGTAATATTTCATCCCTCACCCCCCTCCCAACCTCTCCCCTTTTGAGTCTCCAATGTCCATTATGACACTCTCCATGCCTCTGTGTACTCATAGCTTATAAATGAGAACATGCTGTATTTGATTTTCCATTCCTGAGTTACTTCACTTAAGATAATAGCCTCCAATTCCATCCTAGTTCCTGGAAAAGACATTATTTCATTCATTTTTTATGGCTGAGGAGTATTCTATGGTTTATGTGTATATATGTATATCTATATAAATATATCACATTTTGTGTATCCACTGATCACAAATGCACTCTTAGGTTAATTCCATATCTTTGTGATTGTGAATTGTGCTGTGATAAACATACAAACGCAGGTAGGTGTCTTTTTAATATAATGACTTTTTTTTCTTTGGGTACATATCCAGTAGCAAGATTGCTGTATCGAAAGGTAGGTCTACTTTTAGTTCTTTGAGAAATCTCCATAGTATTTTTCACAGAGACTGCACAAATTGACATTCCCACCAACAGTGTATATAAGCATTCCCTTTACATCACATCCTTGTAAATATCAATTATTTCTTGACTTTTTAAAAGTGACTGTTCTGACTGGGGTAAAATGGTATCTCACCGTGGTTTTAATTTGCATTTCCCTGATGAGTAGTGATGTTGAGCATTTTTCACATATCTGTTAGCCATTTGTCTATCTTATTTTGTAAAATGTATGTTAATGTCTCTTACCCACCTTTTAATGGGATCATTTGGTTTTTTGCTTGCTGAGTTGTTTGCATTCCTTGTAGATTCTGGAAATTAGTCCTTTGTCAGATGTATAGTTTATGAATGTTTCCTCCCATTCTATGGGTTGTCTATTTACTCCGTTGATCGTTTCTTTTGCTGTGAAGAAGATTTTTTAGTTTAATTAAGTCCCCATTTATTTATTTTTGTTTTTATCGCATTTGCTTTCAGGGTCTTAGTCATAAATTCCTTATGTAGGCCAATGTGCACAATATTTTTTTCCTGAGTTTTTCTTCTAGGATTTTTATGGTATCAGGTCTTACATTTAAGTCTATGAGTTAGCTTTTGTATGTGGTGAGAGATAGGCAGCCAGTTTCATTCTTCTGCATGTGGCTCTCCAATTTGCCCAGCAATATTTATTGAACAGGGCATCCTTTCCCTAGTGTACATTTTTGTCTACTTTGTCAAAGATCAGGTGGTTATAGGTATTTGGCTTTATTTCTGGGTTCTCTATTCTGTTCCATTAGTCTGTGTTTAATTTTATACCAATACCATTCTGTTTTGGTTACTGAAAACTCATAATATAATTTGAAGTCAGGTAATGTGATGCCTCCAGATTTGTTCTTTTTGCTTAGGATTGTTTTGGCTATTTGAGCTCTTTTTTAGTTTCATATGAATTTTTGGATTGTTTCTTCTAATTCTGTGAAAAATGGCATTGGTATTTTGATGGAAGTTGCATTGAATCTGTAGGTTGCTTTGTGTAGTATGGTCATTTTCACAATATTCATTATTCTAATCCATGAGCATGGGATGGTTTTCCATTTGTTCATGTCATCTACAATTTCTTTCATCAGAGACATGGACTGGCTGAATGGATAAAAAAAATCACAAGCCAAGTATCTGCTGTCTCCAGGATATGCATCTAACCCACAAAGATACTTTCAGACTCAAGGTCAAGGGTTGGAAAACAAACTTCCAGGCAAATGGAAGCCAAAAGAAAGCAGCGGTAGCTGTTCTTATATCAGATAACATAAACTTTAAAACAGCAAAAGTAAAAAAAGACAAAATGGTCACTATATAATGGTGAAGGAAAAATCCAACAAGAAGACTTAACAGTTCTTAATATTTATGCACTCAACACAGGAGCACCCAGATACATAAAGCAAACTCTGTTTAATCTAACATGATAAAGAGTAATGCCATGGTAGCTGGGGATTTCAACACCCCACTGACTGAACTGGACAAATCCTCTAAGAAGAAAATAAGCAAAGAAAAAATGGACTTAAACAGAACCCTTAGAACAAATGGGTCTAACAGACATCTACAGAACATTCCACCCAAATAAAGCCAAATGTACATTCTTCTCATCAGTTCATGAAATTTTCTCTAAAATGGATCACATCTTAGGCCACAAATCAGATCTCAACAAATTAAAAAAAAATAGAAATTATACCAGGTATCTTCTCAGACCACAGTGGTATAAAATTAGAGATCAAGTCCAATAGAAACACCCATTGCTTCACAAAGTCATGGAAATTGAACAATCTATATTGCTCAATAACTTTTGGGTCAAGAAGGAGATTCAGATAAAAATCAAAAGATTCTTAGATCTAAATGATAATGGGGACACAAGTTATCAAAATCTATGAGATACAGCAAAAGCAGTCCTGAGAGGAAAACTCAGCCTTAAATGCCCACATCCAAAAGACAGAAAGATCATAAATCAACAATGTAATGAATAATCTCAAGGAACTGAAAAAGGAAGGGCAAACCAATCTCAAACACAGTAGAAGAAAAGAAATAACCAAGATTAGAGCAGAACCAGATGAAATAAAAAACAAAAGAACTATACAAAATATTAATGAAACAGATGTTAGTTCTTTGGAAAGATAAACAAATTGACAGGCCACTTGCTAGATTGACCAGAACTATAAAGGAAAGGACTTTAATAAGGTCAATTAGAAATGAAAGAGAAGTTACAACTGATATCACAGAAATACAAAACATCATCTTTGAATGCTATAAAAATCTCTATGCTCAAAAACTGGAAAAGTGGAGGAAATTGACAAATTCTCAGAAATGCACAACCTCCCTAGGCTCAGTTAGGACGAAATAGAATTCCTGAACAAACGAATATCAAGCATGAAATTGAAGCAGTAATAAAAAAATCTTCTAACAAAAAAATGTCCCAGACCAGAAGGGTTCACATCTGAATTTTACCAAACCTATAATGAAGAACTGTAGAAATTATTCCACAACATTGAGAAGGAAGGAATTCTCCCCCAACTCATTTTATGAAGTCAATATCACCTTGATACTAAAGCCAGGAAAGGACACAAAACAACAACAAAAAAACTACAGACCAATATCACTTATGAATATAGATGTAAAAATTCTCAATAAAATCTTAGCAAACAGAATTCAACTACATATCAAAAAAATAATTCATGATAACTGAGTGGGCTTCATCTAAGAGATGCCAGGATGGTTCGACATGCAAATCTATCAATGTTATTCACCATATAAATAAAAGCAGAAACAAAGACCATACGATCCTCTCAATAGACGCAGAAAAGACATTTGACAAAACTTAGCATCCTTTTATGATAAGAACTCTTAACAAAATAGGCATACATGGGATATACCTCAAAATTATTAAAGCTATGTATGACAAACAAAATCAACAGGACTCTTGCTAGATTGACAAGAAGGAAAGGAAAGGACTCTAATAAACTCAATTAGAAATGAAAAAGGAGAGGTTACTACAGACATCATAGAGATACAAAACACTATCTTTTTCTGGTGAGTTTGAAGTGAGTTCTGAAGTTTTAACTTTTAATTCCTGGATACATTACCAAAATTTTAGATATGTATAAAATTAGTCATTGCAGGTTTCTCATTCTTTTTCAAGAATGTTTTTGTTTTGATTTGTGAACACTGACAAAATTTTAATCTTTTCCAGTCACTAACAACATAATGATTGTGAAATTACTCTCCAAATTTCAATAAATGTTTGTTAAAATTTTTTCTGTTTAGT
>NW_012147864.1:132522-133713 GCF_000956105.1 Propithecus coquereli
CCTATGATATCATGTATAGAAAGACGTAAATAAAAGTCCATGTAAGTAATATTGGAATCTAACAAGAATCAGAGTCCTATGAGGCTAATATACTTCTCTTTCTAGTAAATTACAGAATATGGTACAGGAAAGGAAATAATAAGTAGTACCTAATACTCTTTAAAGTATAAACAAGTACAGATATATTCTTTCTCTTAAAATATATGTGTGATAACAACCTTCCTGTTGGGGTATGAAGTGATAGCTCATTGTGGTTTTGATTGACATTTCCCTGATAGTGATCTCGAAGAAGTTTCCATACACCATTGGTCATTTGTGTATCTTCTTTGGAGAATTGCCTATTCAATTTCTTTGTCTATTTTTTAAATTGGAATATTTGGTTTTTTTTTCTATTGAGTTGGAGATCCTTATACATTTTGGATATTAGCCCTTTATCAAATGTATTATTTAAAAATATTTTCATAGGTCATAGGTTCCATATTGATTTCATTAATTGCTTCCTTTGCTGTGCAGAAGCTTTTATAGTTTGATGTAGTCCCATTTGCCCATTTTTGTTTCTGTGTTTTTGGTGTTATATCTAAGAAATCACTGCCAAGACTAATGTCAGGAAGCTTTTTCCCTGTGTTTCTTCTAGGAATATTATGGCTTAGGATATAATGTTTGATTCATTTTAAGTTGATTTTTGTGTATGGTGTATGATAAGGGCCAATAATAAAAGATAAGTATTGGTGAGGATGTAGAGAAAAGGAAACCCTTATACACTATTGATAGAAATGTAAATTGGTGAAGCAACTGTGGAAAACAGTATAGAGTTTCCCTAAAAATTAAAAATAGAACTACCTTATGATCCAGCAGTCCCACTTCTGGGTATATATCTGAGGAATTGAATCAGGATCTCAAAGTGATATCTGCACTCCTGTGTTCATTGCAGCATTATTCACAATAGCCAAGACATGGAAGCAACCTAAATATCCACCTGTGGATGGATGGATAAGGAAAATGTAACATACATATATAATAGAAGGTTATTGAGTGACTAAAAAGAGGGAAATCCTGCCATTTGCTACAACATGGATGAATCTGTAGGACATTATGCTAAGTGATGCTAAACACAAAAGGACAAATAGTACATGATCCCATTTATATAAGGAAAATCTAACTTTAATATATATAAAATATAAGTTGAATGTA
>NW_012147864.1:134688-135823 GCF_000956105.1 Propithecus coquereli
TATGTACATTTTTTATTCTTATTTCTCCCTACATCATCAGAAAGAATTTCTAAGATGTTTCTAGATTTCATTTTCAAGCATGTTGCAATAATTATTTAAAAAATTGTGGGTTGCAGAACTATTTAGAAATAATTTAAAGAACAACTCTTAATTTATGGATTAAATTTAGAAAGTAATCAAAACACTAAATATACATCATTTAGGAGCATTAAAAACAAAGAATGATATAGGTTCTTATCTGAAAGAGCATACCGTTGTCCTTAGCCAAAATGCATGTAAATTTTAATCAATATTCTAGTAAAGAGAAATAAGTAGTATGGTCAGAATATTAATATATCTGTTTGACATTTATAATTTATTCTAGGTTTCTGTTAAAGTTAACAATATCCCGTAGAGTAAGATTAGTCTTTTGCATTGATTCATTTAAATTATCTACAAAATACTTAGGTAAAACCTCCCTCGAGTTATCAGTCAGAAGTACCCAAATTATTAATAGCTGTAACTAACCTATTGTCACATACTTGTGAGAAAGTCATTTATAAGTCACACAAATAATGCCTTTGGTGTTGCCATATTTATCTTTGCGATGAGAATAAGTGAACATATGATCGATCACCATCACTTACATCAAACAAATTCAGTTACACTCATTTGGAATTTGTAGAAGAAATTCTGAATCAATGAACAACACTGCTCGCTTCTGAAGCACATATACTAAAATCAGAACAAAAGAATTGTAGAAATCAGTACGTTAACGCCAATGCTGTGAGACTGACTTAATTATACTTATTATAATGAACTGATCGTTTTCTAAAACTTAACTGATTACATAGCAAAAATAGGTTTAGATGTACATAATTAAACTCTAAACGTTGATTTATATAAAATGAGTTTACTACTTTAAATAAATCAATTTAAATTATATATATATATATATATATATATATAATTTATTTCTTTACGAGTCAGTTTTACAAACTGCAGCCCTCTATACCTTCAAGCCAAGATAACATTGTTCGGTTCATAATTATATTTTCATAAGATATATAGTAAGAGCTTTTCAGGTGACATTAAACTTCCTGTTGGAATTCTGAAGATGTGATTCAATTGTGTTTAATTTGGAACTCCAGGGAAC
>NW_012147864.1:138168-140948 GCF_000956105.1 Propithecus coquereli
CAAAGTTTTGTTTGTACAATGCTAAATATATAACCTAATATAACTGAAAATATGAAAAATCCAAAATTGATGGATACTTAATAATGTTCCACCTAATTACACAAAGCATCCACTTCATTTGAAAGAATAAGAATATTACTGTGTGACAGGTGATAAAATAATAGACGTAGGAAAACATAATTTGGGAACATTATTTATAATAAAATGGAAATGTAATTCAAATTATAGAGATACAAAGTCCATGTTAAAAATATACATGTTAAAAATATACTGTGAAGAACACAATTCTTAAGGGCTATCATAATATTGAAAACCCTATATGAATCTTGAGTTCTTTGTAAATTCTGGATATTAGCCCTTTATTGGATGTGTAGCTTGCGAGTATGTTCTCCCATTCCATAGGTTGTCTGTTTGCTCTGTTGATTATTTCCTTAACTGTGCAGCAGCTTTTAGTTTAATAAAATCCCCCTTTTTAATTTTGTTGTTGCCATGATTCACATTGGGATCATAGTCGTAAGTTCATATTGTTTAATTTTTAATTTTTGGACAGGCAATCCTCTCCCCACATTCAGTTGTAGCACTCGGTCTAGGTAGCTGTGTGTATTTAGCACCCTGCTGGGATCTGTCAAGATGACTCAAACAAAAGAAAATCATTGACTCATACTTCCTTGCTGCAGACAAGTAGGATAAAAGTTCAGCTCCCTTCTATGCCTCACTGACATTTTCCTGGAAAAGTGAGGCACTGAACTGCATTTTATCGCTTTCGAATGGGAGTGTATGACCAGCACTGCCTTGGGTCTCTGCTGTCGCTAGAGTCATGCAAAGCAGAGGGTGAGGAACCAGAGAAGGTGGGAAGCAGAGTGTCAACTAGCCTTACCCCCTACCTCCTTGTTCTACTGCTGTTGATGCTGGGTGGGTTGGAGATTTGGCTCCCAATTGGGTCTCATTGACACCAGTGGAGGAAAATGCAGAATGTCGATACCTCATACCATCTTTCTTTGCCTGTTAATGCTGAGTGCCCATTGAGCGCCCTGATGAAAGATGAGATGCAGTGAAAGGGAAACTAGAGCAACAAAAGTGCCAACTAGCCCTGATTCACACAGTCTTGTGCACTCCTGTTACTATCAGCTGGGTTTGGAGGTTCAATTCTCCACTGGGTTTTAGCGGGTACCTCAGGTTGAAATGGAGAATTGGAATGGATGGGGGGAGCAGTCATGACTGCTTCTTTGTGACCCTGCCTTGTTAATTTTCCTGGCTGCCGGAGAGTGATCAGGCTCTGCTTACTGCTAGGCTATGTTAACACTGCCCCGGGGACATTTGGAACATGCAAACTGCTTCTTTGGAGCAGTGTAGGATTGGGGAATATCAGCTTCCCTCTTAGTTCTGTTGAAGTGGGGGTATGCTTTCTTTCACATCGGTGTTAGGGTGGAAAGGGTTTGTGTTGGCCAAAGGATTCTCTGCTGTTTTGCTTAGTTCAGCTTAAGTAAACAGGCTTTTCTTGGAGTTCTTTAATTTTTTCTTCTTGTTTTTGTTTGTTTTCCTTTGTCTCTGCTTGTTGCAGTTTGGAGGATTTTGCAGTGCCCTTTCCTGAATATATGACAGTCAGGAAACTCAAGAAACTCACTGTCTGTGGTTCCTTAAGTCTTGAGTTTCATAGGCAGCTGCCACCATTCCACTTTCAGAGACTTCCTATTCTTGTTTGTTTTGTTATTTTCATAGATTTTTAGTTGTATAAGAACCTGAGAGGAATGAGGGTATTTCGACGTGGTGGAACCAGAAGTCCACGTGAAGATTCAAGTAGGTTTTAAGTAACTAGTGAAAAGAAAATTGGTAGATGGAAAAATTACTGCTTAGAAATTTCAAGTAATTGCACATTTATGACTTTTTTTTAATAAGGATTCCATTAGTTATTAAAGATTCTTCTTTGATTTTCAAATCAAACATCATCCCCTTTAGTGCTCATTTTGAAACAATGTTTTGCAGAATTAACATACCTAATTCAGTATAGTTATCTAATGTTAATTTTACAATAAAACATTTTTTGTGTTTCTCTCTGATCCAATGTTTGGTATATTTTTTGGAGCCATCATCTTCTCTTCTAAATTGTTTTTGTTATGGTACAAGTATTTTCAGTTGATTTCAATTAAAATTCTACTAGTTAGTAATTTGGCTTATTTTTTTTAAATGACAAGCTCTGTGGATTTGGTGACAAACTTAAAACACAGTGGTATATATTTTCCACCTAAATAATAAAACACTGACAGCTTTCATTACTATTACTACCAATTTAAAAACAAAAATATCCTTTATATTGGTGTCTTCCATAACTCATACATTAAGAAAAATAATCTCAAAATACTATGTGCTCTTTTTATAGATGGCGAAAACTCATATCTTTTCAACTGAAAATAGATTCCACATTTCCATAATGAGAAAGAAATTTCAGTTCATTTCTTTTTTTTTTCTAATTTTTACTTTATCAATAGTTTTCACATTGTATATTGATTCTAGAAGTTTAGATTTAAATTTACTCTGGCATACAATTTGGGAACCTAATTCCCACCTACATTGTTGATTTATTATGGCATCACTGCCGTTATAGGGAATTTGACTAAAATAAATGACTTTTCTTCTTCTTAAAGCTTTCCCCTATTCAGTGGCGAGCAGATAAAAAGGTGGTGGAATACTAAGCCTACGCTACATGTGGGAGCTATGTGAAGGGTTCATAGAAGTAGAAAAATTAAGGAGCTATATTGCCTTATTTCAGTTTCTTTTTTTTT
>NW_012147864.1:141903-143311 GCF_000956105.1 Propithecus coquereli
TAAGAAAAGAATTATTCACATATTGAAAATATTTGTATTCAAAAATTTAAATAATACGTAGAAATAATTGGTGCCATTGTTTCATTTCAAGTAGGCTAATACTGACTTAGTGAAGTCAGACATTTCTTATTAAATATACATATATAATAAATTGCTACCAGGTGAAATATTCATCACAAATATGAAAGAAGATACATTTAACTTATTACGGATTTGACTATGGACTTAAGTTCCAAACACCTAAGTTTCACAGATGTAATATAAAGAAATAACTGATAAATTTTTCAACTTTTTTTGTTTATCAAAATGGAATCTCTAAAATGTTCAAAAATATCAGCAGCCTACAATGCCAGATTTTAAAATAATACATTTTAGTATTGAAAAATTAAAGCTATATGCTTTAATCACAAAAGGATTGGCACAATTAATACCTTGAAGTTTAAGTCTAAGTGTTTTCATTTCATACATAAATTCTTTGGATACATTAAAAATTAATTAACATTGATCAGGTTTTGTTTCCTAGATCATAAATATTCCCCCCAACACCGTGGACAGGGACAGAAGTAAATGATATTAGAGCCACGCAGTGTCAGTTCCTGATTCATTTTAATTTATAAGTGCTCTCTTTTTAAATTTTTTTTACTTCTATAAATTAAAATTTTAATGTAATTATTAACGTAATTTGTCTAGGGGAAGTATACCCTTAAAGTTGATTTTAGAAATCTGTATTCTTGCCCTTAAAATCAACATCAAAATTAAGGCACTGAAACAGAAAAAGCAAATAGACTGTGTACTTCATTAGGGAATTTAAAAGTTAAGAAGTTTTGGTCATATACGTATCCCTTTAACAACTGTTTGACCTTGTTTTTAATGTTATGATTTTCTTAATTGATTAAAGATATTGCTGTTTGATATAAGATTTATGAGGGAAAAATAATGAGACATATTGCTTAAAATGTAAATTGAATACAGTTTGCATTTCCTACTGACACTATCCTCACTGAATATATTTACAGAATGACAGTTTTCAGATACTATAATATAAAGCCTATCTTTCACAAACGAAATATAGACTAGAATAATATTTAAACATTTCCTAAAGTTAACTTTTTATTTGCTTTTGTATCCAGTAACATGTATCAAGGTCATGGAAATTAATAATGCTTTGTGTTTTACAAAAATGGTTGCATTTCTCAAATATCTAGACTCTTAGAAATATGCTTATTATTAATATTTGGCTGTGATAATATTTCTTAAATATTTGAAATGTCAATCTTTAATAAAATTAAAAGTTTAGTTTATTTAGATTTACTTTTGTGTATGATTGTCCTGAATACTAACTTCTAAACTTGAATAAAATAATTTTTCATCTTTATTCTCTTTCTTGGATATATGTATTCTCTTTCTT
>NW_012147864.1:154738-156326 GCF_000956105.1 Propithecus coquereli
ATAAAACTAATGCATTCACTTTGGAAAAGACTGTATTTAGAAAAGAGGATTAAATAAAATTAAACCATTTGAGGTATTTTAGGGAATGTGTCTTTGAGGTTCCCACTTTTTATTTTGTGGAGTGTTTACTCTTCAGCACACAGGACAAGGCTACTTAGAGCAGTTATTTTCTCTCTTTAGGTCCTACACAAGCTTGGTGCAGAAATAGCACTTTTGGGAGCCCCTCTAAATAATACCATCATATAAAAATGTTTTCTGAACAATTTAGATTTTTTATCTAAATATTATATAGCAAAGACAAAGGAGGTTTTTAACCTAACCCACTCTACAGCAGATCAATTCCAAAATTAGCATCAGGTATATATCTTTTCTAATATTCCTTCATGATCTCCAGTGTCCAGGACAGGCTTTGCTCTGCTGCACCTTAAAAGTAAGTTTAACTTTGCTCTTGTTTCTCTTCATAATGCAGATGCAAAGATTCATATTGGTGGTCAACACACAAGCCAATCATTCTATAAATAACAGCGTCTATAAGCCTTAGAAGGCACGTTCCCAGTCGTATTTGGTTCTATGCATTCTTTGTATCTTCCTCTCCAAAGTACCGAGCTTATTGAGTATTTGCTCTAAATACAAAATTAATTCTACTGAAGGGCAATTCTGGTGAATAATTTCTTTCCTTTTTTGGCTTGCAACAACAGCATGATGTGTGGTTGATGGAAGAGAGTGTGACAGGGACATGGGGGTCTTGTAGGGGAGGAAAGACTTCCGAGATCTGGAAATACAGAATGAAGATTTCAAAGTTGGAAACAGGAAGTAGAACGATGATTTCAAATATAAGTGGGAGGGGCATACCTAAACGTTAAAAAACCAAGACTATGAAAAAATGATCCTTGAATAATTCGATTCTGGATATGAGGGGTTAGATGTATTAAGTGTCAGTGAGGCTGTGAAACCGGTCGTAAATGGGTAAGAAATGAAATGAGAACTTGCAAAACCTGGTGAGATAAAATTATGAAAAACGAGAAATATATTCCTTTGCTTACATTTTTTATAAAACTATATAGAAAATTCTTATTCAAGGAAATATGTGTAAAATCTATGATAAAAGAATGTACACCCCATTTTGTATCACAAAATAGAAATTTTATTACCAAAGCTTATATAGACTATCAAATGTATCATTTGAGATACAATTAGATCAGATAGGGTCATCATTAGTGTTAATATGTATGTTTATTTTGCGAAAAAAGACCATTTTTCAGAAATGCAAAGTGCAACTTTTAAGAATCTAACAAGAGACTCGATCTAATTACTTCATGTTTTTATCATACTTTCTCATCATGCAGTTAGCTATCTTGTTACTATTACTGTTTCCTCAAGGGGTCATTAGACATTTTAATAGCCTGCAGTTTAGATTAGATGGAGGACATTGACATTATGCCTTTGTGAATTACTGTCCCCTGAGCTGGTTAATGTTTACTTATCTTCCAGCAGATGGTGGTGTTGCAACAGATATTCTTCCTTTCTTTTCTTTCCTTTTTTTATTTTTTGCATGATTGGGGTAAAGGTGGCACCACTACTTTCTCTT
>NW_012147864.1:156376-158207 GCF_000956105.1 Propithecus coquereli
AAAAGAATGGATTTTTAACTTTTCACGTGCATTTTTATTAATACCTAGTAAAATGTGTAAAAAATATTGAATCTCTAGAACTTTTAGTGATTATATATCTATTCAAGCAACAAACTTACAGAATGAACATACATTAAGTAAGCATATCCATTAAACAAGACCATTACACAATCGTTGCCCAAATATCTGTACATAAAAGTATTATTCTTAATGTGTAGGTTATTTTTAGAGTAGTAAAATTTGTATGTGTAAGATTATATACTCAGTCCTACTGAGTGATCACATTAATGTCAATAAGACCTCCACGTAAGACAGGTGGTACTGGGCAAAATAATGCTTAGAAATACAGAAGTTATCTCTGCGGTTCCCAACCCCTGGGCCACAGACCACAGTACTGGTCTGTGGTCTATTAGGAATCGGGCCACGCAGAAGGAGGTGAGAGGAGGGTGAGCTAGCTAAGCTTCATCTGTATTTACAGCCGCTCCTTGTCCCTGGCATCACCACATAATCTCCACCTCCTGTCAGATCGGTGACAGCATTAGATTCTCCTAGGAGCCCGAACCATACTGTAAACTGCACATGGGAGGGATCTAGGCTGTGGCTTACGTGAGAATCTAATGCCTGATGATCTGAGGTGGAGCTGAGGTGGTGATGCTAGTGCTGGGGAGCAGCTGCAAATACAGATTATCATTAGCAGAGAGGTTTGACTGCACAATAAATGTAACACGCTCAAATCATCCCAAAACCATCCCCCCAACCCAGTCCGTGGAAAACTTGTCTTCCATGAAATCAGTCCCTGGTGCAAAAAAGGTTGGGGACTGATGAGTTAGCTCAAGGTACCAGTTAGAGTTGAGATACATTAGCTTATGTCAAAAATCCAAAGCTAAGATCTCCCCTGGAGGAGAAAGAGAGAGAATATCAAACATAGGCCACGTACAGGGAACAGTGGTCTTTGATGATAGAAATATTTCATATCTTGCTTTCATCTTCCAGAGTCAAATTACACAAGTTGAAAAGTGCAGTTGTTAGAGAAGACAAAGGAAGCTTAAAAGTCACCAGTGATTCCAACAGTATTCCTGTTAATAATAACTACAAGCTAATTAATATACGATAATTAATGCAGATTAAATTCACTTTTTATTCTTACATGAAACTGAATATTGTGATTACTGACCTGTTTTGTCATTTAAATTGATCATAGTAATTTTTAACTTCTAAGGGTGACAAAAAAATTAATATGATCCAATTTTCATCCAGAGGATAAGGAGGAAAAAATAACACCAAATTCACAGACTATAAATGCTAAGTGACCATGAGAACAAAAGTAAAATTTCTTCATAATAATGACCTGTCAGTCTTGTCTGATGAGCATAGAATTTACATACATATGTGTGAACAAATACATCACAATGTATGTCAATAGGTACAGTAGAGTTGTACCAATCTACCTACATGGTAGATTGTTTATCTATCTCTGGGACTGTATTAATATCTATATTTAGAAAAATAAACATCTCCAAGGTGTTAGGTTGGCAGCAGTCTGGGAAGTCGAAAGGATAGAATTTATAGTTTTCTTCTACATAACCTTCTTTATTTTTTTTCTTATTAAACTTACACTTTTGCCTATTCTCTTACACTCTCTTCAGTATAATATTATTTCTTAATAAATATAATGCCTGTATCCACATTTGCTATTTTCATCCCAAATATACTCTGGTGATTTATTTTCATATATTAGCTATGTATTGCCTTTTAAAATGAAAGTCTTACAAATGAATCAGTATAATAAACTGCTATCCTTTCATGTGTTTATGCTTTTCCAGTGTGATAA
>NW_012147864.1:159124-161278 GCF_000956105.1 Propithecus coquereli
AAGCTCAGTTTCAAAATTAGAGAATTAATATTCTTACTACTTTAAGAAAATACACTGCTCTTTGGAATGATGAAATTTAATAACACATTATCATTTGTCTGTAGTCTTTATTGTTGGGAATTCAGATAGTTTTTTTCTAATGGCTTTCAGAATGAATGAGCCCTTAGCAAGGGATCTGAAATGTAATGTAATTAAAAAGGGAAAGAAAAGTCATTGCAGTAAAGTGCTATCAAGCTGATTCATGGAATAATATTGGAATAGGGCTTTATCCAAAAGGAACAAATGTCCGTATTGTAACGAAGCCAAGTAGGTCACTGTGATCATCCTAGTACAATGTTTGTGACATGACGTAATAATTTGAAGACTGCAATGGACAGCAGTTGTGAAAGTAACAGAAATAATATGAATCAAAAATGTTAATTTATTTAGCATGTGCACTTTGAGGTTAAAGCAAAAACTTCTATTTTGAAAAAAGATAATCATGGCCATAATGATTAGATAGATGAATAAATTTTATCTATATTTTGCAAAAATGAATACATAAATTCACAGCTCTATTTATATACACCCATTTATTATCTCTTATCAATTCATTAATTAAATCACCAAATGGAGCAGAGGAGAGTTTTGACAAATAGTTACATTAAAGTAAAATAATTCAAAACAGCCTGTTTATTTATGAACAACCCTATAAGTTTTAGAGTAAGGCAGAATGTTACATTCTCAGTTAACACCATTAATTGAATAGAGAATACCATAGTCTTTCAATGACAACAGATTAATTATGTTTTTCAACATTGAAGATTATACAAAATTGTTCATATCTTCAGCAATGGAAAGCAGGAAAAAGAAGATTAAAAGTCTATATTCACATGACTGCTATCATCCTTCTTTAAAGTGCAATTATGCTCTACTGCTAATGCTGCAATAGCTCCCTTTGTCCTTCATTCTAATCTGGGCCTCTCCGTCCCAACTGACTCTGCAAAGCTGCCAGATCTTACCACATCCTAATTTAAGACTTCACAAAGGTTTTTCATTCCAGTTTCTATAATGCTTAATTTTTTTTTATATAGCTAGTTAGGGGTTATATGGCCTAGATTCCGCTTAACTGTCAAAACTCATTGTTCCTTGATATTAATTCACATGGAAGATTTTTCATATTGTTGAACACCTCCAGTTCCAGACCCCAAGATGTTCCATGTTCTGGTCCTTCGGCCCAGAACATTATAGCACTGGCTCTTTTGCTTGCTTCTGCACAGGTGTATCTGTTAGCTGTTAGTGTTCAATAAATGCCCCAAAACATAGTGATGCAAAGCTACAAACGTGTATTATCGCTCATGTTTCTATTAATATGATTCTGTGGATTGGCTGAGAGGTTCTTGGATCTGCATTGCCATGTCTGGGCCTACAGGAGCTCCCATAAACTCATCCACATGTCTGGGCCCTCAGCTAAGGCGGCTGCCTCATCTGTCACCTTTGTCCTTGTGGTGTCTGATTCTACATGGGCTAGTCCACATAATGGGTAATGTTCACACAGAATCAAGATCCTGTGCATAAGCACTTTTCAAATCCCTGCTTTGTAACCATTCTTGTTATTGCCCCGTTGACAAAAGCAAGTCACAAAGCCAATCTCTCATACTGATTTCCATAAATCCCACATAAACTTGGGAGATATGGAAATCAATTCCACTCCTCAACAGAAGTGGCAAAGTCAGAGCACAGAAAGACATACATAAAGGGATAGGAGGAACTATTGCTGCCATTTTTGCAAACAATTTACTACATCAATCTTCTAGCTTCACTTCAATTTTCTCTTCCTTGCTCTTTTTATTAATTATATACTATGCGTGTTATTAGCATATTTTTTAGTTTTAATTTAATTTAAAAAAATCAAATCCTCCCCCAAATGGCAATGTGAATCAAAATGATTATTTTACTATCTTTCAATCTTTCAGGTGTTCTCAGGTAGCAGAAAATTTTAGCAGAGGATCACAATATCAACAATAAGCCTATATGAGACTGTATGTTTTTTTAAACCATATTGTTTTTCTCATATTGCTATATGGAAGGGGAAAAGTAGACTGTGATGATTAGGCTCCATGCCTTAGAAACAAGTAGAACACGGTTTTGTTTCTCGCTTTGCCATTTACTGTG
>NW_012147864.1:162588-191932 GCF_000956105.1 Propithecus coquereli
ATAGAAAATTCTTATTCAAGGAAATATGTGTAAAATCTATGATAAAAGAATGTACACCCCATTTTGTATCACAAAATAGAAATTTTATTACCAAAACTTATATAGACTATCAAATGTATCATTTGAGATACAATTAGATCAGATAGGGTCATCATTAGTGTTAATATGTATGTTTATTTTGCGTAAAAAGACCATTTTTCAGGAATGCAAAGTGCAACTTTTAAGAATCTAACAAGAGACTCAATCTAATTACTTCATGTTTTTATCATACTTTCTCATCATGCAGTTAGCTATCTTGTTACTATTACTGTTTCCTCAAGGGGTCATTAGACATTTTAATAGCCTGCAGTTTAGATTAGATGGAGGACATTGACATTATGCCTTTGTGAATTACTGTCCCCTGAGCTGGTTAATGTTTACTTATCTTCCAGCAGATGGTGGTGTTGCAACAGATATTCTTCCTTTCTTTTCTTTCCTTTTTTTATTTTTTGCATGATTGGGGTAAAGGTGGCACCACTACTTTCTCTTTTGTGGTGGCATAAGTAGGAATATATTTTATGACCATATTCTACCCTTTCTTCCACATTTTCTAAGTGGAAAGTATTTCAAAAACAGCCAGGCTTTACCTAGGAATACACATATTTTAAAAATATGATTACTTGCTGCCCCCATCCCTGTTCTCCCAAGGAGCTACAGTCAGTTGCTCTTCACACTCCAAAAGGCAAACTGTTCATATTCTATAAGCAATTATAGTCTTTAAACAAACAATCCTTTACCAAAATCTTGTTCCTCTTCTGTACAAGATTCCCTGTTGCCTTAGATCCCCATTTGACTCTGACAGTTTCCCAGAATTTTTCTGTTTCATTATGCAACATTGAAGACTTTATCTTGTTTCTCTCGCATCTGCTTATTTTTCAGTTGGCTGTGTGTTATTCCTGAAATTGTAACTAATTGTTTTAGTAAAACAATTGTAAGATGGAACATGCTGTTTAATAGTTTAAATCATTTGCCGTTCATGTCCAGATGCTTTCTTTTAATACTGCAACACTCCAGTTATTTAGATTTTTTGAATTAGCAATAGAATCATTGAATAAACTATTGAATGACATGCTCATAGTTTCACTATTATTGTGGTTGATTGGATGATTAATTAGTATCTATTGTATTATAAATAAACACATTTGGGAAATTCAGATTTTGAAAATTAATTCACTATAGACAGTAATATCAAATAAATGAGATGAAACTGGTAGAATTACCCTGTTGCATTACAATGAAGTGTTTAATTAGCATAATTAATTCCAAGTATTAGTATTTGTGTAAACATTTACACATGAGGTTTTATCTCACCTGTGTTCTATATATTTATACAGCTGTGTTAGTCTTATCAAGTCAATAAATATTCAAATACTGATGACGTGGGATTTGAAGATAGGTAGCCAGTCTCTCCTTGTTACAACCAACAATCAAATGAAGGAGTAGGGCCAGAGAAGTAATCCATCTGAATAAATAACTATACAATAAGGTAAGGTGTGGCAGTGCAGAAAAGTGTCTCAAATCTAGGCACTGTCCCTTATTGGCTGTAGAACATTTATATTATGAAATTTACTCCCATTTTGCTTCATAAATTTCATAGAAAATTATTAGAAGATGCCTAGTATATAGAAAGCTCTCAAAAAAATATCAGCCTTTATTGATACCATTATTGCAAGCTAAATAATGTGGGAGCTTAATGAACCATTTTGGATGTCAGAAAAGGTACTGGGAGCAGATAATGAATGCAGAATAAGAATGTTTAGGCAAAGCATCAAGTATTAGAATGAGAAAAGATACATGTAATTATGGTGGGAATGAGATTTTTTTTTGTTTGCTTTTGTTTAATTTCAATCAGGAGAGTGCATTAAATTATGCTTTAAAAATTTAAATCGGACACTGGTTTCAGTGTGGATGAGGCAAGAGAAGCAGAAAATATGAAAAGACCACGTGCTGAAATTTCTGCATTAGACTATGTGAAAAGCCCTGTATCTGATACTAATGGAAAGAGAGGAGAGCTGGAGAAATATTGTGAAAAGAAAAAATTATTACAGGAGGTTGGACTTCTACAAATTAAAAAAATAAATTCGTCTTCTCAGAGAAGAAAATGACTATGTAACTTACAACAATCTCATGAACCTAAGATGCTTATTGTAAAAGCAATTGTGTGACAGATAGGAACAATACTCATCAAGAGGACCCGATTGAGGGGATGGCCAAGACCCCAAAGAGAAGGAGCTTACACCTACTTTCTTAACAGTTTGAGGTTATGGATTACATGCAACTTGAAAGCCAAACTTTTTACCATATTTTCAGCGAGTATAGGAATGTCATATCATCTGTGAAGCTTCTCTAAAGATTAAAAAGGTTTTGGCTAATTTAGATTTAGCTTTCATTGTCAAGTATGTTTTACATCTCATTACTCCAATTATACATTTCATTGAATATCAAGACAGACGCACTGTCCTTTCAGAAAAGTTGGGTTTCAATTTAAAGTTTATTGTCTTCCTTCCCTTGAATATTCTCTGCATAATCAAATATTAACTTTTGTTGTAATCATGTTATAATATCAGCAAGGCATCAATTATTTATCAAAATTATAAAAGTCCAGCACTGGCTTGTTTTTTTGTTTTTTGTTTTTTGATTTTTGTTTTTATTCCCCTTAACGTCTGTCTTCACATAAGTCACGTATTTTTGGTTCTTTGGAACCAAAAGTTTCTAAACTTTTGGTTTCATCATTTAATAGTACAGAAACATGGTTTTCTGTAATGTTGTATCAAACAAGGACAAAACTACCAAGCAGAATTCAAAAGTATCCTCAGGGTTATATTTTCACTTTATCCTCTGTTTATCCCTTATTCTGATATCCTGTTTGCTTTTGTACCTTTTCTAGAAATTTATATGTTTCTTAACAGGGATGAGAGCATGTCTCATTTACTGTTGAATGGCCAGGGACGACCACAGTACTTTATGCATTATTAGATCTCACTAAATGTTCATTGGATAAATATAATCATAGTGGTTAATAAGAGAAATTAGCTGCCAAAAGAGTATTATTTACTTTCTCTTTTAAAAGAAAAATTAGCATACAAATTTTTTAAAGAGACACAAGGAGAGTGTGTTACAGATAAGGGCTAAATGGTTAAAGTAATCAAGGACTTTGGTAACTTAAAGTCTATGATGTTGTGACAACTTCCAGTGTCCGGATCCAAGAGTTGGAGAGAAACATCTGTCTTCATCATTGAAACAAGTATATAAAAACTAAATAAAATAAGAGGCAAGAAGGTGTAGCTATGTCATACCTCTGTTCTCCTTGAGTGTGAATGTAAGGAGGTCAGTGACTATTGAGATTAGTTCTTTCTGTATTTTTATTTTTGAAGTTTTAGTTTGATTTTATTTTAAAAATAATAAATCACAAAACTAAAATGTTTGAACAAGTTAACTTAACCATTTCCCCAGGTGGTTAGTTTTTTTCATTATCATTATGATTACTTTTTAGTTATACTTTTAAAAGAGGAGATCTTTAATAATTTGGCCGCACTGCAAAAAAATGTGTCTCTGGCAGGGGCGATTTTCAGAAGAAAATCTAACCTTCACAAGAGATTGTCCTGTGCTTTTATAGGTTGGAAACGGAACAGTTTGTAAGGGCTTTCCACAAGTAAAACACTGTGGGTGCCAGCGCCGCAAACACGTTCACTGGGGTTTATTTCCAAAATCTGACGTTTTCACTGAGAGCCGTTCAATGTGATTGTTGTTCATTTTGAAGTTTCTGAACTTCTTTCAAGACAATCTGTGCTGCATCCACACATGCAGCGGCTCCCTGACAAAGTGCAATGAAACCACACTGGGACCACCTGAACTCTTTTTCTCCCCCCAGCCATTCAAAGAAATCAAATGCATCCTTGAAATTCGGCTCTTATCGTTTTGCACCAAAGAATTTCATACAAAGAGACATGTTGACTAGCTCTCTGACTTGTTTCAACTTTCAAAGAAATACGAAAAGAAGTCAGGGTACCGTTGATTTGGTGTGGTTTATTAGAAAGGATACAATTCAGGAATGGCCAAATGAAAAAGATACATAAGGAAAGTGTGTGGGATGGGGCACAGGACTTTCATGACCTCTCTGGCCGTGCCACCGTCCCATGACCTCTATGTGTTCACCAACCCAGTATCTCCTCACTATTTTTAAATGTCCCAAATATATCTGTTGCATAAATAAGTAAAAAAAAAAAAAAAAGCAATATTAACTCCCCTGGTGGTCACCAATGTTACATCTATTTAACTGCTACAACAGTAACAGGTAAAATGACCGCAAGTTTGTTTCATAGAATAAAAGGGCCATCTTAGTGATTTAAAAATGTATATTTACCTTTGCAAAGATTGCCTTTTGGAAACAAGAAACTCAGTTTTCTGAGAAAGTAAAACATTTTATGTGAAAAGTTTATTAAAGTGTTCAACAGATTATGTCTACAACGTTTGTGCCTGTTTGTGAGAAACATTTATAAGCCTATGGTTCTAAAATGTGGAAACCCATATTCTCAGACACAATTAAAATAAGCAAGACAGATTGGTTTTAGCACACAAAAGCATTTTTATGGACTCACATTTCATCATAGACCACTTAACTGTAAATAATCCATGCAAATAGCAATTAGACCTTTCCTGGTTTATGCATACGGACATAATGGTTATTCAAGTAACATAGAAATGTTTCAAGTAATTTTCTAAATACGTATGCATACTTAAAACCATATGTTTGAAAGGTTCCATAAATGGTTTTGAAATAAAACACGAGAGAATTCAGAATGAAGAATTTCTTTTTGTATATTTCTTGTGCCGAATCAGGTCAGTAAACTCTACATATTGTAGCAAACAAGTTAAAAACCTGTTGAATTTTCTGTTATCATCTTAAAGTGTTTTAAGCCTATCCTAATATGTTAAAAAATTCTTCTTAATTATGGATAAGAGATGGAAAAATGTACTTAATTATAATGCAATTATAAAAAATAGGAAATTAACACTGATATAGTAATATTATCTAATTTAATGAATTTATTCAAATTTGTCTCATTGTCCCAGTGCTATAAATGTTTCACTTACAGTAAAAAAAAAAAAAAAAAAAATTCTGGTCCTAGATCCAAACTAGGATTTTAATTTTCATTTAACTGTTAAATTTCTTTAATCTCTCTTGATCTAGAGCAGTTCCTCAGTTTTTTCTGATGTTTGATGCCCTTGATTTTTCTGAGTTGTTCCTCAATTTACGTTTATCTCATATCTCATCATGATTAAATTCAAGGTAGACATTTGTGGTAGGAATACAAAAGATGTAGGTTTTGTCCTTCTCTGAGCATAGTAACAGGAAGCAAGTAATTTCTATTTGCCACATTATTGGTGAAGTTAACTTGTTTCACTGAGTTTAGGTGGTGCCTGTATGACTTCTGCTGTATCAAATTACTATCTTTCCATTTCTAATTAATAAGTAATTTGGGATAATTCTGTCTTGAAGACACAACCAAGACTTATGCTTTATTTTAAACTTGCAAAAAATCATCAACATAATGGTCTGGGAGGATTTATGGCCATTGTGTAATTAATGACAGAGACATGAGGACTTGTGTTGAGTAGGGTGAACAGCTACGCGGTGAGTTTTTGTGACGGGAGTGAAAACAGAGCTTACTGACAGATTCAGGTCAATGGGAATAGTTCTTAATCAAAATTGGTTTTGTTTTCTTCTGTCACTCTATTTTCTGTAAAATAGATGGCAGAATATCAGCTTGATGCAAGAGGGGAAGAGATATTAGAGGTTTGATGAGAGAAAATGGTCATCTTAGAGGTATTTAAGACTTCCTTGACTAGGGAAAAAATAGTAGGACTGGTTAGAAGAAAGAATAAAGCACTCAAGATATGTCATTGTTTCAATTCATATAAAATGAAAAGAGTGAGCATACCTGTTTGAATTTTTCTTTTATCATATTCTTCTCCTTGAGTACAATCGTTGAATAGAAAATGATCTGGTTTAAATCATTAGAGTTAGAGATTAGAGACTTTCCAGGTAAGGATAAGAAATGTAGAGTTGGGCAAGAGACTGATGAAGCACCATCTTTATGTTGAGTAAAGAGAGAAGGAAGAAATGGTAGGTGTGGAGAAATTTAAAAAGTTGTGGTTTCACTAAATTAGATGATGGGAAGTGTTGGAATACTATCTGGAGTGAGAATATTAGAATAAGTAATCTTGAAAAACAGAAGAATGTAGTCAGTAGCTAAATGTTTTAAATGATGATTTTGGAGGTGATAGTTATTGATAACAACAAGGTGTAGATATATATATAAATATATACACACAAATGAGTACATGCACATGTGCACACACTACTGTGTGTCCATAACATAGTGAAAACTAATAAGATAGGATGTGGAATAATCTGGTAAAATTTTGATCTTTATTGGATGAGAAATAATACAGGCCCTGGCAGTCTCTTCGAAACAGAGAAGAAATCAAGCTCACAGACTCATGTGCATACCTTGTGGTTGATGAAGTGAGGGAAAACACACATGCATCCAGTCTAGGACGTTAGGAGAGCACTGTCCTGAAGGTATAACCAAACAGTGCCACTATTCTTATTTACATTCATATTCCTTCTCTACAGAACATTTGTTGAAAATCTACTTGGAATCAGGTAAAGTTCTACTGGCATCATTAATGTGTAGCCTGAACTTGATCCCCTTTGCAAAACTACACACAGCCTATTTACCTAGGGGCTACTGCTCTCTCTCCTATCCCCTATCAATAAAATTTCCACAATGTGACCACAGCAACCCCAAAATGTAAAAAAGAATACTCAAAACCTTGCCAATAATTAAGAGAATAAACATATATTGAATTAAAGTGAGTTGTTTTAATAACTGTTACTGTCTTAGTCTGGACTGCTATAAAAAAGTGTGATGGACTGGATGGTTTATAAACAACAGGACTTTATTTCGCAGTCTGGAGGCTGGGAGTCTGAGATCGGGGTGACAGCGAGTCAGGTTCTGGTGAGGGTCCTCCTCCGGCTCTCAGACTGGTCATTTGGTAAGTGTATCTTTAATTGATCTCCTTAACTATTCTTTGACTCAAAGTTTATTTTGATGATATTTATATAACCATCACAGCATTTTTTGTGCTTGCCATGTGTCTGATATATATTTTTTCATTCTTTAGCTTTTAATTTATTGGTGTTATTAAATTTTAAGTGTATCCTAGGTACGCAGCACATATTTGAGGTTTTTTCTGTTTATCCAATCTCTCAGTTCTTTAATTGGTGTATTTAATTCACTTATTTTAATGTATTTATTGGTATGATTGTTTTGCTGGAAGTTGTCCAGACCACACACAGGTTTGATGACTCATAGGTAGGATTCATAAGACTCAGCATATAGTCACATTAATAGCTATTATAAATTACAGTGAAAAGATACAAAGCAAAGTCAGCAAAAGGAATAGGTACAGGGTGAAGTCTGGAGGAAACCGGGTGCAAGTACACAAAGAGTCTCCTCTCACTGAAGTCACACAATGCATGCTTAATTCTTCCAGCAAAAGTTGTGACATATTTTCTAGAGACTCAGTGTCCACGGTTTTGGGCAGTCTAGTCATCCAAGAGTTCTATGCCTAACACATACAAAATGCCAGACTTCCAGAAGAATATTAGGTGTTAGCATAAGCCATATTGTCTTTGCAAATATTTTACACATTCATGAGCCACTGTTATTAGTCCTGGAAATGGTGTGGAAACCCACCCCAAATCCAAGTTCCCTGATGCCAGCCAAGCAGGTCTTTATAAGAACAGCAATCTCAGGCCTGCTGCGTTAACCTCTTTTCTAAACACCCTTACCTATGGCACTTGGTTAAGGTGTCTTTACAGATGCGTGGCATCTGTTCCAGATTGCACATTTCTGGGATATTAGTTTTAATTATTTAAATGATTAAATTTGCAGGATTATTTCACTATTATTGGATGGCAGCATGTTGCTACATAAGAAATGCTCTCAGTTATTTTGAGGCAATACATAAAATAGCTAAGTGGATCTGTATTTTTCCCTAGGTGAGACTAAATAATAAAACCCCTCAAATTTCAGTAGCTTTGCAATAATAATGACATTTTTCATTTATCCTATCTTTTGGCAGCTAGGAGTAAACTGCTGCTCTTTTATGCTATGTTCAACTCCTCCGTGTGTCTTCTTCATTCTTACGTCCTAACTGAAGGATCAGTGATTGCAAGTGTAACAAGATTAAAAAGCAGGAGAGCAGTCAAAAACTTGCCATAGCTCTAAAAGCTGTTGTATTTATCATCTCTGCTCACATGCCATTGGCCAAATCAAGTCACACAGCCAAGCCCAGCATTATTTCAGGAAGGAAGCATGCTCTTCCCACTAGCGAAAGCTGTGTAAAATGAAAACAGAAAGAAAGATCAATTTTTTTGAGGAATGAATAAGTGAATAAATGGGAACTGTTATACCATTAATTTAATATTTCCACATTATCTGCCAAATGCTTTACATTTGTCAAGAGAAATTCTTTACCTTATTTCAAAGAAAAGCATAATTTAATATAATTCTTCCTGAAATATTTAATCATGGTATCAATTAATTTAATGTGTACCTGAAATTATTAATGTATCAATCTAATATTCTGCTATTTATACCATGAAAAAATATACACATAGAATAGTTAGAGATTTTAGTATAATCTCAAATATTTATATGCCTTAAATACTAAAGTTACAGATATTCCGTTTATTTCACCAGTTTACTTATATACATGTACACACTTACATATATATTGATAAAATCATTCAGCCTTATCATTGGTGGCTACATGTTATAATTGTATCTCTGGGGAAAGATGGTGTTCATCAAACCAAAATATGAGAGCCGTTAGTTGCTAGTATGGGTTGAAAACTATACTAGATGAAGTATGACTACTAGGAATGGAAACAACATTAAGTACATAAGTACATTTCTTATTATTTAAGAAAATATATCAAATTGTATATAGAATCTAGAAATTTAATATTATGTTCATTCATATTTCAGATGCTTCATTCATAAAATTAGTATAATATTCATATAAATCTTATGGTGCTTTATGCAAGTTAAAGTGATTAATATATGGAAAGCATTCGGACCATTGTATGAAAATAATAAACACCTAGCATCAATATATACATTTTTGTTCTATGCAAGTAAAATATATTAGAACTTAAATAGGAAAATACTAATATTTTTCTTCATTATATTTACTTAGTATTAGTAAAGACATTTCTGTTGAATCTTACTTTCTTCTTAAGCACATACAGTTCAATACCAAAAGTTTCTCTAGGCTTTACCAAACATATTGTAAGAGATGCTGGACTTTGGAAGAAAGATAATAATTTTTGGACTGGCAATAAGAAATTGAATTTGAAGAATAGAAAAACTAAAATGTATAGGACTTTGTAATTGACTATATGGCATAAGTAAGGAAGGTCAACGATAACTTGAAATTTTCTGGCTGTCCACAGAGTGAAGGATAATGGCAGAACAGAGACAAGGAATAAAGTAGAAGGAAAGATTTAGTGGAAAAATTCAAAATTTGAATTTATACAAGTTTAGCATGATGACAAAAACTTATTTTTTTTAAGTTTTAAGTAAATGTGCATTTATGACAGAAACTCATACTCACTGCAACTCTACTAAGATACCAATTCTGCATTTTTAGGATGCATATCCTTGTATTAATATAAAATGCATTGATACTATTGAGATAAAAGTGAAACAAAAATACTGGCATTCAACTAGTTATGAATTCCTACTAGAATTAATAAAGAACATCAGAATTTGTAAGAAGTCATTTCCTTTATTAATTCAGATTTGCATTTTAATACAGAGAAGTAAAAGAAACTTTAAAAGAAATATCAGATAATATATCATAATGCATTGTGTACTTAAATGTCTGACAATATAATCTGATTATATGTGAGTGACAAAGAATATTGGTTCTATCTGACTCAATTCCTGATCCAAGACAAACATTCCTAGATGATAAAGAGTTACTCTTCTTGATGATGTCAAAATATTGTGTTTTGTTAAAATTACAATCCCATGTTTTCAAAATTAGCATCTAGGCATGCTTAGAGAGTTGGAGAGTTTGAAACTTTTATCTATTGCTGTGAATATTTTGGAAACTAATTTATTTGGGGAATTATCTGATAACCTGAGCGTGCTACTATTGAAAAGCTCTTGACTCTTCTCTGATAAAAAGTTAATTAAAACATCATTCAGCTAGAATATTTCACTCCTTTTGATGTTCCCATAATTTTATCATTTGGATATGAGCAGAATAGGCAGGCAAAAGGTAGGAGATTAGAAAAAGTTTAAACAACTGGAGTTAGAGCTGAGCATGGCAGCTCATGCTTGTCGTTCCAGCTATTCAGGAGGCAAAAGTGGGCGGATCCCTTGAGCCCAAGAGTTCTACACGAACGCAGGTGATGTGGAAAGACCCTGTTTCAATAAATAAATAAACAAATAAACAAACAACTTGAGTTAGAATTTTTCATAAGGTCATTTCCCATGTTTAATCTAATTTTCACCAATTCTTACATAACGAATTTCTGTAAAATTTTCTAAAAGGTTTGAGCAGATTTCTCTCTTTGAAAGGGCATGTCAGTGTGAAAGCAAGTATGATGGGTGGCCTCTGCCATACATCTGGCTTCAAGCAGCCAATTTTGTAATCTTGAAAAACTGGCAGGGAAAATACCAAAGAAAGAAAAAGAGAGAGAAAGAGAAATCTAGATTGATGAGGACAAAGAGAAAACAGAGTAAATGAATCTCATAGCTATCACTTATCAACTTGCTACATGTATTTCAAACACTATATTACATGCATGTATCTGTGGCTTCAATAATTACTACTTAAGGGAGAATAATGCATAAGGAAAATTGATGCAGAAAAAAATTAAAACAAGGTGAATGTACAAATGATAATATTCAATTTAGAAAAACACACTGCGTAACAAAACAAAGATTCTCAATATATTATTTAAATGAAATTAACTTACTGAGTTGTGAAAATTGTACAAATTAGCATTTATCAAAAACAGCATTTATTAAACTTAATGAATTATACTTAACTTTAGAAGAAGCACAAGATATGTGCATCTTTTTAATTGTGTGCAGTATGAAGCTTTATTTACTGAAGATTTCTTCTATCTATAAAATATAATGTTTAGACCAATAATCATGCTGGTATACTAATTCTTACCATTTAGAAGCTGTTTCAAAGAGAAAGTACTTTTTCCAAATTACTTGTAGGAACATATGCTAGCAAGGCAGAATAAGTACCAAATAAGATTTTACATTTTATGCAAAAAGAGGAATGCATTTAAAAAGTAACCCTCAAAGTCATCTTAAATATCCCACTTTACACTCATATGATTTTGCCTTGGGGAAGACATAAGACAGAATATGTCTTCCAAGCAAAAATATACATATTAACATGTTTTAGGCAGATGTTGTCACAGATGCAGGGGAAGATTTAGGATGTGCTCTGGCCAAGCAGCTCAAAAATTACTCTCTCACAGTTGAGTAAGCATCCACACTGAACACTGTCACCAGCCTTGTATTTCTGCACAGCAGATAATGAAAAACCATCTGTCCACTGCAGTAATTTGCCAAGAACACAACCCAACACACTAATTCATTTTACTATACTTAAAAATGAAATAACAAACAGTATTTCTAAACAGAGTTCTTTTTTTTCCTACAATGTTTGAAATAAAGGGAACTCTGAATACTTTAACAAAATTAATTATAGAAACAAGAAATTTTGTGGTTCACAATGAAAAAAACAAAATACCTGGTTTTGACCCAAATGGAAAAAAAGGTGAGTTTTGATTACTTTTTCACATCTGTTTTTTTTTTTTTTAATTAACAGACTTCATTTTTCAGAACAGTTTTACATTTACAGAAAAAATAAGCAGAAAGTAGGAAGGGTCCCATTAATTACTCTCCCCCTGCTCTTAGTTTTCCCTATTATTAACATCTGACATTAGTGTGGCATATTTGTTATAATTGAACCAATATTGATACGTTATTATAAATAACATATACAGTTTACATTGTGGCTCACTCTTTGTGTTGTACACATCTGTGTGTTTTGCGAAATGTATAATGTCATGTGGCCATCGGTACAGTATCATACAAAATCACTCATTTTCATCACAGCATTGTATGGTATCATATACAACACACAGTGTCACTCCTCTGAAAATCCCCTGCATTTCTTCAGTTCCTCTGTCTCCCTCACACTCTCAAACCCTGTCAACCAGGGATATTTTTATTCTCTATGTTTAACCTTTCCCAGAATGTCATGTATTACGTAGCCTTGGAATCATACAGTGTAGCCTTTTCAGATTGGCTTCTTTCACTTACCAATATGCATTTAAGGTTATTTTGTGTATTTTTGTGGCTTGATAGCTTGTTTTTGTCACGAAAATTTGGTAGTATAGAACTGTGAAGCCATTACCACAATCCAGATCATTAGCATATCCATCCTTCCCTAAAGTTTTCTTGTTCTGTTTTTAATTTAATATGCAATTTTTTGAGAAGTTTTAGTTTGGTATATTTGTTACAATTGTTGAGCCAATATCGATATATTATTATTAACTAAAGTCCATAGTTTACATCAAGGTTCACTCTTTGTGTTGTACATTTTGTGGGTTTTGAAAAATGTGCAATGATATATCCATCATTACAGCATCATACAAAATAGCTTCACTGCCCTAAACATCACTTGTCCTCCACCTGTTTCTTCCTTCTCCCCTTTCAGCCCCTGGCAACTACTGATCTCTTTACTGTCTCTATAGTCTTGCTTTTTCCAGATTGTCATATAGGTGGAATCACACAGTACGTGGCTTTGTTATACTGACCCCGTTACATGCCTTTGAAGTTACTTGATATCTTTTCTTGGCTTAATAGCTCGTTTCTTTTCATCGATGAATTATAATTAATTGGAGGGACGTATCACAGTTGGTTTTCTTGTTCACCTATTGAAAGATATCTTGGTTGCTTTCAATTGTTGGAAATTATGAAAAAAGTGGCTAGAAAAACTTGATGTGTGAATTTTTTGTGTGAACATACATTTTCAACTTATTTACATAAATACCTGGTAACACACAATTGCTAGATCTTACGGTAAGGCTATGTTTACCTTTGTAAGAAACTACTAAACTCTCTTCCAAAATGGTCATACAATTTAGCTTTTGTATGAACAATGAATGAGAAGTCCTGTTGCTTCCACATTTTTGTCAGCATTTGATGTCATTATTTTGGATTTTAGACATTCAAATAGGTGTTAGTGGTATTTTGTTATAATTTGCATTACCTTGATGACATATGATACGGAGTATCTTTTCATATACCAATTTATTATCCGTCTGCCTTCTTAGCTGAGGCTTCTATTCAGAACTTTTGCCTACTTTTTGATTGAATTTTTTGTTTTCCTACTATATTTTAAGAGTTCCTTGCATATTTTGTATAGAAGTCCTTTATCAGATATGAGTTTTGCAAATATTTTCTCTCACTTTGTGGCTTGTCTTTTCATTCTCTTAATAATGTTTTCCACAGAGTAGAAGTTTTCATTTCAATTAAGTCTGACATGAAATTTTTTTCTTCAATAGATCATGTTTTTCTGTTGTTGTATCTAAAATCTCATTGCCAAACCCATGGTCACCTAGATTTTCTTCTATTTTCTAAGTTTCAATTTTGAATTTTAAATTTGGACACACTGTCCACTTTAAGTTAATTTTAGTGAAAGGTAAAAGTTCAATGTCCAGATTCCTTTTTTTTAAGTGCATGTGGAATGTCTAGTTGTTCCAGCATCATTTATTGAAAAGGCTAGTCTTTCTCCATGCTATATTTATTACAATTGTTACAGTTGTTACAATTGCTGTTGTGCCTTTGTCAAGGATTGTTGACTATGTTTATTTCTACATATTTCTTGCCTCTCTATTCCGTTCCATTGATCTATTTATCTATTCTTTTGCCAATAGAACACTTTCAATTACTATAGTTTTATAATAAAACTGAATTACAGCAGTGTTATTTCTCAGACTCTGTTCTTCTTCAATATCAGGTTGAGTGTTCTCAGTCTTTTGCCCCTCCATGTGAAGTTTCAAATCAGTTTGTCAATATCTGCAAAGTAACTTACTGGAATTTTAACTGAGGTTGTATAGAATCTGTAGTTCAAATTAGAAAGAACTGACATATTAACAATATTGAATCTTACTATGTATGTACACAGAATACCTTATCTTACTTAGGTACTCTTTGATTCTTTATCAGAGTTTTGTAGTTTTCCTCATAGGGAACTGGTACATAGTTTTTTCTTCAATTTATACCTAATATATCATCTTTGGTGCTACTGTAAATGCTGTGTTTTAATTTCAAATTTCAATTGTTCTGACATTGGCAGAAAAAAAATGAATTTAGGCTTCTCTGCATGATCTAGATGTTGGCATAATCAGCAAGTAGATTGATTAGTTAGTGTGGCCAGGGTTTGAAAGACTGGTGCAAAGGAACACTAGGCCTGTGCCTGACCTGCTGGAAAAACAGTAGAGGTTAGTGAAAGCAAGGCATAGTTGGAAAAAAGAGTCACAGTGGGAGATTAAAACGGAGAATGGGATAGTAAATAAGTGGGCTCAAAAAACAGTACCCAAAAATAAAGTCCTCAAAAGCAAAAGTTTTTTTCTGAACTTCTCCTGTCCTCCTGACTCTCAGTCCCCCATTCTTCCTGAGGCTAGCCATAAAAACTAGAATGTCTAGTTTTTATGTCTCTAGACAATTTTCCCTGCATCTTTGGGTCTTAATTCTAAAGACTACTGTGTATACACATTAAATAAATCTATATGTCTTTTTCACTAGTAATTAGTCCATTTCATGTCCGTAATTTTTTAGTGAACTAGCAAACTTTTAGGGGGCCAAGGGCCTTTGTTTCCCATAGCATGTTGATGATTTGGGTTTTATTCTAAATACCAAAGGAAACTTGTTTCTTTTCCTACAAATAGAATACATTTAGAATATTTGCAATATAGGGGAATGTTGGCCATAGGAGCTTTCACTCTTGGTTGCAGCAGGAACAAAGAGAACACACACTCACTTTTGCAAACAGGCTTCTCTGGGCACAAGATAACTAGAAAGAAGTCAGGCAAAAATGTTATCCACGTGTGCCAAACTGTCCCGAATATTAACTTCTCTTATGGGATAAAAAGAGACTCTAAAATGTCTTTAAGTGATTTCTCTAGAGGATGCTCTATAGCCATGACTAAAATTCAATGACAGTTCACTGTTTATCAGTACAAAGCAGACCATTCATTAGACAATCTCTTAAGTAATGCTCACTTTTATGTCAAACCTAGATTCATTAGGAATTGTTTCAATAGAAATTGTAACTAAAAATTATTTGCTAGAGTCAAATTGTGAGTGGGTACGAAAAAAATCCATTCCATTGCTAATTTGAGGTTAAAAAGGAATGTCCTATGCTTTTAAATTACAAGTGAAAATAATAAATTATACCCAATTCTTGTTTCCCTGGTTTTGTATTCAGTAACAGTAACTCACAGCATAACCTAAAGTGGGAATATCATTGCCATCCTCTCTACTAGCTGGGGGAGATAAAGTCACATAAAGCCTCCATTTTGTGTCTACAGAGATGGCTAAGAGTATTTTAATGCAATGTCACACAATTTTCATGATGTTTTTCAATTAAACTGATGTCACTGAAAGTTGTCGTCTGCCTAAAAGGCCAGTATCTTTTTCGAGCCCACTTTCATCTTAGGAAGCAGCTTTCTCCAAACATGCTCGCTTTCATTTACTTTGTCATAACAAATAAACAAACAAACAGCCTTTTATTTTCTTCCCGTAATAACAAAATCTTGTCCACTGCAAAGAACAAGACTGGGTCCACAGAAGACAGTACTATGTCAATAAGGCACGATAGGAGGCCATAAGCCCAGAACTACATGAGGGGAAACAATTCTGCTAAGTATAGTTAATGTTACTCAAGGGTAATATAATTATATAAAATAAGAAAACAGAATAATAAATTTTGAAACTTTTGGATGGAATTACACATATCATGTCTCATAATGAAGGAACTTAGGAAATTTCACCCCAATATTTCACTCCTTGGTATAAAGAATATTTTGGATTAAAGGCCCTTCAAGATCAAAAATCATTGGAAGGGGCTTTCCCTCTGTCTGCATAACCAGACGGACCCATCAAAAGAACAATGGACTTCCTTTCCCCTCCCTGTTATCTCACTATATTGCAGAAAAGAAAATCAAGAATGCAACCAGACCTGGCCCAAATCATTTTAAAATATAATACCTGTCTCTCTGGTTAATTTAATTTGCAAAGAGAATCATGTACTAGTCTATCTGTTTCCCCATCCATTTAGTCTCCCTAGCAACCATTTATTGCCCCTAAACAGAATCACCTATATTCCTCATCTCATTGCCCCTCTAAAAGGAGGGTATAAAAATATCTACATTCCATTGGGACATTGGGTAATCACTCTGTGGTTCTCCCCATGCATATGGCAAATAAACCTCTTTCTTTTATAAATTTGCCTTAATTGTGAGTTGATCTTTCAGTGAACTTTTGGGGGAAAGGGGAAGTCTCCCTCGCCCCTACAATAAAAACCAATCTGCAAAATTGTTAAAACGACTGATGAATATGCATTGAGTGACCATTACAACATACAATTATTTTTCTGAGAGACAGTAAGCTACTTCTTTTAATCAGTATTTTTGATATTTCTTCAGTAGTGTTTAAGATATATTCAATAATATGTGGATGGAAGATAACTCCCAATCTCCCCATCTTAGAATAAATCTTTTACATTTCTCTGTGTAGTACTTTGCATATACACATATAAAATTATTTTGATAATTTATTTTCTTAAAAGTGCCCAATGAATATTCACAAACAATGTTAAATAATAAA
The DNA here is from genome assembly GCF_000956105.1 of Propithecus coquereli. Taxonomy (NCBI): domain Eukaryota; kingdom Metazoa; phylum Chordata; class Mammalia; order Primates; family Indriidae; genus Propithecus; species Propithecus coquereli. Next base: position 179,637 of record NW_012147864.1, read on the forward strand.
GGAAAAATAAGGCTTGTCACAGTGAATCCTTGTTTATTTTTATTTATATCCAATTACTTATTACTAAATATGCCAATAAGTTGCTTCAAAATATTTTCCCAACTGTAATGACTCATATTTTTAATAATTTTCCTAACAAATAGTAATTTTAAAATATTGGGCATTAAAAATAATGATAGTAAATTCATCACAAATTTTGATCTCTTTTCCTAAATTCACCTCAAAACTAGATACCAATAAATTCACCTTCCAATTCCACACTCCTAAATGGAGGATTAACAGGGATCTCAATCTGAATACATTAAAAGCAAAATTCATAATACTAGTCTCCGCCCTGCCCCACAAATCAAATATCCCCCGTGTTCTTCCCACTTGGATAATTAGCACCTCCAAATCCAAATCTGCAAATAAACCCTTGATTTCTATTAGCTGCTGCTCTCTATATGTAATCTTTCATCAAGTCCTATAGGTTCTACCAGAAAATATAATCCAAATCCAATCATTTTCACTGCTGCCATTAGCGCCACCTGTTGTGCCATGGGGCTGTAAACTGACTCCCTGCTGTCAAGCTGCAAGCCTTATTCCACATAATAACTAGGGTGACTTCTTAAACATGAATTATTTATATTATTCTCCTGCTTAGAATCTTTTACAAGGTTTATTACGGCAGATTTAGCTCTCACCAGGATGGCTGAAAACAAAGAAAAAGAAAAAGTCTTGAAGCCAAAGACAAGTGAGACAAAGCTGGCAGAAGACGGATGGTGGTCTACACTCGGAAATAGGATACTGCCCAGAACAAAGTCAGCACAAGGGCATCAGCCAATCCCTAGTGTAAACCTCAGTTCTGAAAGTAAAACCTGCAGATTTTCTGGAATGACAGTAAACAATGGCACTAAATATGAAAAATAGCCCAACAGGCTTTTAAATTTGGTGGTCTTGAGACTAAGCACCAAATCTTGAGCAATGAACATAGAAGGAGCATAATTTCAAGGAAATACACGTGGAATCACTCTGTCAGGACCAACATAGTGGCATTTGTCAGGCCCCTTGACACTCATTTTGATGTAACTTTTAGAAGGAGCAAAAAGGAAAAAGATGCCATTGTTATTTTGATATTACTTAAGTAATCACATAAATATTTTATATACACATATACATAAACACACACACGTATACTGTCAAAATAAAACCAGATCAAGTTATAGTGTTAAGAATTCATTGTGCATGCAAGGCAACAGTTCTCAAATTGGGACACCTCAAACCAAAAAATGGCACAAAAATCTCAATTTTACACTAGTTTCAGCACAGTTTACAGATCTAGGAGAAAGTATTTTTACTTTTTTCATGACTGACTGCCATATGTATTTTTAAGAACTGTTTTAGCCAATTTATTTATGTCTGATTGGTTTAATTTCCTTCAACCATGCTGATGAGGATAAAAAGCTTGTTTGTGTTTTAGGTTTAGGGTTAGTGTTTTTAGGAAATCAGGATGACAAGTTTCAGTTTCATGGCTATGGGTCACTGGCCTTGGGCAAGCTAGACTGTGGCCTCCATTTTTGTTTATTTATTTTTAACAATACGTGTAATATTTATGTTGTAGGCATAAAGGGGACGCTTTCTCTCTGTGCTCTGAAGGTTTACTGAAATGAACTGACAATAGATTAATTAACGGGGGAAAAGGCATACAAATTTATTAACATGCAAGGGTGTACAGGAGCCCTTATACATAATATTAGACTCAAAGAAGGGCCAGATGGTTGAGTCTTACATATCCTTTGCATAGGGGAGAGGGATATGAGAGATGTAGGTGATTTTTAGGGGTATTAAATAATTTTCAAGGGAATTAAATGAACCCAAACAATAGACAATGGCCTGGGACAAACTTCCTCTGAGATCTGGGGGTGACGAATTGCAGAAAGGTTAAGGGCAGTACTGCATTGTGATCAAAAGTTGTCTTATAATGCAGATTAAGTCTACCAGATAATCTCTCGGAGCTGCCCTCAAAAGAATAGATAAAAAGTCTGTTTTGGTGTGGTGGCATATTTTAGTTTTTTTCCTCTCAAAATGTTAATCATTCCTGATAATTGGATGAGATTCCCAAGAAGGAGTTTTAAAGCAATTGCATTTCTTTTGGGAAAAGTTATCCTCAGCCAGACAAGGGAACTTCCAGAGAGAGGCTCTCCTTGTTCCTAGGAGAGGAGAAACAAGAAAAGGTTAGAGAGCCCAGGATTCTGAGGCAGCTTCTAAGTAAGGCCTTCCGATTTTTCTTTCATTCAACAATGCTCGGCATTCCAAAGCACCACATTGTGGGTATCATTCTTTGAGCCTCAACAATATCTTTTAGTGAAACATTAATATACTTTGCATATTTTATAGGCAGTATTTTAGTTCATATATTCTAAGAGTGTTATCAAAATCATGTCCTTTTTCTTTATATAATTTATGTGTATATAATATTTAAATTTAATATAATTCAAGAAATCAAATAAAATGGTAACTGCTCATGACAAGTACAATAGGACATTTTGCAGATGTGTTGTGTTTGATCAACAAAACAATTCGTGGTTTTTTTGAGATGAGTTTTCTTGAATATGCCTTAAAAAGTCAAGAGTGTGTAAAGCTAAACAAACTTGATAACCTTAGCTAAAATAAAGGAAAAAGATAAATCATAATTATTTAGCCTTACTATTTCTGGTTTTCTCTTAACATATGTGATATTATAAAAACTTAAAACAAAATATAAATAATATTTTATGCACCTTGTATTGCAGTGATAAAGCACTGAGCCGGATACGTTACTACTTTCCTGGAGAGTTCAGCTACTGAAAAGACATAAACCAATCAAGTGATTACATATAAATGTGGTTCTAGAGGTTGTGTTATACATTTAAAGAGAAAGATATGGGAAAATATGACTATATGATCGCATATGATGGAGCTTAGAATATACCACCTCAAAATATGCCTTGTTGGCATAAGAATTATTTGGAGCTGATTATTGTGGAAACTGCAGACGCAGGAGAAGCTCTGAAAAATTATCCTCCTATAAGATGAATTTACATCTATGAAGGAAATCTCCCTTTCTGCACCAGGAAGAGAAGGACTATTGAACCCCTAGAGACTCTCAATTAATGGAGAAGGCAGTGACTTAAATCTACAAATAAACCATACCCGGGTTTTACGATGCTTTTCTGGACATCTCGTCTTAACTGGGCCTTTCCCTACATTTTTCTTTAACTCAGAGAATGATAATATTAACTATGAAGTCAAAGCCTTTCCTTTGAGGTCTACTGTAGAGATTGACCAATTTAGATTATCTCCCATGTATACAGGAGGTATATATGTTATTATACTCCAGTTTGTTTTCCTCTAGTTAATCTATCTTTGTCACAGGACTATAAGAACTATAAGAACGCATAAACAGTGGAAAATAAATGACTATAAGTACAGAAGAGATAATGTATCCTACTTTTGGCCATATATTTTATTACTTTCTTATAATCATAAAATGGCTTTGCTTTTGCATCTCTAAAAAATCTGATAATTTTTAGCAATAATTTAAAATTTAGTTCAGAGTAAAAAATTTAGGACACTTTAGTTTATTATTCCATGAGGTCATAGACATCATTGTACCCGTGTATTTACCCTTAATGGATGCTTAATGTAAATGAATCTGGGATTAAAATATTTTCTTCTATTGCATGAATTACTTATATGGTTGCAAGTTTGATTGTGTGGTTATGATATATATTTCTTCTTTGGCAATATTTTTGAAATAATTTCTAATTTAAAAATGGATAATTTTATATTTCAAGTTTTTTTTTTATTTCAGCATATTATGGGGGTACAGATGTTTAGGTTACGTATGTTGCCCTTGCCCCCCCCCAAGTCTGAGTTTCAAGTGTGTCCATCCCTCGGATGGTGCGCATTGCACTCTTCGTGTATGCATATACCCGTCCCCTCCTCCCACCCTCCTCGCCCCTCCCGACATCCAATAGATGTTATTCTTATATGTACACTTATGTGTTGATCAGTTAATACCAATTTGATGGTGAGTACATGTGTTGCTTGTTTTTCCATTCTTGGGATACTTCACTTAGTAGAATGCGTTCAAGCTCTATCCAGGAGTATACAAGAGGTGCTATATCACCATTGTTTCTTAAAGCTGAATAGTACTCCATGGTATACATCTACCACAATTTATTAATCCACTCATGTATTGACCCCAAAGGCAATCACAGCAACAACCAAAATAAATAAATGGGACCTGATCAAATTTAAAGCTTCTGTACAGCCAAAGAAATTGTCACAAGAACAAACAGACAACCTACAGAATGGGAGAAAATTTTTGCATGCTACAAATCCGATAAAGGGTTGATAATTAGAATCTACTTAGAACTCAGGAAAATCAACAAGAAAAAACCAAACAACTCTATCAAAAAGTGGGCAAAGGACATGAACAGAAACTTTTCAAAAGAAGACAGAATAATGGCCAAAAAACATGAAAAAATGCTCAGCATCTCTAATCATCAGGGAAATGCAAATCAAAACCACAATGAGATATCACTTATCTCCAGTGAGACTGGCCTTTATCAAAAAGTCCCAAAACAATAAATGTTGGCATGGATGCGGAGAGATAGGAACATTCATACACTGCTAGTGGGACTTTAAACTAGTGCAACCTCTGTGGAAAGCAATATGGAGATACCTTAAAGAGATACAAGTAGAATTACCATTTGATCAAGTTGCTTTTAACAAGCATTATTATTAAATATTTACTGTACTTTATTTTTATTAAACCTAAATATTAATACAGAGAAAATATTTCTGTAAAATCAACCCCATAATATGAAGAAACAACCCAAGTGACCATCAATACATGAGTGGATTAATATAATGTGGTATGTGTATACCATGGAGAACTACTCAGCCACAAAAATAAAATAGTGAACTAATACCTCATATATTATCCTGGAGGGAGCTGGAGCCCATTCTTCTAAGTAAAGTATCATAAGAATGGAAAAACAAACACAACAGGTACTCACCATCAAATTGGTACTAATTGATCAACACTTAAGTGCACATATAGTAGTAACAACATTCATCGGACATCAGGCAGGTGGGAGGGGGAAAGAAGGGATGGGTAAACTCACACCTAATGGGTGTGGTGCGTGCTGTCTGGGGGATGGGCACACTTGTAGCTTTGACTCAGGTGGTGCAAAGGCAATTTCTGTGACCTTAGCAATTATACCCTCATAATATTCTGAAATTAAAAAAAAAATTATATAAAGAGAGTGGTTCCCACTGTATATGTTAGAGTGGGAACCACTCTCTTTATATAATTTTAATATGTTTGATATAAAAGCTGGGAAACAAATTTCACAAAGCAAATGTTACAAAAATATAAAGTAGTTTTAAATGTTTAAAAAGAAAAATATTACATACACAAATTGATTTACTAATTTTACAATTTATTTAGAACATGTGATGGTCCCTAAAATTTATTAAATGTACATAAATTCACTTAATAAACAACAAATGCACTGGCCTGCTACTCCATACATTAATCACAAGGCCATGACTCAAGGGAATTAAAGAATAACAAATTAAAAATTACAGGATTTTTTTTCTAATCATTATAGGGCATTGACCAATCCTACTTTATATATCAAGGAATGAAATTTTAATTTTACATGATTTATGCTTTCTTAGATGTTTTATTTTATAACAATTTCAGGTTGTAGGACAGTAGTTTTAAAAAGAGGTGAAAGGCAGATATGGACTATGACAAAGAAATCAATAGACCTTTAGAAACCAATTAGTTCTTCAAATATATACGAAATGGATGAGGTACATGTTAATGTGAAAGTCATAAGTAAAAGAAGTAAATAGAAAAAAAGATTGTAATTGCTTTTCAGCGAAGCTTTAAAAAGAATAAAGCAAAGCAGTCACAAAGAAAATCCTACAGCTTACAAAATGATTTGCCATTGCAGCGATTAATTTCTAGTTTATAATGGGTTTTAGTTCCACGCTTTTGCAGTAATACATTCATTTCATGCCCAATTTATACCAGAGTTAGCCAGAAAATCCCTCATAGAGATAAGGCAGAGTTGTTTTTCATCTTATCTCCTGACTATATCAGCATGGCACCCTGTAAAACTGGGAGATACTAATACAACGTACCAACGAAATGTGGGTCTTAGGTCTCTGATGCAAAAAAAAGATGATTGCTTTAACAATACACATAGCTTTCCATTCAGCTGGTATATATGATATGAGTCAGTTTGAATCAATTCCCTTATTTGTAATTCCATTCTCCCACAGTAAGAAATTTGATGATTATTATTACCTGTTATTATGTTTACTTATTTGGTCAAGCTCACAATGTGTAAACAAAGTCACATTACTTTTGTTGCCCTCCTGTGTCCTCTTGCGTTCCGAACACCTATGCTTGGGCTCTGAAAACCTACGCTGGGCTGTCCCTATTACACCCACTCATTGCCCTTGTGAACACCCTCATTTTCTCCTCCCCCAAACTTAGGATCCAACATCTCACACTGGGTAGTCATGAGCTTAAATGCAATTAGCAATAACCTCTGAGCTCCACCTAGAGCCTCATAACACATCTAAAATATAGAGTAAATCCAAACCAGTATCTTCCTTTCAGAATTGGCTAGTGTCCTGCTATCAAGAAGATAATAAAGTATATTAGGACTGTGGACCATCCAGAGCACTGCTGACATTTCTAAAAAGCCTAAATGAGTTTTAATCCACTTGTCTCAGCTAAGGCTTTACAAAATCCATGCTGCCAGTTGCAACTGCCATCCTTACCATATTCATGTTTTCCTGCCCATAGTTTTCTGTCCTTCTTTATCTCTTAACCAAACTCTCCCTATCTCTCACCGCACATCTGGACACCCTCCACCTCCTACCCCCCTTTGGCAAACACACTCTCATTTTTAACTTCTCCCTTTCACAGTCCCTTCTTCTTCTTGTGACAATGGCAATTAGGTTCTTCCTATCCTGCACTCTCACGGAAAGGTTATTTTTCTCACTTATCCTTTGTAACTAAAAATTGAAAGTTGGAGTCTCAGATATGCTTGATTTCCAATGCTGCTTTTACATCTCTGTTCTTCCTTCCTTTTATAAAGTAGCCTTGCTTCTTTAAGACTCATGACACCCAGCTACAGTACCCATCTATACTTCCTCATTTTTGTCAAGTAAACCTGCCTTCAGTTACTACAGAATTTGGGACCCATATTATGTCTCATTCTCCAGTTAAATACTTGCTCACATTTTTGCTGACTTCAAATTTCATCTGGAATTTCCAGTAGTACATGGCCACTCAGTTACTGAACAGTAACTGAATTTCCTCCATATCTGTTCTCATGGCTACACTTCTGCTTCTTTTAATAATATCATGAGTTCCCATAATACATCGTGTCTCTACAATATCATGCTGTCTTTGCATCCCATCTTGTTTATTCAATTAACTCCACTATGTATCTTATTTAGCTTGTTGAAAATTCCAATTCCCCCATTAGACACATTAATTTCTTCTCTTTTTTTTTTTACTACTTATCTACTCTTACCTGTTTTATACCTTACACCTTAGGTTTGTTTTGTTTTTTTTCTATTTATTTATTCCATTTTTATTTGTTTTCTATATTGCCAGATAGGCTATGTGGTTCCTCATGGGCTTGCTCAGAAACGTAACCCATATTCTCTATTATCCATTTTTTTTAAACACTTGTGGAAAAACTCCAGCCTTGGGAAACTCCAAATGTGCATGCTCCGTCCCGCTCTGGGGCTGCTCAATACTGCCACAGTGAATTGTACAACCTTTAGATTGTTGCCACCATAAATTTGTGTTCAAATTCATGTTTGCCCCCAATATTGCAAGGCAACCTTTCATTTCCTTCATCAGCGCTTTCTCATTTTTCACAACAGCTATTTGAAAAGTTTCCAACCGCTTTAAACTTCTGACCCTACAAGCTCTCCTCTAACACACAGCAGATAAACTCACTTTCCACTTACTGAGAAAATAGGCACCAATTTCCTGCTATTAGACCTATAAATTTACTTGTATTGCCACTGGTAAATCTAATTTCTGTTGCTGATCATTCACTCTTGTGCTGGATGCCACCCTCCTCCTAGTAATTTAGGGAAATTACATTTTTAATTGTATCATTTCATCTTTTATTTTAAATTATCACCTTTCACTGTGTAAACATGAACACAGACTCAAATTGCTCTCCATCACAACTAAATGCAATGCATGTTTTTCCATTAAATTCCAAATTGGGGGAGAAAAGTGATATAAAAGGTTTTATCGGGACAATTGGCGAAATTTGCATATGGATTATATTTAACAGTATTTTATTAACAATAAGTTCACTGAATTTGATAATTGCATAGTAGATATTTAGCAGAATGCCCTTTTACTTTAGCAAAATTAACAGAAGTATTTATGCGTGAAGAGAAGCTAATGATTGGTAAGTCTAGATGAAGGGAATACAGATATTCTATTTTTAATATTCCACTCTACATTTCACATTATTTCCAAATAGAAAATTAATCTCTCTTGACCCGTACTATGCTACCTCTCTTCATCCGTATTAGTCAGGGTTCTCCAGAGAAACAAGTCAATAGGGTGTGTGTGTGTGTTTGCACAGAGAGAGAAAGGTTCATGTTAAGGGACTGGTTCACATGATTGTGGGGGGCAGCAAGTCTAAAATTTGCGGGCCAGACCAGCAGGACAGACGCAGACACAGGAAAGACATGTTGCTGCAGTCTGCAGCCCAAAGGCAATCTGAAAGCAGAATTCCTTCTTTCTTGGGGCGCTTCATTCTTTTTCTTGTAAGTCTGAGTATGAGGCTCACCCACGTTCAGGTGGATAATCTGCTTCACTCAAAGTCTACTGATTTAAATGTTAATCACATCTAAAAAAATCTCTTCACAACAACATTTAGACTGGTTTTTGACCAAACATCTGGACACGATAGCCTAGCCAAGTTGACACATAAATTTGACCATTACAAATGTTAATTCTGTATCTTATTTTGCATGAAAATTATTTTATTTTAGATAAATTTGAGAGGCTGGGAGTGACTTCAATGTGTATTTGTAATTATTACCATAAGCAAAAATCCAAGAGTTTCTTTTGTGAATATTTATTTACGGTGTTGTATAAGGGACTGATATTTCTTTATATGACTAAATTTGAGGGATTTCCATATTCCTGCCTTAGTATGGGTAATTTGATATCAGAGTTCAGTGAATAGGGGATTAGTAACTTCTTTCTATTTTTCTGGTAGAAAAAAAATTGTATGTACTATACAGTGTCAGGTGGTATTTAAAATACATCAAGTAGAAATACTTTTTCTTCCATTTGATTCCATTTGTGAAATAGAAAATATCTTATTTTTCTACCTTAAATGCTTTATCCCTTTTCAAATTTTAACAGGTTATCTTACAAATGGGGTATATGTTTATGTTAAATTTACTGACGTTATCAATGAAACAATTCAACATGTATAAGTCTTTTAATTAACATTTTTATTGGCAGGAGAGTAAGACTCTTCAACCAGAAGAATGACATTCTAATAATATGTAATTAATAATCTTACATGGAAGAAATTGAACAATTTCAACTAGGTTAAGATCATTTTTTTTAACTTCCCAGTGGAAAAAAATGGAAAATTTGTATGTAATAATTAGTAAGGAGTTTAAGATGTCCAGGAAAGTTCATACTCTTTCCAATTTTCATTTTTGGAGAAGAAATAATTCTCATTTATAGATGCAATCATCAAATAACTTATTTTCTCCTTTTTATCATAATCTTTATTATTAAAGTTGGAGCATTCAATTAGCAGGTGCTGATGCTGTATGAGAGGTTAGGTGGTTCAGACTCTGCTCTATATGAAATGACACCTGAAGATTTCAGTCTCAATAGCCGTTTCTACACTAAAGTGTCTGTGTTCTACAGTGCTATTCTTTGGGATACTTGTACATTGTGCTTACAGTTTAAGTAGCTTGAATATACCAGTACTGAGCAAAAGCTGTTGGCTTTTCAGTAGATATAGAATATAAAATACATGTAGTGACTGCTTAAATGTCTAAAATTTAATTAGAAGTAAAGTTTTTTAATTAACCCTTTATTTTTTCTTCTATCCTTACTCGTTGTTTTTGAATGAGTTTGAGAAGATGAATGGTCCCAGTATAACATAAAACCATTTGTGAATTCAGATGACTCATATTTGCCTATACAGAAAATACTATCCTAGGCACCTATTATATAATATGGTTATAGTAAAGCTTAGACAGCTAAAACTGATGAAATACTCAATTGAAGTTGTTAGTCAAATCAATAAAAACACCAGAGAAACACTTCCAATTAGGTTGCTCAGATAAGTGTTTAATTTACATGTAGTGTTAGTTAATTAAATGTCAATTGGTTCCCTAAGATAAATTATTGTTATTTCTCTCTAGTTAACTCAGAAACATGTTGCAAGAATTTTGAGAGAAATTTATTTAGATGTTAAATCAACTGGATCTAGTCAACCTATCTGACTATTTATTTTGATTTAGCAAACAATGAATCAAAAATTGTCCCTTCTACTAAATTTTAATCGAATATTTAATTGCAATTCAATATTGCCATTGTGCAAACTAACAATATATGATCTAGTATTTACATTAGGATTAATAACTACATATTTATTGCCTAGAATAATACACTGCTTTCATTGTTGATTTTTAAATGTTTATTACATATAGGAAAGAATAGGATTATTATTATATTTGCCTAATGGCATTTTTAATTAGCAAACATTATTCTAGAAAATTCATTATTCTATAAATTTTTCATTTCATATGAGGTAAAATGTTTATTGTCTACCTGAGAGGTCTAGACAGAAATCCTAAGAATACAAATCAATATTAGAAAATTGAAGATCTTAAAAATCTTCTCATATCTAGCATTGTTCTGTTTTTGAATATAATTATCTTTTGTATATTGATCTTGCAACCTTTAATAGCAATAATAATAGAAAATCAACCTATAATTGTATTAAAATCTGAGATTTGCTAAGAAGATTAAGATGTGAAGTTCACTGGTCCAGTATAATTTTAAACCAATCTTTATGAAATTTTATTGTACTATATCTTAGTACAGAAACGTGTTACAGAAACCTCATTTTAATCACGTGGCTGATGATAATTGGTACTCAATGAATTCGAATAGCTTAAAAGCTATACAAATTTGTATATGTCTTGTCCTCGTCCAAATACAGGTACTTCTGAACATTACTTTGAAAACCAAATTTTCAGATAACTAATTGTAGCCTCCTACAGTCATTAATTAAGTGATTCAACAAATACTTATTTAACAGCAATTATAGCAGAAGTCTACTTCTACATGTATTAGAAATTGAAATTTATAAATATTCACAGGGCAAAAAAATAAAAATAAATAGAGTTTTAAAAATCTTGCTTTATTATTGCATTTTTCTGACCTGGTTTTATGTATGTATGTATATATATATTTATTAAGGGAAACACTTCACTAAATGAATCCATAGTACTTATAAATTCAGAAATGCAAACTCCAAAATTGCGTTATATTCATTTAGCAACAATAAACAGCCCGCTAATTCTAGTCCTGGAGGGACCAGAGGCAGTTCCTAATATAAATTTTATATTGGAAACTATTTTGAGATATTTTGATCTTTAGCGTGTATTTAGTAATTGTTAAATGTATCCAATATGTGTAAGTGTCTATTAAGTACACTCTAAGTATTAGAAAATGATTTAAAAAAAAGTGATGGCCAGTATCTTGAGGCATTTCTCAGATGCATGTTTGCATTTGTGTGTGCGACTGTGAGTGAACATGTGAAGTGTGTGTGTGGATAGACATTTATAATGCGTGATCCTGGACTAATCACCTAACCTTTTACATGGAGTGAGCCATCTTGTATATGCTAATTAATCTTCATATAGCAGATAATATGATACTATGATTGGAATTATATTATTAAGTAATTATGAGGAGAAGAAGTCGTTCTTCTGTTTGAGCCTTGTATAGCAAGTTATTTCAACAGCAATTTGAATCCTTTTGTCTCATCTAAGTGTAGCATGGACCAACTATATTACTAATATAAGAATCAGGGAAATAAAGAAAGCATAGGTAATGATATATAATGATATATTGATCAGCAGTCTCTGAGCACCTATGTAAAACATGAGGTTCTCATTGATATACTCTGCAATAGTCAAATACATTTAAAATTTTGGAT
>NW_012147864.1:192863-194620 GCF_000956105.1 Propithecus coquereli
TGTCTCCCATATCTATCTATATCTCTATCATCTAATAATAGGTCCTCACAAGGATGAAGACACATAATAATCATGTCTTGTTTGTTTATTTGTTTGTTTGGAAACAAAGTTGAAAATGTATTGCTGGATAGGCTTTAATGACTTTCTTATAAAGTAGTGTGAGCATATCCAAATCTGAGGACTGCACAGGTAAACTTCAGACATATTACACAATTATATAGACTACTGCACAAGACTATAATAGAAATCAAATAATGAAATAAACAAGACTTTGTAGTCTAATATTATTCAAAACACATGAAACAATATGGGTTTTTTTCCCAGTCTTAAGGATTTTTCTAAATATTGAAGCATTTCCAAAAAACCTTTGATATGTTCATAAACAATGTGCTGTCAGAGTTGTTTTTTAATCAATAAGCATTAATTCTTCAATTAAATGATATATGTGAAAAAATATATTCTTCGGGCTTATTCATTAAAAAGTTCTCCAATGTATTTGATAAATCTTTATACAACCATGCCATGTATTGACTAATGTGTTTTGCTAACCATTATAATTTTGTTTTAACGGTAATCTCTTTATTTTTTTATTTATTTTTTTAATTATAAGATCTTTGACATTTTTGGTAATCTCTTTATTAACAATGAGAACATAGCATATTATTACTACCAGTATTAATGGCAGTTGACATTTATGGAACACTATTCCAAATGCTTTACTTATTGTGTAATCTTCACAAAACTGTGATGTAGGCACTATTATTTCTCATTTTACAGCTAAAGACGCTGAGACTTAGAACGGGGACTACAGGTAGCGTAGGAGTTAAGACAGCTGAGTCAGTAGGCAGAGTGCCTGTGTTCTACCGCCAGCACTGCCAACTGCCAGATGTGCAGTTTGGGTAAATGCATTGTGATCTGGTCCCTCAGTTTCCTTATCAGTAAAAGATAATTATTTATCTTTTATGTACTAACGAAGAATATTAAATACATATCCTGACTATGGCATTAAGGTAAATGAAAACGTATTATATTTTAATAGGTTAGTCATGATGCCAGTATTGATCTGTCAAGTGGAAAATGAAGTTATAAGTCTTAGGACACTTTGGGGGGGATAGATCTATAGATACAAAATATTTCTTTAAGGCTCAAAAACTGTGAAACATGGATGTATTATGAAGCTCAAGATGGAAATGTAAAGCATCCTAAAATTAAAGCTTTAAGCATTATTGGTTTCAAACAAAATTATTTTTTAATATAACACTTCTGTTTCCGTAGGACAGGAACATTTCAAAACGACATGTTCTATTGTTTCCATAAAAGGTAACATTATACTAAACTAAAAAAAAAATACTACTGTGAAACCAAGGAATTTTAATAGTGGAAAATAGAATTTGTGTAAATCCTTGCTGCTGTCCTGCCCTCAGACCCACTTCAGCATAATCTCTCACTTTCTCAGTCCTGAATGAACCCTCATGAAAGCAGACAGCGTTCAAGGTCCACAGAGCATCAGCAGGGGGGCTGTTAAATTAGTCTTACCGCTCTAGCATGTCTGGAGTCTGGAGTGTCCACGTGCTTGAGGCCAACATGTTGCAACCTTCTCTTCTTAGTCCCAGGTGAATTGGTCCAGTGATACGATGGTCTGTGCTTTCTCTTGGTCCTAATCCTTGAGGCCTTGGCCTTACTTGTGTCTTCTTACTGAAAAAAAAGGAATAAATGTACCCCATCAAAAATCACATTGACAAGTTTAAAAAAAAAAT
>NW_012147864.1:194670-195362 GCF_000956105.1 Propithecus coquereli
AGCACTACTAACTGTATAAATGATAAAATTAAAGCACAGTGAGGTAAATTAATTTGGACAAGTTCACACAGCAAGTACATGGCAGAGCTAGGATTTGAATGTAAGTGGTGGGACTCTAGATTCCAACTCATTGAAAGAGAGCACTGTCGGTAAAACTATAAATCGCTACAAAATTCTTCAATGTGTTCTAGAAATATTTATAGCAATGAAACTACACAACCATATTCTGGCATATTATAATGTCATTAAAAAGAGTTAGGCCTGTAGATACAGTCCTCAAATATACCCCTTGATACAATACTAATTAGAAAAAAGTGAGATTCAGAGTAATATACTGCCATATCTATTTCTGGATTCTTTATTTTTTTGCATGTACCTAATTCATGTTTTTACACTATGATATAAAATTGATTACAGTGACTTGTGCTATTTTCCGAGGAGATTTTTCCTTCCTATGATACTTTTTCAAGTTTTTTTTTTTCCTTACTCGAGCAGTGATTTACTCTTCTACAGTAACTTTAAACATATTTGTCAAATTAAAAATATCTATAGACATAAGTTTTGAATCAATCATTTTTATTTTTATGATGTTTAATCTTCCACCTAAGAACATGGCATACCTTCTATTTATTCATAAAGTATTTTGTAATTTTCTACGTCATTTTATGTTTCTTCTATGTCCTATTCTATTC
>NW_012147864.1:195412-197137 GCF_000956105.1 Propithecus coquereli
TTTACTGAATATGTCAAATAGTCTTCTTTATGAGTGATGGTAGAAATGTATTACAAATAATGCAGGATAGTTTGAGTAGTTTAAAGCTGAAATTGAAAAGATTTTTTTCAAGTAAGAAAAATGCAATATATCAGTAGAATAGAGCAGAATTCAGGAGTGTGGGGTGGGGAATGTCTAGAGCTGACCACTGGAAAACAGGAACACAATGGCCCCATTTAAATTAAAATGACAATAAACTTCTTTAGGTTATGAAATTTTAACCATAAGGGAATTAGATTCCCTCAATTGTATAAATTTTTTTTGGTGAAATGGAAATGTAAGAATAAAAGGAAATAATCTCAGTTATAATTAACCTTTCTTTGAAAATGATAGTGATGTGTAAATTTTCTTATTACAATCATTTGTTTCAAGAATTTCATGTGCCATTAACAGTTTTTGTTTCATATATTTTGGTGCTCTGTTATTTGATATATAATTTCAGCTATAAAAGTAATTGTAAATATTATGATCATTTAGAAAACAGAGTAATTAGCAACATCTTTTAGATTACTGATATTTTGGGGCATAACATATTATCAAGGGTATACCCTGTGGGTGGGCATCAATGAATTATCTAACACGTGTGGCTTTACAAAGAATTAGTGACCTGCATTGTAAGAAACAGATTTTGACATACATGTGGTACACAAGTGAAGGAGAAATGCCAGATATTTTTTATTAGACCTGAAATACCGTGTTACAGGAGATTTACTTTGTTTTGCTAATTATTTGCTTTGCCATGATATTGGTTTTTAAAAATTCCTTCAGATCTAGAATGTATCAATTAAATTATGTACTGGGAGTTTTATTCACAAAGGCTACATGTCAGGAAACAACCTCGTTCAATAAAATACAAGTATTTATTTATTCTGAGGATATTAGTATATTCTTTCAGTTGTTTGCTCAAGTGATACATACTGAGTTGTAGTCAGGATTTGGATACTTATTGAAGGAAATGTATCACTTTCATGACCAAATAGTATATTGTTATGATTGAGAATAAGATATATTTCTTAAGACATTATTATGTGTAAATGGCTCAAGTAATGAAAGTTAAACTTGTTTCCAATACTAGATGATATTACCTCTTACTCATAAGAAAGATACCTTGGTGGCATTTGGAGCTAATCTGAACAAATATATCCAAATTATGCCACAGGATATTACCAAAATAACAACACAAAGACAATTAAGTAAAGACTGAATTAGGAAGCCATATATCATTGCCTCTTTCAAATTGTAACATTTAACCTTCTAACATACATTTGTTGATTGAGCTTCTAAAAATAGTGCTGTAAGTAGTCTGCATTTAGAAATCATTCAATAATTTCTCAGTCCATACTTTACATAAATATACAAAATTATAGTGATCTGCAAACATTTCCTGCCATTTTCAAAGACTAATAATTGTGAGTTACTTAAGAGAAATAAATGACAAGGAACGAGAGCTAGCAGTTTCTTTCTTTGATTCCTATTCATTTGTTCTGCTAAGGGACTACACAGGCAACATTATGGCCTCACTCTTTGAAAACTGTTATTAATTTTAAATAGTATGTTTTATTCTTCACTTGGCTTTAAATGATACAAAATCAGTGGTTTTAGTGAACACAAACACACATTAAGAGTTCTGTGGATGCAAATGCTAGAGAAATATGTTATTATTCTATGAACTATATTACCTGCAGA
>NW_012147864.1:199787-201225 GCF_000956105.1 Propithecus coquereli
ATTTTTTGTTCTGATAATAATATAATTAACTCAGTTGTCTTCTGATTAATATTAGCTTACATTTCATGGATTAATTTTAGTTATGTAGTACCTAATTTAATCTTTTCTTGGATGCCCAATGAGAGTTCCATGCAAACTGACCCATTGTGTGTAAGCTGGTCAAACTTTCATTTCTGCAATAAATATGTAATCTTTTATTGTTTTTATTATGCAAATTTTAGTAGTGCATGTGTACAATGTACAAATGCGTATGTATATATTTGACCATTCATTCACTAATTCTGTGAATAATTTATTTAGCACCCATTCTGTCTGAGGTTCTATTCAAACCATCTGTGAAAAACAGTAAACAAAACAGACAGAAATCTTTCCTTCTGGAATGTTCTGAGATTAAATAGAAGATGCAAAATCTGACTTTATTGGCACCTTTTGAAGTGAAGAGTGAGGACACCTGGGAGCACAGTTGCATGCCCTGTATATCTTCTAAGATAAGCAGTAGTTCAAAGCTGCTCTTCAAGAAGATTGCAGAGTTCACATTCTAAATGCACTAAGCAAATATGGTTATATGCAAATACTATGCCATTTTATACCAGGGACTTGAGCATCTGTGGATTTTAGTACCCAAAGACGGTCCTGGAACAAATCCCCCACAGATACTGAGTGATGACTGTACTTAATAAATTGTATGTTAATTATATCTTCGTAGTAATAGTTGTAAAATGTGCTTACTCCAATAGTAAAATATTAGCATACTAAAAATAACACTAAAATGACATTTACCTACTGTATTCAATATATACTTTGAGGGCATGAAAACTAATTCATTTTAAATATGAAAAGAGATTTTCAAAAAAGTCTTCTCCATTTGTTTTTCTTCTATTTCTATGTATTATAAATAAGGTTGATGTATTGCTTGCAGCTACTATTAATATTAAATATTTGATGGATTACATTAAGCTAAACCTCTCTGAGTTCAATTATTCTTCTTCTGAGCAGTGTAGAAATGACTTGACAGTTTACCACTAAAGAAGGAACAAAAGACAGCATCCAATTTGAGTGCAGTTTTAATGGAAAAAATTTCACTTGTGGATCAATATGCATACTATAGTTTTTCCTTAAAGATTTTATTAGGTATTGATCTGCTTGAACTTAATCATATATATTAATAGACACACGTGCTGAGAAGGCATAAATATAATGGCTATGCTTGTGTGAAGCTGTAGTTATTTATCTAAATTGAGGGTCTCTCTGTATATGTTTTTATCAAAAGTGTTTTTTTTTTCTCTAAATACATTGCATTTTTCCTTGATTTTTGAAGAACTATATTCCAAACTATATTTTTTTCACCATGTGACGCTTTCCACTCTGTTATGGAGCAGCAAAAACGTCCTCATCAGAAACAGACCCCCAGACATTGGCCTAGGCAAAGAATTTATGA
>NW_012147864.1:202496-215257 GCF_000956105.1 Propithecus coquereli
ACCATCTGGGGGATGGACACACTTGAAGCTCTGACTGGAGGGGGGCAAGGGCAATATACATAACTAAACATTTGTACCCCCATAATATGCAGAAATAAAAAAAAAGAAAAGAAAAGAAACAGACCCTCCAGAACCTTCCAGAATCTTGGAGCCAAATAAATCTATTTTCCTTATTAATTACTCAGTCTTTGGTATTCTGTTGTAACAGCAGAAAATGACTAAGACATTTATGTTTTGAAGTTCATAGACTTAAGACAAAACATTTTATTTAATGCATAATATCTAGCAAAACTTCCTATTTCCCTTTGATATTATTTTATACACTGGTTTATTAGAGACTTATATTATTTAACAAATTTGGGCAATATGTTAATCATGAAGCATAGCATTTTTTCATATATTATGCATTTATTTTTAAATTCTACAGCAGAAAAGTACATAGTCAGCATTATTTTACATGATTGAATTTCTAATGTGACTCACACTGATTTTGCAGGCAATTCAAATATAGAACATCTACAAGTACTTCAAGCAGCAGCAAACTAAATTGATTTTGAGAGAAACCACTCAGAAAAATAATTAGGATCTTTATGATTTTCTGATGTATCTTTCCAAAGCTACATTTCATTTATTAACATTCACTACATATGCATGTTTACACATTGCTTCATTTATAATAATCAAATGTTTAATCCTCATAATTTTGATAAATAGACAACTTTCCTTTTTTTGTAGTCTGTATACCTATCAACATACTTCATTATTAGTTTCTAATTGGTTTTAATTTTGCATAGCTGTGAAACATTTGAATAAATTTATTATTTAGCTGCCAGGAGGAACAAAATTTAATTTAATTAGAGGTCACCACATTTCCAGATTGCGTTAATTAAAGATCTAATCAAGACTCCTGAGGATAAGTAGATTGTCAGTTGGGAAAAATCAGTGCAAAGAAAAACTCTAAAATCTACATTAAGGTTAATAGTTTTTTCAACTAAAATTTGTGTTTCTTGGCTTCTCCCAGCCCTATAGAATGAATGTCAAGAAGCTTACATGTGATTAATGTCCTCTAGTCATACTAAAAACAACTTTATCAAGTCTTCAAAAAACAAGCAAGATTTAGGTCTTGAATATGTAGGGGCCAAGGGAAAACTTCCTTTTCATCCTATGAAAATTGCTGAAAATTAACTGACAAAAGGCAGAATATTGGGAAAAAAGACATACAAATTTGCTAATGTGCATGGGGGTTCAGGGGAGATCACAGAGTGGTTACCCCACCACTCGATCGGGTAGAGATGCTTATATACTCTTGTTATTAAGAGAAAGGCAAATGGGGAAGTACAGATAGTTTGGGGGGATAGTATGTGGGTTTTTGGGGGGAATTCAATGGGCTCAAAGAGCATACAATGACCTAGGAAAATGTCTGTTGGGCCCACAGAGCAGACGATAGTTTGTGACAAATGTGTGTCCAGGTTCGTTGACAAACTTCAGTCTTTCTTCCTGAAATATGAGTTCAGATAAAACTCAAGGAAGAGACCAGAAGTAATTGTTTTCTTCTTTTACTGGTCCAGACTTTAGGCAGATAAGGGAACGTCAGAGAACAACTTTACCCTGTTTTTGTTCCACCTGGAAGAGACAGAGGCTTGAGAGACACGAGGGGTAAGTTGGGCAGGGGAGGGGTCAGAGAGCAGAGAGACGCTGAGGTTTCTCCTGTTCCCCCACAGAGAGTTCCTCCTGTGCTTGGGTGGGTGGGTAGGGACCAAGACAACATAATAGGGACCTTTATTCCAAGGCAGCTTCTAAAGGCAGCATGTCAAAGTGCCTGTTTTGGGGGTATCACTTTCTAAGCCACAACACAAGCAAATCAACCTGAGTGATAATATCAAATGTCATATCTATAAAAAGACAAAAATTCGAGCTCTAGAAGATTATTTGGCAACTAGTGAAAGTTACTGATAGCATTTAGTACAATTAGACTAAATTCATGCAAAGTCCTTTAACATCTTGCTCAATATAATCAGCAGAAGGAAGTGTTTTTCTATGTCCAAATTAATTTAATATTTTTATCTTATAGTTATCTTTCCTTCCAGGAAAAAAAATGCTTTGGAAATGCTTCCTCTCAAACAATTGTTATTAACTCCCACTCTTAATATTTCACTGAGGCAAATGTAAGGAAGAAGAGAAATTTGTTAGGCTATTGTGTAGTTTTATTTTTTAAAATCAGTATTTTTGTAGATGTCTTTCAGATCATTTAATCGGGGGTCTTATTTTCTTGGGACTTAATATAAAGACACTGGATTAATTCAAGTGTTTTAAAGTATGTACGCCTATAAACAATTAATAATGCAAATTAGAGATGATGCTATGGAGCATTGAATTAAACATTTTATAATCTTTAATTTAATTCTCAAAAATGCAATTCTCACAAAAGTAGAGACTAGTCATGATTATTCACATTTTATAGATGAGGAAACAAATACTGAGGGTTAAATGAAAAGCTTATACAGCCATTTGAACACAAATCAGAAATGTTTGTTCTTTTAAAACTACAAATGTTTGTTCCTTTTATTATGGAATACTGTTTCCAATGGACAAATTAATATATGTATGTGTGTAATGCATCTGGGCAGACAGGACAACTATATTTAAGAGAATATCATTTAATTCTTAAATGTTTTCCAGGAATTTTAAATAAATGCATAATTTGCAGACAGCACTCACCTTGAGGTTTTTCTAGTTAGCTATCTTAGTTATAATGTACTGGGCTCTAGCATCATAATATTTTACCATAGAAATATTATCCTGTTAAATAAAACGTAATTTTAGTGGCAATAACAAATAGATGACATGATCAGTGTGTACTTTATTCTACTTTACTTTCAAAAGTGAAAACTTATCTTCCCAAAGGAATGCCTTTATGTAAAGGATGCTTTTTATCTAAAAAATTACATTTTTATCCCAAATATTAAAATGGAAATGGTGATGTTCAATAACACATTCTATAACTTTAAAAACGGTAGCATGGAAATGGTGATGTTAAACAATACATTCTATAGCTCTAAACTAGTAATGGGGATCATGATTTCATAAGAGAGAATTATTTATGGAAGTAACATTATTGTATAACTTCCCACAGGAACTCTACATCAGGATTGGTTTTATTATATCCTAAAACAAGTCACCTACATTCACTTCAGGATATAAAGTAATGTTGAATTAAACAATCTTATAAGGCAGCTCACAGTATGAGCAAAGACATCTGTTTACATTACCATAAATAGTTATCAACTGACAAGCTCGAATGTCTTTGCCAGGAAAGCATTGCCTCCTAATTTATTTTTATAGATAATGGAAGCTTCATTTTTCATGGGTGGGTAGTTTGCATTCAAATGTACCAATAACTTCAAATGCAATCACTTTTATACAGTATGGTTTATTGTAGAGCATAAGATGGAATTGCTAGTGGTCTCTTGTTGGCTAGTGATATTGTCCATCAAGAATTTTATACTATTTCATTCCATTTTTAAAATTTAATTTCTATATTGGGATTTACTTCTTTTGAGCACAATTTAATAAATATAAAATTAGTGAGGATTTAATTTAAAATAATGTGTAAAGTTGAAAAGAAAATATAAATGTTCTCTCTAAGAATCTTAGAATTCTGTCAGTTTTTCCTGGGGTGCTAAAACTGAAGCATTTCTTAAAGCATTTTTAAACAAAGAAATCTCATCTATTAAAAATATTTTAATTATTAAAATTTTACACGGAGAAAATTTTCTATGAATAAGAAATCTTTAAAAATGGTTATTTTATTGATTGAATACCATAATAGAAGCCCAGACAAGTATTATATTTCCATACATGCAACTTTAAATTTTGAAAAAGTTAATTCTCATTTTTCAGAAAGCTGAGAATTGTAATGTCACATGTATATTTGTACTTATCCCAACAGACAGGAAATAGAAAATAAAATGTCTTTACTCAAATTTGACACTTATGTAAAATCATGCTTGTTCACATAAAGTATTCTCTTCTAAATATCTATAAACATTTCCAAAAAAATCACTGCATAATTTTATTTTTAAAAATTGTAAAATTTATAATTATAAAAATATAATTTTAAAAATTATAATTGTAAAATTATAATGTTGGTTAGTCATTTGATTATTATTATAAATGTTAAAATAAATAAGCAGGAGACCATTATCAGGAGACTGTTTTTGTAGTTTGGCCCCTACATAAAAAAACACAATCTAACTTAGTACAAACAAACCAAAACCTAATTTAGGAGTATATTTTTTTAACAAATAGCTGAGTTTCAGCCCATCACAAACAGCCAAGCTTCAGCTAATCACAGGCAGCCAGCCAGTCAGACCATGCCCAAACAGAGCAAACGTCTAGCTGTTGCCAACCAGGTGATTTCTTCCATGTTTTCCCTATAAAAGTTACTACTCACATTTCTACATGGAGCTCCTTGAACCTTTATCTGGTTTTGAGTGCTGACTGATTCATAAATTGCTCCTTTCTCAAATAAACTCTGATAAGTTTAATTTGTCTAAAGTTTTTCTTTTAACATAAAAAATGATTTTATTCCATTTCAAAATTGTTCTATCCATAAATGGAATTAAGTTTTTAAAAAGTAAATGTAATAGTCTTACCACCACCGTAACAGAAACATCATAAAGAAATGATAGAAAGGAGATGCTGGTGTTTACACATGAAAATATGTATTCATTTTAGAGGAAACGAAGTAATAAGATGATATTCAGCAAGTCAAGCATAAGATTTATTTTTATCGTTCCTATAATAAAGTATATATTTAGTACTTTGATACAGTCCAAAGTGCTATACATATTTTATGACATTTAAAATCACAACTCTGTGAGGACATGAAAATTAATTTCTACATCCTATAGGTGAGAAACTGGAGCTTGAAAGGGAAATAACATCCATGTTTTTCTCTCCCTCTCTGCACATGAACATGACCTGCTCTGAAGCTAAAAATGAAATTTTTAGAAGAGACTCATTTTTTATATGCTGCAGAAGACCAAAGATTAATGCAAGAAAGAGAGGTTCCAGAATATCTTAACCATGGTAATAAACATTTGGAGGAAGAAGAAGACCGGGTAATCACATACTTAGACCACAGTACACAGAAACCACTGAATTTTTGTCTATAGAGACAGATATAAGGAGAACATTTAACAGCAATTCTGCAGAAAGAGCTTGACCACTTATTTGATAAGAACAAAAGTGCCCAATCTCAGGCAGATGTATAAGCTTTTCGGCCAAGCAAAAGGAGTACAGAAATCACTGCTGCAGCACCAAACTGAGTACATCAGCAATTTGGGACAATGATTGTCATCAATTCTGAGAAAGATAAGGGCGTGGTACAAGACCTACTGGATATCAAGGACGAAGTGGACCACGTGATAAAGGTGTGCTCCCAGAAGAATCAGAGCTCCATCGACCTGATGAAAGAGTCCTTCAAGATGTTCATCAAGATGCCAAGTAAGCCTTGTGGACTGAAAGGAATCACAGAGTCAATAAATGTTAAAGGGCAGCTTTATTTGTAAGGGGGTTATGACCTTCGGATAAGAAGCAAAGCCTCTGGCTAAACCATAGAGCCATGCTTTAAGAGGCAGGAAGAAGCAAGGATGTATACTCAACAGAGCAGTAGAATACACATATTCAACAGGATATGGGAGGAGTTATGAATATTCATGAAGGAGACCTGTTAACAGCGTGGGACATGCAACACAGAAAAAAAAAGGTGAATGGATGATAGGATCGCGAAGCCTGGAGAGTGCGAGATAAACAACAGAGAATAGAGCATGGCAGCTCTAGATACAATGCAGATCAAATTGACCACAGACCAAGGTCCAGAAAAACGCAGTGCAAGAACGTGAACTACTTTGATGTCTTGAGTCACTAGACTTCTAGGTCTGTGTGTCTTTCACATCAATACTTTCCCAATGCTGAAAATAAAAAACAAAAAGTGAAAACATGAGCCATTTCACCTTTTATCAGAAAATTTCATAATATGGTTTCTCTATATTGTATGGTTTATAACAATGTCTAATTTTGCTACTGTAAGTATTTTAGGTTTTATCACTCCAAGCAATTTAAAATTTCACCACCAAAGAAGTAAATTCTAGTTTCATTCTTACTACTTTTTCTTTCTCATCACCATTCTTGAACAACAAGTCAACACAGTTGTACAATCTACAACAAACAAAAGAAAACAGATGGTTTGAGATGATTGTATTCTCAAATTGCTACTTATAGAGAGCCAAGTCACCTTAATTTCCATGGTAGTCATTGTAATTTTCATTTGCCAAATTTCATCAGTAAGACACTATTAAAGAGTTAGAAAATACAAAATGCTATCTATGACAACTGTGCTCATTAGTATTTGTGCATATGTTTGCTGAGTAAGTGCTATGTTCAATTATTCAGCAGACATTCATCCAGAGGAATTCTATCCATCTGTTTGAACCTATTTTAAAGAAGATCATTGAAGAAAATGAACTTATAATAACATATGGTAACTGGAAAATCCAGTATGGATTTTCCACTGCATTGATCAACTTATAAAATTCTCTTATGCAAATACAATGCTCAGGAGCCAAAATTTTCCTTCTAGCAATGATTTTGGTCAGAGGGAAGGAAGAAAAATCACGCTTTTCCGTTGGTGGCGGTCACATGCAGTAGTCCCAGTCCTGCCTAGGATTGGACCACAAGGACGGGGCATGTTTCACTTCAGGAGCATAAAGAATTTTGTTTACTGATTTTTAAAGTGCTTTGAAATTTACTGTTTAAAGTGAAATTTATGCTTACATTAAATAGATTCCAACATATTGGATTAGTACAAAGTAGACTCTGCATTTAATAACCTTATAAAGCTAACCAGTCCTACATAGGGAGAAAAATGGTGAATATAAATTTTTATTTGGGTAATACAGTGCCCTGACTTGTTTTACTTCTCTTTATGGCCTAATAATTATTTTGGTTGAAAACCAGACAATGCATAGTGTCCAGGAAGCAACCAATACGCTGAGTCAGCAGGTTTTACAGCAGAGGAAAAAGTCTTTATTCCGAATAGTGATAAGTGGGGAGACAGGAGAAATTTCTCAAATCTGCCTCTCCGAGAACTTGGGAGACAGGGTTTTTAAGGATAGTTGGGTAGACAAGGGATTAAGCAATTAGGTTAAGCAATTGTTAAGCAATTAAGCAATTGTTAATTAGGGCAAAATTATAGGGGTATAGGAATCATCTTGCTGTGTTATTTCAGTCTCTGGGGTCATAATTCCAGTAGAATCAGTTTCTTGGTCTGGGCCGCTGGTCTGGGTTGGTCAGTCGATCCACTGGAACGTGGGGCCTGGGAGATATCTTAAAAACTACCTCAGGTTTCAAGATGGTTTTGAGATGGCCCACCTTTTCAGGCCAAACCAATGTATGCCTTCCACGTATTAATTTATGACTTTACCTGTAACCCCTCTCTCCCTGCAATGTATAAAACCAAACTGTAACTCAACCACAGTGAGTCCACTTGCTCAAGGCTTCTTGGGCATGGCTCAGGGACATGGTGCTCAAATTTGGCTCAGAATAAACCTCTTATTATTTTACAGAGTTTGGTCTCTTTTCCTTTGACAAGATCAAAATGTGGAGGAAGGGCAAATGAACTCTTCTGGAGCTGGGACATCCATCATCTCTTGCCTTTGGATATCAGCACTCCTGGTTCTCAGGTATTTGGACTTGGACCAGGATTTACACAATTGGCTCCCCTGGTTCTCAGGCTTTCGGGCTTGGACTTGTACTGTACCATCAGCTTTCCTGGGTTTCCAGCTTGCAGACGGTGGATCATGGGACTTCTCAGCCTCCATAATAAAATGAATTAATCCCTCATGATAAGCCTCCTATTGGCTTTGTTTCTGGAGAGCCATGACCAATGCAGTGTTAACTATGATCGGAGAGTCTAAGGGTACTGTGTATGATGATATGTATCTGATGATATGTGATGACTTGCAAAACACAACAGACAGCAGGTTAAAATCGCTTTCTACATATTTTTCTCAAACAGTTATGCATGCAATTTGAAACAAATTTATAAGTTAAAAATTCTGAAAATAATTTATAAATATCTAGACTGTTTCAAATTCTGGCTATTCCTTTGAGTTTTTCACATAACATTAGATTTTTATTTTTAATGAAAGTTTTCTTTTTTAAGATAGAAAGAAAAAAGAACTGTAAAGATTTATAGACTATGTCACAGGATTCTTAGAGATTACAGTTTCCTGTATATTGCTTCTTTTATGAAAACATTTTTCTTCCATGCCTCAATAAAGTTACTTCTCTTTGACTGCAAGTATGATTTTTTTTCCTCTTATCTTGCAGTATTTTTTAAAATCTTGGATTAAAGGCACCCCACAAACACATAAATATACAACACATGTAATATTATCTAGCTTTACAAGCCTGTCAACAATTTTAGACCACATTCTCTCAGAGAAAGATATAAATAAAAGAAAAAAAATTCAAAACCTTATCAGATTCGATAACCTTGATAGTAGGTTCTGGAAAACTGAACACCAAACATAGTTTTATTTCTTGAACTTAATTAAATTATTCTCAACTGATGGTATTGGATTTTTGAGAACTGACCTATATTGTGGCAAAATAACTCAATATAATTTATTAAATCTACATGTCTATTTATGTGAAATTGCTCCTTGGAAGTATGATATGCAAATGTATTTATTAAAATGTACATTTCAAAGATTCTATAAAGCTTATGGAATGTATGTTGCAAAGGACGTACACAAATTATATTATATTCAATTAAGCATGCATATTTTATATAACTAAAGTTTTCATAAGAAAATTAAAGTATTTTCATAACGGTAGAAACAAACATACACATTTGTTTTAGATGACAAGCCTGAAGCTTTTTGCTACAATGATACTTTCTTCATCTTTTCTTCTGCATTATAACTTGTAGTGGTCTCACATATATGAATTCTGGGTATACAAAATATTAAGGCCAAATGAGAGGTATTTAGTTCAATAGTATGTAAAGTTGGATGTGATAACTTTGGCTGCTACTTTAGAGAATGTATCTTTATCAATTAACAGGATTAGTCAGTGAAAGTTATATTTCTGCTCTGCCAAAGTAGAAGTGTTTACTTCTACTTTGTCTTTTCTAATTTAATAAACTGTCCAATATCTTGCAACTACTTAGAAAACTCTAATTGATTTGAGTGACAGAGTCAATGTAAGTTAAACTTTGTGAAGCTGGATTTGCATTGCCACAACACAGAGGTATAATTTAATACACTTAATCAGTAACAGACTATAAGAGATAACTGGAAGACTTAGTACAGCTTCCTACTGCCCTAACATGCTCATAGCATTACTTTTAAATAGAAATTAATTAGTGAAATATATATAAACTGTTGGATAATCAAGAATTTTTAAAAAATAAACGTTATTTTGTGTAGAAAACCAAAGCTTGGGTAAAAGTTAAATCTATAATTTTCTAGCAACTTATATTTAAATATAGTCGATAAAATAATTCGGTAGAATTTTCCATTAATATAATTTTAAAGACAAAATTTCTTGACTCCTTATGCTTTCCACTCTTCAATCTATTAATATATTCTTATTATATCATTAACAGAATTTTACTTTATTTGTAATAAGTTTATTTTTCTTCCTGATGCTCCTCTTTCCATATGTATTCATACCTTGTCCTTCTAGGGACAGGATTCTGAGGGAAGGGATTGCAGTGTTGCTTGGCTGCTGGTTTGATTTTTTTCTTACTGTGTGAAGAGATGTTATGTAATGGCTGTAGAATGATCATTTTTCTAGTCAAAGAGATATTTATAAGAACAAACAGGGTATTTAGTAACAAAACTTTCTGTTACATTGAAAAGTGGAATAGATTTGAGAATCAGGGCTCATTTTCCATACTGTGGTGAAAAAAACCCAACCATCTCTTAATTACTACATATGCCAAGCATAAACACATGAAGAGTGATCTAATAAATATTCATAGCTGACAGTCAAATTCAGTGTTATAAACACTGGACATTGGATGTACTGTTATTAACCAAACACAACATCACTCCACATGTTTATGACTTAAAGAGATTCATCTATAACTCAACTTTCAGCATTTTCTGCACATAGGTAAGATAAATACATGAAGTATCAAATCATCATATCCAATACAGAAATGACTGAGTGGAGCCACTGCCATTAATAAAAATTATAGGAGTCATATCTGCTTCTAACTAGGATAGACTAATAGGGATCAAATTTAGATTCTTGTTAGCAATGAAAGAGGAAAAATACATACAATGATGGTTTTCATGACATAGGACATAAGATGATAAAGATGAATGATCACTGAGTACAAGGAAACAAAAGCAGCAAAACCTCAATTGCCCTGAGAGAGCCTCTAGCAGCTGAGGTGTAGAAATGGGGAAACTAATTTGGGAAAAGACAAACGATGCATTTTTATATATCTAAAATTATGCTAAGCTGAATTTTTAAGTTTAAATACTTTTCTATAAAACTTTAAAGCTAAATAGGACTATTTCATTTCACTATTACTAGTCAGCAAAGTAACATCTGTTCTGCTGTTCAGTTTAGCTTCTGAGATTCAGATCTGAGATCTCTTTGTGAAACAGTTTTTCTACAGTTACACTGTGCATTTAAATATAATGAAAGCCTCTGAACTCGCAATTATTGAATCATGATATTTTAACTTGATATACTTTTAAATAAATACGATATCGCACATAAAGTGGTCTGCACAAATTCCATTTCTTAATCTGAAATCCTAATCTGGCCGGTGGGACTTTATATTCAAGATGGCGTCTCCCTCAGCAAGAAAAGGCAATTCATGTCCTCCTCCCTGTTTATGATTCTTTCTAATAATGTACTTCTGGATCATTTGCAATTTATTATGCAAACACTTTGCTTCTTTGTCACCCACAATACTTAATGTGACTATTGTAAAGAAAATGAATTTTAGGGAACATAAAAGGTGATCTGAGACTACACTTTCTAAAGTGTCAGCATGTGTCTGTTTACGACTACAGGCTGAGGAGCATTTGGTCCCCGAGTACTTAGCACAGAGAGATAAAGGAAATTATTCAGATTACTGAAAAAGGATTAGGGTAAAATTTGTCAAAACTGTGTGCTTCTGTAGCTGCTTGATTACACGGCACTCCTGACTGCCTGAATTGCAAAGATAACCCTGTCTCTTTGCTGTGCTTCATGAAATCATTTAGAAATTCAGTCTTGTTTTAGTGATTAGTGAAGTAAATAAGTATATGATGGCTTCCATAGATTTTCCTCCTCAAAATAATAAAAATCAGTTTCAAAATAATTCGTGACATATAACATTGGTTTAGCTTCCTCAGTGCTGTTTGAATAAATAATCATCTTATTTGTATATATTTCTAAAATAAAGTATCAATGGCATTTAATAAGCTTGCCAATAACTCTGGAATAATTGTTACCAAAAGCAAACCTTTTCTCATATGAGTCAGTTATATGATACTAAACTGGGTAAAGGGGGGAAAAACATGTTATATACAGAAAATGGGCAGAGCTCAAGTATCTTGCTGTCTTGATGATTAATTCAGATCACCTCAAACTTACCTTAGCTAGGGTAATTTCTGTCAATTATGAAGAAAGTCGAAATGTATAAGTCAATTTTGCTTGAAGCACAGACTGCTCCATGCAAGGAAGGCCCACCAGGGAAGTTGTATCAAGAAATTTTTCACAAGTATTTTGGGTTAAGAGAGTTGAAATTACTCACTATACTCACGTAAATATATATGAAAAATAACTGATTGACTTATAATTGTATAAACTATATATTATACACAGTACAATTTGATACAGCATGTGTTTGTGTAAATAAATAAAACTCTAGTATAAGTCATTAGACATGTTAAAAGTTACTTATATTTTGATCGTGCTGTTATTATTTAGCAATATTATTAGTCATTGACAAATATGGATTTTACTTGAAATAATTCCTTCATGTTTGTTGTCCCCTCTTTTAAGATTAAACATTTAATTTTCTATAATGTCATACCAATAATTTTCATAATCTTTTCCACTCTGATTCAGTGTTAAACAGCTGAA
Source organism: Propithecus coquereli (assembly GCF_000956105.1). Taxonomy (NCBI): domain Eukaryota; kingdom Metazoa; phylum Chordata; class Mammalia; order Primates; family Indriidae; genus Propithecus; species Propithecus coquereli. The sequence continues at coordinate 214,659 of NW_012147864.1, forward strand.
TGATAATTTACATTTGTCATATTTCAGAGTTACAAATGAACTCATTTTATCATTAAATGTTGTAAGAACAACAAAATAGTATCTGACTCTAAGGAACAATCAATATTGTTATAATTGTAAATAATAAGCCACTATAAATGTTGAGACTCCCCAGAGATAGGGCTGGAGAAATATACTGCGGGTCATTATCATACAGGTGAAGTCAATGAGAGGCCAAATAGTACAATGGGAGAGGGCAAAAGCTGGGACCTGGGAAACACCGGCACTGACAGAGTGCAGGGGGCAGAGAAAACAGCAAAAGGGGATGGGAAGCTGCTAGGAGGTAGAAGGAAAGAAATCCGAAGGAAGAGTGTGGCACTGAGTCACTGGAGAGTTAATAACACTCATACATGCAATGGAGAAAATTGAAGTAGCAATTTAAAAGAGGTGTAGAAATGCAAGTCTGACTACAAAGTGTTGAGACGCATCTTGAAAGTAAGAAAATAGAGACATTTATTGTAGAGTATTGAAATACCCGAAAAATCTACGTAATTTCCAGTGACAGAAAAGGCAGTTACAATACCTGTGGGTTTTATAATCTAAACTAATTTTCTTTTCAA
>NW_012147864.1:215752-223143 GCF_000956105.1 Propithecus coquereli
CCGAGAAAAGAAACCCATCAATCAAAACTATTCCAGGCTCAAAACATTTTATAAAATTTATAAAATTCAGGGTATTCATGTAAGGTGTTAATTGAGTCACTTCACTCCAGCTAGGTTAAAAAAAAAAAAATCCCCTTAGCTTCTAGCTAGGTGATAATTACATTTATTCTTGCAAAATGAAATGACTATTATGTGGGTAGGAAATTCTTTGCAAGTAGCTAGACAAAAGCTGAGTAGAAATCAGTGATGTATAATGACAGATAATAGAATTAGGACAAGGAAATTTATAAGTACACATAATTAGCATTATAACAACCAATTTGTGCATAATTAGTGGTTTTGTAGTGGGTTGATTATTAAATTTTAATCATAGAATTGCTTTGGCTTTATTCACCCCAAGCAAGAATTTTGACTGCTGAGTTATTTTTTTCCTTAGGAAAGTATTAATTTGATTTTTTTCTGACCATTAAATTTTAATCTGTTTATGACAGAAAATGCCTTTCTGAAGTATTATTTTCTAAATATGGAATTTTCACTGATTTGTGTTTTCTTTTGATCAAATGGCTTTTATAATTCAATCTCAATATTTTACTTTGCTGATGCTAATTCTTAACTTTCTCTTTGATGCCATAGCTATGAATTATATTTTAATAGCCATTTTTTTCCCTTCATTTTGCACCACACTTCTTGTTTTTCCATTGTACACAAGTAATTATAAATATGCAGGAACACTGGTTTCAACAGCAACAACTTGTTTTAGGTTTATCATCTATACAGTTTTCCTGTGAATGAGGCTTTTCTAGATTGTTGAGAGTCAGGTCAGACTTGGGACTTTTCCAAGAGCTCAACACAGATCTCCATCCTGTGCCTCAGAGACCTGTCATCTTCAGGGCTACCATGACCTTGAGGCTGCTGGCTTTCAAGGAAGTGTCAGAGCTGGGAAAAGACGAATAAAAGAATGCAACTAACCCTGATGTACTTTCTGAATTTCAGCAGATTTTCTTGAATAAACACTGAGATTATTGCAAGTATTCGATTAATTTCCAGAGTTCTGAAAAAGTCAATTTTGACAAATTTTGTCTTTTCTTTTGTTTGTCTCTAAGAAGGGAAAACCAAAACTATATTTTTGAATCAGAAGTTCAGGAAAATACCTAGTCTGGAAATGCAGTTTTGGAACTCGGCAGCATAAAGACGGTATTTCAAGTCCTGAGATCATAAAGGAAGAAACTGTAGATGGTAAAAAGTGGACAAGGTCTTGATTTTTGTTACTTCTGGATATACACTTCAAACAAAGGCTAAAAATTTGGTGCTAATGTCTTGTTGAATTATATCTTATGTGCTTAGTTAGACTCTAATCAGACAAGCTCAGTTCATGCGGGTTCAGGTAGGTTGAGTATTTCTATGACAGTGGCAAACGTACTCCTGAGAGAACCTTAGATTACATTTACTTGCAGAAAAATTTTTTTTCATATTTGGATGCAGTGTTTAAATATGTTCCATAATTTGTCGTTATCTCTCTAGAGAGTAAAAAAAAGAAGAGTTTGGAAAATGTGAAATATCTTATTATAAACTTTATTTGCTTCACAATTTTCTCATAAACAATATTGACATCTTACCCTCAGCTTTAAAATTCATGACATTTCTTTGCTATTCACTATGCAGAACATACTCTTGAGTAATATATGCTCTTGAGAATTACCACTCAAACAACCACCGAAATTTTTATTGAAGATTAATATGGCATTATCTTTGCAGTAGGAAAAGAAAGGTTTTTATTTCATCTTTCGTTCAAATGCTTTGAATATCAACTCAAGAAAACAGACATTACTCTAAATATTCCAAGCAGAAAGGTGTTTAATCCAGGTAATTGGTCTCCAAAGTGGCCAGAGGACTGGAAGAGCAAAAGAATGAAGAGGGTATTAGCTAGATATCCGGAACTTAGATGGCAAATACTACGTTGGAGGAGATCTGGGCGAGGGCTGCAAGTTATTACACAAGCATGAATCTTTTATCTCGTCTCATCTTTTCTAATCTCCCAGTCATGACTGCCTCCCATTTTCAGTACTTCAAGGAGCACACACTGGCCGGAAAATTTGGCCAAATATATTTGACGGGAAATGAAGAAGTAGACTCCCTAGCACCTGTAAGGGTTGACACAGGGCCTGTGGTTTTTGTGCCCATCTAACTAATTTTTTGCTTTAAACAACTACTGCTGGAACAAAAAACAACATAGATCTTATTGATATGTGATAGAAGTATTAAAACTGTCCAAAAATAATGAATAAAACATTTTTTAAAAATTCCAACAATTTCAGTCATCTGAAAAAAATACTGCTCTGTCATGGGATAAAAAGTTCCTATTACTAGAAATGTTCAAGCAAGATATGGGAATGAGGCAAACCTAAACATAATTCTTCCTCTGGCATTTGAGACCTATGATTCAAAAAAATCACCTGCTGTCAAATATTCTCAAGATTCATGGAGATTGCTCCCTGCAACCACATTTAATATCTTTCCAGTCTTGCTTTCAACAAACTATAATTAATTCTACTGGAGCACATATCTTCCAGTCTCACATTAAAAAAATATATTATATTCAAAGTAAAACCTTGATCTTGCCCATCCCATGCCCCTAAATTGCTATTCTTTCAATTGTATTTTATAAGCTAAAAATTAGCACTGTCCCATACTCAATTATTCAAGAGCGCACTCTAGAAGTTAAGCTTATGTACTTCCTTTCCCATAGCTCTATATTCCCTCCATCAGCAAGTCGTGTGGATTGTAAAGCAAACTACATATCAAATCTTTTTCTTTCTGTTATTTCTGCAACCATCAGTATTAGAAGCACCATAATTGGCCACCTAGACTGTGGCAATAATGTCCCAAATAATGTACTTGCTACTTTAATCCATTACCCTCAGAAAAATTATTTTAAAGACACGGAATATATTATTGTCTATAATGCATATAATTACTCCATTGTGTATGAGTAAGCTATTGCTGTGTAACAAACTACCACATTGCTTAAAAGTACAATTATTAATTATTTCTTATGTTTCTACTGACCTGTGCTAGGCTCAGAAGCCTCACTCATGCATCTGTGGTCAGCTTTGGTTTGGTTAAGTGGCATTGTTGATCTTGATTGAACCCTATCAACCAAGATGCTCAGAGCCTTAGATGGAACCACTGACTTGTCTTGACTGTGGTCCATATATCTTATCACACAGCCAACTAGCTCATTCATGTTGCCATGACAACAACATAGGATTGGGAAAGACAGTGTCAAAGCATACGAGACTCTCGAGACCTAGGCTTATAACTGGCTCAAGCCTATTCCAGATTCAAGGAATAGAGAAATGACTCCACTTCTTCAGAGGGGAAGTAACAAAATTACATCAAAAAGAGTGCAGATATAGGAAGAGTAAATGATTAGTGCCATTTTTTTTTGGCTACTTACCAAACATTTATTCCCAAATCACTCAAAGTCAAATTTAAAGGCCTCTATTATCTGGTTCCTGTCTATGTCTTCAACTTTATCTTGTGTAACTCTCCCTGACGTACGCTATGGTCCATTCAAACTAGTCTTTCATTTTTCTCAAATTTTTAGCATCTTCCTAACTCATGAACTACGTATCATGTCTTCTCTGTGGAGTGCTCTCTACTTATTTTACATAACTGCAAATATTATTTGCTTTAGGACTCAGCATAATTATTTCATTCACATCAAAGCTTTCTGTGGCCACTTATGAAAGCAAATACGCCCCACACACAAACACACACACAGTTATTCTTAAGACACTGTTTTGTCCTTTATGGCACTAATTATAATTTATAACTGTTTAATGGAGTATATTTAGTATCTTTTTCCCCTACTAAACTATAAATTACAGTAAGGACATTGACCATTCTTTCCTCTCCTCTTTTTCAACCTCCTCATATTTTTCTTTATTTTCTCCTGTTTCTCATTCACCTTTTCTTCCTTTTCCATTATTTTCTGATTGTAATTTCATATATATGTTAGTGATTCATTTTTCTGTTTTTGTATTTTTTATTGATATATCATTTGTATACATGTTTTTGTGGTCCATGTGATATTTGGATATATACATACAACATGTAATGATCAAAGCAGGGTAACTGGGCTATTCATCACCTCAAAGATTTATCTTTCCTTTGTGTTGGGAAAATTACAATTCTTCTCTTCTAGGTATTTTAAAATATATTATACAATGAATTATTATTAACTATAATTTCTGTGCTGTATTATCAAATACTAGAACTTATTCCTTCTTTCTAACCTTATTTCTGTACCCATTAACCACCTTCTGTTTTCTTCTTATAAAGTGTGTTTTTTCATATACTTTCATATACTGTCCCTTCCTCCCCGCTCCCTCTTGCTTGATTTCCGATGTGTGTTAGTTATTTCCATATGCGCACATAAATGTTGATTGATTAGTTCCAATTTCATGGTGAACACATGTAGTGTTTGTTTTTCCATTCTTGGGATACTTCGCTTAGAAGAATGGCCTCAGTGTCCCTGACAGCTAATTTGATGCCTGAATGAAACATGAAATGGTTTCATTTCCTGGCCTTTCTCTTGGTTATGCTCACAGAGTCTATTCTTAACATGTGTAGTAATTTCCTTTGAATGCCAAGCATTATATATGCTAAAAAAATTGCAAAAACTCAAGATAATCTCTCTCCCTAGGCAAAATTAACCCATCTCCTTTTTTGTTAGATAGAGCGTGGCTAAGCACTTCAATCCAATCAGAGATTGTGATGAGTTGAGACTAGTTTGCAGTTCCAGCAAAGTCCAGTTTGCCTCAGATCTGGCCCTTGACTTAAAGACATTTTAACTAAAAGTACAATTTCTCCCAGAGGAAACATATCCCTAGGAGGCTGTTACCTCTGCTGTGAGTGGGACCGCTTAAAAACCACTCAGCTTTTCACAGGTTTTGCATTTATGTTTTTACTTTCCCACTGCAAAAAGCCCTGTTATTCAGCTGCTATGTGCTTGAGATCCTTTGCTCTCTGTCAATAGTGTTCCAGGTTTCCCACAGGCACCCTTTGCTAGACTTTACAGCAAGCTTTATGTAAGATTTGCAACCCTTTGTCAGTGTGCAGAATGGCCAAAGACTCCAAAAAATCAGTGGCAGAATTGTCCAACTCTGTAATCTTGTCTGCTACAATCCTCACTGCCTCATCCACTTCCAGCTGATTTTGGACAGACGGTTCTTCTATTTAAGGTTTTACTAATTTTATTATAAGTAATCATATAGGGTTCTTCCACTAAGATTATAGACAGGCAATATGAAATATATCTTAAAGAAACTGAGCAGTATTTTTTACCACTATTTATAGTATATCTGTGTTATCACGCATTATTGTCATGGAACCAAAACTTAACTACAAAAAGATATTAATTTGAGAATATGAACAGCAGGATTTCTGAAACATGTAGAACAAACTAAAGGATATAATATGTTCTTTCATTCATTTTAATTCTATTTAACATTTGGAAACATTTGTATCACTACATTGTATAAAGTAATGCACATGAGATTAAAAATTCATTTCATAGTTTCCATGGATTTAGCCTGAATTGAGAACATACCCAGTGTCCAATTTTTCAACAAAATAATTACATATTAAATGTTGTCTTAGTGTGTAGCAAATTATATTGCATATCTCCCTGAGTTAAAATATTAAGCTGTTATATACTTGTAACAGGGTTAACAAAATTCCATCACTTCTGTGAGAACATGCTTTCTTGATGATAATAATATAAAAGTAATCTTTAATAAATATTTTGTTTCCGTATTTGATTTTAAGTGAAAAGACTTTGAAATATACATATGAATACATAGTAGGAGGAAATTCTATATATCACACACACATATACTCAGACAATTAGCATTATTTATATCTGTCTATACTTATATCGATATAAGCAGATATAAAAAGAGAACAGCTGAAAAAACATTGATCTAAGATTTCATCTAATGAAGGTTGAAATGTGGCAATTTATTCAATGAAAGTAGAAAATGATAATAATAAGGAAAAGAACAGAATGAAATGAAATAAAACATGCATATATAATTGAAAAAATCTGTAAATCTAAAGTATGGTTCTTTGAAAATATCAATGAAGTTGATAATCTCCTATTACTGCAGTAAAAAAATATATTGAAAATCCAACTTATTAATATAAGGAATAATGTTGTCACATAATACTGTATTTATATTAAAATCTCTTTAAAATACTAGCACACATCCGCCAAACTGTCTACAATAAAAAGATAGACATATCCAAGCACTGGTCACAATGTGGACCAGCTGGTGGGTATGCATATTTTTGGGTACTCTTGGGTAATGACAGGGTCTGAAGTTGGACATGCACATAAATGACAACCCAGCCACTCCTTTCTGGGTGCATGCTAAATAATAATGTGTACATGTATGCCACAGAAGTATAAATATGCTATGGTAGCATTATTCATAAAAGCTAAAACTTGGAAATAAATGCCATCAAGAACAGAAAAGATTGTGATATGTTCAGAAAAAAAGAATGCAGAGTAAATAAATGTGTGCTGCGTGAAACAACACAGAAAAAAATTTCATAAACATTGTACTGAGGGAAAGAAACCAGACATCCAAGAGTAGATACTGTATGACTCCATCTAAATAAAATTCAGAAACAGGAAAGCTGACTTTTATTGTTGAAGTCTGGATACTGGTGTCCATTGTGAGGGCTGTGACTTGGTGCAGAGTGAGGACTTTTGGATTCTTGGGGTAATAGAGATTGTTCATTTTGTAAAACTTTATTGAGCTTTGTGACTTTTGTGATTTTCTTTAGTCTTTTCTATATTTGTTAAATTGAAATAAATTTTTCTTAAAAATAGCAAGGTCAAAAATTCGTCATGCAAAACATTATTTTGTTAAGTTTTTTTGGTCTGGAAATACAATCTAAAATAGAAGCGAAATATGAAGTTGAAACCATTTGAAATTCATTCTAGAAAGTAAATAATTATTTCATAAACAGAAGTTGGTTTTGGAAGCTGGATATTCAATAAGCATGTGAAAGGCTATCACACTTGATGAATAATAACGCCAATGTCATGTTGGAAGGGATGATGGCTTATTAATTTTTCTAATAGATGGTGACATTGCTACAAATAAGATTTATTATGTTCATCAAATCAAAGATGCCTGTGATGAATACAGAATTTTTACTGTCAGTACCTGCATAACAAATCTTATTAAGTGATGTGTCATTCAAGATAATTTCAATAAGAAGATAATGAAGCAGATCTCTTGAAATGTGTTTAGCAGAATTAATTCTGAGGAGTAATGAAGTTCATTAAAGCTAAGAAAATAGTTTCTCATTTTAAT
>NW_012147864.1:223278-244719 GCF_000956105.1 Propithecus coquereli
GATATTTAAGCTTTTCTTTTGTCATGAGAAGATAATGTATAACATGTTCCCTAAATGTCTTCAGTAGGTCAGTAGAATAATATCATACCTCTTAAATGAAGTGCTAGTTACAATTTCATGATAATAATCATAATTAGTCTTATAATTAAAATCTAGACATTTGAAAACATTGAAACAGAAGTATTATATTCTAAGGGTAAAACTAAATGACTAAGTTTTATGTATGTAGAGTCAAAACAGGAAACTCTCTGAAATCTGGCTCCTTCTATTGGTAATTACTTTAACTCCTTGTGCGTCTCAATTTTCTTATTTATAAGATGGAGGTGAAAGTATACTCCAGCCTAAAAGGTTCTTTTGAGAACATAACAATATGTTACCTATTATTTTCACTATTGTTTTGTACTGTAACATATATTCATAATCAAAAGGTATAAGAAAAAACAAATTGTCAAAGGATACAAAGCATAATTTGTAGATGTAATCAAAAAAGCAAATATTACATTACATGTGAACTGAAGGAGATATTCAACAATAAAGATAGAAATAATAAAATACATAACAGAAAGACATGAAAAATAAATGTAATAGAAATTGATTAAATTCTATACAAGAAGGAGCTCCAGGTAATTAGAATCTTAAGGAATGACTGAGTAGTGTCTTAAAGTAAATAACTCTGATTATTTAAGTGCTAGCAGAATGTAAAGAAAACATAAATTGGTTGTGGGTGAGGAAAACCATATTCACCAAGTACAGCATCACAAGATTGCTCTCCATACTTTCTTATTTGCTATTTTATTTAAAATAAGCTATTTCTTCTACTTTTTCCACTATTTTCACATGCTATGATATTGACTGATAAATCTACAATTGAACACACAGTTAATAGAATATCAAAAAGGGACATGAAAAATCTAAAGAATAAAATGGCTGTCACCAAAGATTTTGACCATGATGCAGGATCTGAGATTATGGGTCACCTTCTTCTGAGAATGAGCTGGTGCCTTACTGATTATACAGTGGATAGACCCATTGTGCACCTCATCATCAAAGGATATGGTGAATTTGTGGATGGTAAGACAAACATATCTTAATTAAATAAAAATTAATATATAAATAACAGCAAAGTGATTGCTTGTACCGGATATTTATGATTTTTTTATTACATAGCTTCTGAATTCCTTTTCTATATTTGGGGACTTGATCCTGCTATGAATCTCAGTGGAACACCAGCCTCCTACTAAACAAGGTGAAACTGCCAAATAATTCACTTTCCAAAAAGAAAAAAGGCAATGACCCCATTAATTAGATTTTGTTAGAAATAAGCAGAAACCAAGGTGTAATCTCTCTCATGGCAAAAATGTTGTAGCAAGATCAGACCCCTTGTGAAGCAAAGATGACGATGACGGCTTAAGCATTTGTTGCGTAGCAAATGCATTACAAGTTTCATCAGTGGATCAGCAATGCAGCTTGGCATGAGGCATGTTCTAGCCTCTGTAACATCACACTTAGCTTTCGAGCTTTCCTGAAGATTACTTGAGAAACACGATACTTTCTTAAAAATTCCTTTCCAGCCACAGTCAGTTTCTCTTCCTTGACACTAGGAATGCAGAATGATGAAATGTGTATGGAAGACTGTCCCTGCACCCCATTTCAAGTTTCAGTGTTGGGGAGCTCCCTGAGAGCACCCTCCTGATCTCTTGTGCCACCTACTCACTCCTCACAGGGAAAGAGAGATTAGTGACTATGACACAGAGTGCTGAGTAAGCGCCTTCCTTGTTCTGGGGAACTTTCTCTTCAAGAGCATATATATGCTGGCAGCCGCCCTGCAGGGTTAATGAGGTAGGCAAGTTTGTCTAGTTCAGGAGTAAAATAAGTCATTTCCCTACATATGAGGCATTAGCTCATTTCCCCACAGATTTAAGACAGTAAAAGTATTGACATGTTTATGTCATTTTATTCTGGTTTCTGTATCTATTTCTCAGGGATTATGAATTATGTTGAACTAAAAATTTGAAAAAAGAGAAATGTTGTTTACTAATCCCTTAGCAAAAACCTAAGATAGATTTTGCATATAACTAATCCGTGAACATATATAAATACGTTTTTTTGAGAATATCATTGAAGAAATTGTGCTTTACAGATTAGTGAAATTGACATTATAAATATGTTATTGATAGTATCACATTTCCCTTAATGGTTTAAAAATTGTTTATAATTTTAGTCATTTTAAATTTGATGGACAAAAACTTTATAGATTATTACAGAAATATTTTATGAAGCTAAACAAAAGGAAAACCAAAATCATATATAAACTATAAATGTTTCTCATTCCAAATATTATTCAGAGAACGGCATCTTACTTTCTAATAAGTGAAGAAAAATAATATGTGAGGAGGATAAAGTTATATGTTGGGGGGAAAAAGCCACAAGCAGTTTTTCACCCTTCATGGATTCCATTCATCTTTATTTTTATTGCTTTTGTTTGCTTGCCTGAATTCAGCCACCAGCTAGATTTTATGCCTCAGGCCTTATCACTACTCTGTGTTTTTTTTAACTTTATATCTGAGTTTGGATCATACAAAGTATATTTAAACTAATATATTCAAAATCGAATGTTTGATTCCTACCCTTAAACCTGCCATGCGCCCCACCCTCTTTTCTTCCCTACCTTAATTAAGGTCTCCACCAAATCCACATTGGGCAAGTCAGAAATCCGGGAGTTATTGTTTTTCCCCTTTATCTTAATTTATACTTGATTTACCTGGGCATTATATCTTAGATCTGTTCACTGTTATCCATTCCCATTGAGGCCACATGAGTGTGGGCCCCAAATTTTCACCTGCATTCCTTATTGCAATTTCTAACTGTCCTTTTCATCTTTTCTCCATGAGTCCTGAATACTCCAGGCTGTAGCCAAAGTCATGGTAAAAGTTAAATGCAATCACATAACTGATTACCTAAAACCTTTTGAAGACTTCAGGTATTCTTCCTCCTAATTTTGTACCTTGCATGCGTATGCCCTGTTAACCTGCACAAACTCATCTCACGCTACACACACCTTTGCTCACTCCTTTCCGTTCCTAGCATTTATACTAAGCTCTGAAAAGTACTTCAACACTTAGCAAATGTGGTTATCCCTGATTTCACAATTCAGATAGTGATTCTTCACCATTCTTCAAATTTCAGCTTAAATCTTATCTATATTTTTTTTTAACAACCTCAGAAAGATTAGGTCAATCCACTCATATACTTTTTTTTTTTGGTTTGATTTTTATTTTCAGCATAATTTTTTTTCTTCATAGTAGTCAGCAGAATTCATTAACATTTAATGTGCTTGCTTACTTATTTATAGGCTTCCTGAGGAGATAACATCTGGAGTATTTTCCATTTCACACCTAAAGTCTGACACAGTCTCTGGAACATTATTTGCTTATAAGAAAATTTTTGTAATAGAAAGGTGAGTGAATGCTGACAAACACCTTCTCCTTATTTCCATTTGAGCCAATGGAGATAGTCACCTGAATATTATGACTTCTGCTGGAATTTGTGCATTATAAATTTAATTAAGCCCTCACAGATTGTTTTATTAATCACTCTGGAACCCATTTAAGTATTATAAACATTTTGCAGTCCTCTGGATAAGCAACCCTAACACTCCCCTTCATCTTCATTTGCCTAAACAAATGAAGATACTGAAATGACGATGTAATCTGAGAAAACCTGATATAAATCTATTTAACCAATCTTTTCTAAATTTCAATATGTTCCCTTTAATTTTACTTTGTTTTCCGAATACAAGTTTTGAAGTTGTTTTGTTAACTTTTTCCTAAATACTGTATCTTCTTAATGCTATTGTCAATACTTTTTCTTAGTTTTATTTTTAGATTGTACATTGCTAGTGTATGGAAAAAACTCATTTTTGCACATTGATCTTGTATCCTGCAATTTTGTTGAACTTGTTTGTTCAAATAATTCTTTATGTGGACTTCATGGGATTTTCTACATAAACAAGATCATGTCATCTGCAAATATAGGTTTACTTTCTCTCTAATCTTTTGTATCTATTTTCTTGCCTGATTGTCCTAACTAAAACCTCCAGTACAATGCTGAATAGAAGTGGTGACAGCAGACATCATTTTTTTTTTTGTTCCTTAATTTATGGGGAAAACATTGATTCTTACACAGTTAAGTATGATGTCAGCTGTGGGTTTTGTAGATGTCCTTTTTCAGATTGAGGGATTTCCCTCCAATATAAGTTTGCTTACTGTTTTTATCATAAGAGAGTGGAATTTTCTACATATATTTAGATGAATAAAACATAAACTGTATAATTAACGGGAAAATGATATGGAGTTAGCCCATTACCAAAATGCAATTTGCATATTAAATCTAATCTTTCTTGCATTGGCCTAATGCAAGAAAGAAGGCTTTGTGATGGGGAGCCATGTCTAAGAGGATCATATTTCTCTAATCAGAGAATGGGTCCCCTCTGTGTTGTGATGGCCAGTATTCCAACACAGAGGTGGCCAACATTTCACCTGTGAGATTCATGTGAATATAATTTGACAACTTGACATATTATGTCTTCACGCATATAAAACACTTCCATTCTTAAAGAAACAAAGTCACTATATTAAATTACCTGCTATCTTCTGTTATTTTAATAGCAAAGAAATATTAAAGTATAATAACTAAGCAATCAGCACAGGAGAGTGTGTTTAAAAGTACTTTATCTCACACAAATCTTCGATGTCTTTTGTCTCTATTTCTGTCTCCATCACCCATTTGCTTGCAAACACACACACACACACACACACACACACAAACAGACACTGTCATGACACAGTGTTTTCCTTGCTTTGTTCTTGCTAATCACATCCTAAAGACCGATTCTGGTTCGGAAGTGAGTAAGATGAAATTTCAGTTATAGTATTTCATTGGACAACCCTGAGAGAAATGATTTTTCTCCTTCTTTCATAAAATATTTCAGGCATTCCAACGCACTTTTCTTTCTACAGGGGTTCACAGTATTATTTGACATTTTTTATAATTAAAAAACCCTTGCAATATATTCCCCAGAAAATTATGCTGTATTCTGGGTGCTTCATGTTTTTAGAGTAAGACAGATCATTTTTCTCCCCACCACTTGACAAAATCATAATGAGAAATCTCCAATAGTAACATTTTATCGTTAAGTGACGCGAGTTCAATGCCTTCTGTGGATTCTGAAAATCAATCTCATTATTTGACAGTCAGACGTAATACCTATCATAACTAGAAATGTTCAAGAATCACTGTAATGGTTATGCCATGGAAGGTTTAAACATTTAATTAGTTTAATTAATAAGAAAGTAATTTTACAATGAAAATATCTCTGACATTTTATGTCTAATTTTTAAAGTCAGGCATACAAATACAAAAATGTAATTAATATATGCATTTTTTGTCACTCCTCCTGATCCTGTTATTTAAATAATTGTAAAGCATTATATATACATAAATATGTTCATATGCACATAATATAACGTGTTATATTTGTATATCTGTATAATTGTGTGTGTACAAAATAGGAGAGAAAGACTATTTAATGCATAAGCTACCAACTTTAAACACCTTGCTGTGATGCACTTGAGGTGTGTTTTTTTTCCACTTTAGGTTCAGATTTAAGTGCTACATTACTTGCTGCATGCTTAGAAGATTACTAAAATTATGTGTGATTTTCTTTAATAGTTTTTTTCTCATTTTAGCTTAGTCAATAGAGAGACATTTAATGACAGCTGTTTTCATCTAAATCAACTTATAATTTTTCTGTGGAGAAAGCTGGAAACTGGGAACTTAAATAAATTAAAAATGTCTTTTCCATTTTCCAATGACAGAGTAAAAAAAAAAAAGCCAGGTTCTAACAGAACTGTAAATTAAGAGCAAAGGAATGACTTTTTATAGATTTCAAAGAACAGAAAATGTAATTATGAGAAAGATAATTAATTTTGATTTATTTTACTCTGAAATTTATTCATCACATTTATTGAATTCATGCAAAAGAAAATGTATTTAAGAAATACTGTATCACATTAATGCATGCCTTAGAAGAGAGTTACCTTTTTAATATTTTAGAAAATATTTAGAAGGTCAAGATAGAAACTTTCAGAAAATTGTTTTGGAATTTTCATAAGAGTTTACTATTTTGGTGATGCAGATTTTTTTTTTTTATGGACAGATCTTGGGTACAGGAGAAAGAAACTCACATATAACTGTGCTTTACAAAGAAATCCAGCCCTTATCAATACTCTAAGAGGTAGCAACTATCTGTTATCCATTCATTAACTTTGGCACAGAAAGTAGATTTCTATGTTCTACACTATTCTCATGTCAAAATTTTTGACACTGAAGGAAAATCAGCATTGACAATCACATATATGTATACATAATATATACACATAATATACATATATATATCCACATAATACATAATATATATAATGTTATATATAATTTTTCCCCAAAAAATGAAGCAAGAACTTAGAGGAAGTTTTGACTCAGCCATTATATTAATACTTGAAAAGGAACCAGAACAGAAAATATAGAAAATAGGTGTAGAAAACACTTAGGAAAATAGTTACTAGATTTATATCCTGTAGCGCAATGTTTTCTTTCACTTATGTTAGTACTAGTAAAATTGGCAAAATTTGATTGTTTATGACACGACATTAAAGGCTCAATTTACTTGTATGTTATAAAAGAGAATCATTATAACAAAGTAATCAACCAAACACCAGTGAAAACATGTATCAGTTATTTTGTGATATTTCATATTAGAACATGCAGACAATTAAACAATAGGTAAAGGACATATTGGGGAGGATCGTATTAGATTTTGACTACTAAGTAGTAAAGGATAGAACAAATTGGGTGGCTACACCAAATACTTTTATTTGACCCAATGTCTTAGTCTGTGTTCTGATGCTGTAACAGAATACTAGAGACTGGGTAATTTACAGACAGTAGGTGTTGGTTTGGCTCATGGCTTCGCAGGTGGGAAGTCCAAGAGCAAGGTGCCAGCATGTGGTGCAGGCCTTTGTACAGCAGCACCCCACACCAGAAGGCAGAAGGCAGAAGAGCAAGAGATACATGAGTCAGAGAAGGGAAATCAGGCCAAACTCATCCTTCCATCAAGAACACATTCTGGCGATAGCTAACCCACTCCTACGATAGGAGCATTAATTTCTCATGATCTAATAACCTCTTAAGGGTCCTAGCTCTTAATACCTTGGAGTATTAAGATGGAATGGAAATTAACTTTCCACATGAATTTTGGAGATGGCATTCAAACCACAGGGTCAAATAATGAAATAGAAACCACTGAGTAAGAAAGGTAATGAGGAGGGAGGGAGCTTCAGTTTTCTGAATAACTACCTAAACTCTCTTTTAGATAATTAATTCATAATTCAGGAGTGAATGGAACAAAGGAAGTAGAATAAAACTGGATTAACTGAGTAATTTTCAGTAAAATATTTTATTTTTCTCCTGTGTAAATGTAAATTCCCTGGTTTCCTGAAGTTATTTTAATAGTTTGATAAAGTTAAGCACACACACACACACACACACACACACACACGCAACACAGATTTTTGCCACAGCCTGAAAAATAGGCCAAGAGAATTTAAACCCTTCTGCCCCTGGTATCTTTAATAGAGTTAAGTATCAATAAATGAAATTAAAACACCTGTGTGGTCAGAAGATTCTGTATTAGAATGCATCACACAGCCATTTCAGCAATGCTTATTCTATGGCATTTTGTTTCTAGTGCAGCATTCTGGAAGTCTTCCAAAACACTAGTTTGATTAGAGTCAAACTTGAAAACTCCTTTCTTATTGCTTCATAAATAGCAAAGCCATTGTATTTCCAACCATAAAAAGAGGAATATATTCTAAAAGTAAAGACTAGCAGTGATGATTGACGGGTAAGGTCCGGATAGCCGGGAGATCCACGGTCAATGCTGGCAGGCCTTTCCAGAAACATGGGCTGGGGAGGACTGAGAAACTGCAGATGGAAGCTATTGCCCCAAATTTCTTAACAGAAATTTATCCAAAGGTGGGTTTACTAGTGAACACTGTGAATAAGCCCTTCCCGTGAGCCAAAATAATTCTTTGTTAACTTCTCTGTGTGTTACTGATATATAATGGCTTGTGATAAACTAGCAGTTTTTGAACCTAAAAACATGAATCTTAAATGCTTTTGTTCCGTGTTTATATAATCAATGGTCAAAGGATGTGACTCAGAGGATAGTTGGACAGTCCCCTTCTTTACAAAAGCATTCATTTGCAGCCGTTTTCACTGTTAAAACTGACAAGCCTTTGTCATCAACAGGATGTCAGAAATGAAATGAAAGCTTTACTGAGATTTTATCTGAACTGTGTGCATCGTTTTATGATTCTAAAGTTTGCAGAGTTCTGCCTTGTGATTATGGCTCTATGTAAAATGTTTAAAGCACATTTTCACTGCAGGACCATATAGCTCTCCCATTGCTCCAGTAAAATCGCATGTGCATTATCAGTCTTTCAACCCCAAATATGTGAATAACAGCTGGACTATTTTGGTTGGCATTCTGCATTTGCAACACATAGTGTAGAGAGAAGAGCACATTCCCTATAGCAAAAAGAACAATTTAAACATAGTTGTAGGTTATTTTCTCTAGTTTGGCCAAATTGAGGAGTCCAACTCTGGCCCAAAATCCCATATGTCATCTTTTAGGCCTGACCATAAGCAATTATATATGTTCTACCTGGCGGGCCTCATGGAGAAAGCTGCCTCTCCCTACGCCAAACGTGGTGCACAAACAATGCATTGCAGTCCCTGAAGGGAGTTGCATTCAAGGACTCAGCTCTCCGTTGCCACCGTAGTCTTCTGCATGGCTGCATTTCTAGCTGCATGGCTGCATTTCTAGCACGGTGCAACCACTGGAGGCCTCTTTATTAGGGGCTCTACCTGATGGCTTCCTTGGGTACCTCTATCGAGACCTCCTTAGAGAGAGGACGGAGGGAGCTTACAGACACTTTTCTCCACTCTGACTCAGTACTCAGTACTTTTCTACCCCTTCCCCTTTAGCCTTCCCCCAGCCCCTGGGTCCACAAAACGACAGGAGTCTCCTGTTCAGGACTCCTTCAGCAGTGGGACAGTGCACCTCCCATCTGTTGTGACACGGTTGACCCTCACCTGCCACCTTTCCAAGGGGAAAGATAGAACACTGGGGGAGTCCGTGCTTTCTCTATTTAGCCCCTTGCTATAAGGGATTAAGTTTTGACTGGTGCTTTCATTTGGTTTGTTGTCTTAATCACAACTTTGACACCTGTCACGTCAGCTCTCTCTCCAGCTCAGCTCAGCTTTTGACATGATTATTCTGTCTCTATTTTACACTGAGGGAGCAGACCAATTGAACACAGCTAAAATGCAAACATCTCAAGCTCTTTCCCAGATGCAAAAAATAGTAACAAGCCGAGCTTTTCACACATAAAAGTCAACTTTATCAATTCACTGAATCCATTCCTCCCAGGCTTAGGTTTTGTATATTGAAATGGTTGATAAAATTATTCTGATTTCAAAATTAAATCAAAACTCATGGGAGAAAACTGAGTGCAGTTTCTACTGTTAGAGTTATAAGTAGCAGTTAGCTGAGTCACCTGAGAGAGAATGACCTTGCTAGGAATCAATTCATCATTAAAACAAAGCACCTAAGAATAATATGTCATAAAGTTAATCTGAGATTTAAAATAAACAATCTATGTAATGCAATTATCATGTTGCCAGTGCATTAATTGATTTTTGTATTTAGTTATTTGTATTAAAATGATTAGTTATTTTTTATATTAATTATGTTATTTCTTCATAGAAATTGTGGTTGGTGTTAACTATGCCCATCTCATTAACAATTCCTAAATGTAGTTCACACTTCTGAAATTTTTGTTTGTTTGTTTGCTTGTTTGTTTTTGAGACAGGGTCTTATTCTGCCACCCAGGTTGGAGTGCAGTGGTGTCATCATAGCTCACTGCAACCTTGAATGCCTGGGCTCAGGCAATCCTCCTGCCTCAGCCTCCCAGTTAGCTGAGACTACAGGCACATGCCACCATGCCTGCTAATTTTTTATTTTTTGTAGAGACAGGGTTTCCTGGCCACAAGCAATCCTCCTGTCTTGGCTTCCCAAAGTGCTAGGATTGCAGGCATGAGGCACTACACCTGGCCCACACTTCTGAAATATAACAACCATCCAAATGAGGGACTGCTATAAAGTAGCTATACTTTTTTTTTTTTTTAGATTAAAAATAGTTTTGTACTTTGACCTGCGATCCATTCCTGGAAATCTATCTTAAGAAAGGAAATTGTTGATGCAAAAGGATACAGATGTTTAAAGTTATTTTCTGTAGCATTGCTATTAATCTTTCAAAACAGGAAACAAAATTAATGTTTGTTAATTGGGAAATGGCTAAATAAATTGAAGTATAGTCACACTATGGAATCTTGTGTATCTATTGGAAAGAATGCATTAGAGCTATACTTTGCTTTTTGTTTTTATTTTATTTTATTTTATTTTATTTTATCATTTTTTTTAATCTCCTGTTTCTTCATATGTCACAGCCACCATTCCTAAATGAAAAATCAATCAAGACTTAATAGGTTAAATAATTCTAAAAGTAATCATGACCAGCTGTTTAGCAACTTACTATGTACAAATATGCCATGTCAGTACCCATACATTTTCATTAATTGCTCTGAAATTTCTCAAATTTTATAATATATTGAAAGAAATGAAATCAAATAGATTAAAGCTTTTAATCTAAATAGAAGATGTAGGATGAGGTCTCACTTTTAGTATATTATCTCTGGAAGGATTCTAATACCAAAAATTGGGAAGATACAAAAGTATTATCATCATAAAACAAGCATGATAACTAGCATGTGTGTATAATTTGATAACACATTTTATATATCAAAAATTATCGTGTTTATCATGTTTCATTCTTTAAAAAATACTCCTATCCCTTTTTAAAGATGAGTAATCTATATATTAAAGTTTTAAGTATCTTCTCATGCTCTTAATTAATGAAGATAAAACTCAGACTCTGGTCTTTTTCACTTTAAATCTCCTATTCCTTCCTCTGCTTCTCAATTAGAAGAGCTTACTAAATGAAAATGCTCACTACCAAGTAAATAAAGTCTAAAAATAAGATTCCTTAAGCAATTTTCTCTAAAGAACACATTTCATGTAAAACACTGCTATAGCAGGTGATGACCAGGTTTGAACCTGGAAAGCCTCCAATCAATGAAGCAGAGAATATCTAGGTCTTGTACTCCACAAAAGATAATTAAGGGTTGTCCGAGTTCCAGCACAGAGAATTTCAAAACATTAGAAATTAGTGACAGTTAGTTTGGGTCACTAGGTAGGAATCTTATTTTCTATATTTTAATGTAAGCTTAATGTGGGTCCCTACAGGCTGGGATAGATAGGGAAATAGGGAAACCAGTTATTTAACTGGGCAAAGAGTTCACTTTGGGACCAATGCCAAGAGCCCTGAGCATCACATGTGTGTCTCTGAGGCAACCACACACTGTTTCCATACTCTTACATCTTTATCTGGTTTATAACTTTGTGTATTTTGTAGCTATTTGAAGAGTAAAGCAAAGGAAAGCAACTTTGAACAAAGGGCAAATCATTATTCTCACCAATGTTCAACTGAAACAGACTCTATCCAAATGCCATGACTTACCAGAACTAAAAGTAGAACTACCATTTGATCCAGCAATCCCACTACTGGGCATCTACCCCAAGGAAAAAAAGACATTCTATAAAAAAGACATCTGCACTAGAATGTTTATAGCAGCACAATGCACAATTGCAAAGCTGTGGAAACAATGCAAGTGCCTATCAATACATGAATGGATTGATAAAATGTGGTATATGTATACCATGGAGTTCTACTCAGCCACAAAAAAAACAATGGTGATGTAGCACCTTTTGTATTATTCTGGATGGAGCTGGAGCCCATTCTACTAAGTTAAGTATCACAAAAATGGAAAAACAAGCACTACATTTAGTCACCAGCAATTTGGTACTAATTGATCAACTCTTATGTGCACATATGGAAGTAACATTCATCGGGTGTCAGGCAGGTGGTAGGGGAGAGATAGGGATGGGTATTTACACACCTAGCAGATACGGTGCATGCTGTCTGGAGGAAGGGCATGCTTGTAGCTCTGACTTAGGTGGTCTAAAGGCAATATTTGCAACTCAAACGTTTGTACCCCCGTAATACTCTTAAGTAAAAAAATAAATTAAATTAACAAAATGAAAGACATATACACCTAGCTCAGGATTCAGAAAAGCTGAAGGAGGATCTGAGGGTGTGTTTAGCAGTCGTATGCCCTCTGCTGTTTCAAAACAATAAGGTGTGCAAACAGAAAACAACAACCTATATGAGGTACAGAACATAGCTGGTATTTCACTTTTGCCCTCCAAATCTCAAACAAGAATATCTCTCAATTGGAAACAAACTGGAAAGAAACTCTGGGAAATGTAATTTATAAGTTGACACATTGTAACACCATCACATATATGGTTGCTGTATTTCTCTGTTTTCCCAGAGAAATTCTTTTGCATACCACTTTCATATGCTATGTCTCCATATCATTTTCAGAAAAGTAGACTCTAAATTTTTTTTTACTGCATAGGATTAATTCACTTATATGAATGAATGTTTCCATTTTAAATGCACTGTTTGGAATATTGTAGATGCAACATTTCTTGTGATAATTCATTCAAACATTTATATTAGAAATGTTTAGTTATGGTATATACAATAATAGACACAAAATATTATAATCCTATGAAATAAAAAATATGATTTCTATATATTTATTCTATATATTTCTATATATTTTCATCCAATCCCCCAAAATTGACTCCAACATTTCCATTTTCTTTGTCACTTGGCCAGTGATTTACATTCCAGAGAGTGAAGCTTAGGAGATCACATTTTTTACCTCTTTGGACTTGAGATCTAAGATACCTGTAAGTTACAGAAATGAGTAAATTATTTAATAACTCAGGCCAAAATAGATGTTTTCCTTTTTCTAAAAGCACCACAATTTTCTTTGAAAGCTTATGGTTTTTCTATTGGATAAAATTCATCAAAAAATCTATCTTTTCCTAATAGAGAGAAAGGCATTTAGCTCAAGCTAGGCAATCACAGCTACATAATAATTCAAAAATAATTTTTGGTCATGAAGACAGTTAGTGCACTAATTTTAATTAATAATTAGCAAAATATCAATAATATTAATATTCCAAAGAAGCTTTCTAAAGATCAGGTCTACACCCCACCAGGCGTATGTATTAACTTATACTCCGTAGATAGTTTATTTGTACCCTGTCAATCCTAGAATTGTAACTGATAACAAAAAGTCAGTGCTGTAAAAAAATCACAGTTGGCACAATAGATGAGCTGGAAAGAATAAATTCCAAGTGGCACAACATATTCCCTTAGATAGTCAGGCAACCATCAGTACCTGTCTAATCTGGTCAAGAAGCTGAAAGCACGTGCAATTTATCATTTAACTCTCTTTCACAAATTTAAGTCTTCACCAGCTATTGCTTTGTTTTGTTTGTAGTCATAGAATTTGACAGTTATATACAGTTAGAAGCATTAACAATAGCATATAAGAAAAATAGATCCAGAAACTTGGCTATTTTTTTTTAGGACTGTATTTTGGAGAAATTGAAATTGAATGTAACAGCCTTGTAGAGCAACAGTTTTCAAAGTGTGATCCACAGACTTGCAGGAAGACCCCGCAAGGTTTTTAGGGGTTCATAAGGACAAAATTATTTTCAAAATAGTATTAGGATTTTTTTTCAGAATTAACATTTGCACTAATAATACAACTCAATGATGAGTTAAACGACTGGTGCCTTCGCATGAATAAAGGAAGCAGCACCAGACTCTTCTAGTAGCCACTGTGTTTTTCACCAGCAAGTGCTCCTTGTAAGAAAAGAATAACAAAAGACAGTTTTCGTCTTCAATAAAGATATAAAAATTAATATTATTAAATATTGACAATGGTGTACATGCATTTTTAATATTATGTGTGAAAAAATGTAAGTATGCATAAAGTCCTTATGGTATGTAAGAAAATACAATTGTTGCCTTACGTGAAAGCACCTATGTGATTGATTTGACTACTGAGTTAGTCACCTTTTCAATGAACCACAATTTTTACTTGAAAGGATGACAGACAGTGTGTGCTTATGTGTGTTTATGTACTTGGCAGACATTTTCTTGAAAGTGAATTAAGTGAGCTGGACGCTGTAAGGAAAACAACTTAAAATTTGAACTTAAGAGTAATCATTAGAATTTTGGACAACTTGTATCTACCAGTCTGAGCTTGACAGCTCCCACTGCTTAAATATTTTTCTGATGAGAAAACTAACAAATGCAATTATTTTTATATTGTGTAATCAAATGTATCAACATTTAGACATTTTTTAAGATTCAATGAACCAATATTTTCTAAATGACTAATGTTATAGTACAAAATCATGCATGGGTAAAATGTCAATTCAAAATATAAGTAAATACAGTGGACTTTAATGTGAAACTCTGAAAAAAGCTCAGTGAATAGTTTCAGATGCCACACTGAAATTAACTTTTAAGAGACTACAGTTTGTTATATTTTGGTGTAGCACCAGGGAGAATATCCACAATTATCTGGAAAGATGTACATTGAAGATATTGAAAACAATTCCATTTCCCCACTAATTTTTATGTTAGAAAGATACTTTCACAAAAAAGTTAGTTATGTTAAGATGTAATGAGTTCATTAACATTATTCTAAAAATTACTATATATATTTTGATATTATCATTTACATTACATTAAATACCACCTATACTCTAATAAGTAAAAGTTCATTTAGGTGCTCAAATTTTTTTTAAAGTTTAAAAGCTTTCTGAGACTAAAAAGCTTGAGAACCACTGTTAGAGGGTAGAAACGTGTAACATAGGCTGGGCACGGTGGCTCACGCCTGTAATCCTAGCACGCGGGGAGGCCGAGGCGGGCGGATTGTTTGAGCTCAGGAGTTCGAGACCAGCCTGAGCAAGAGTGAGACCCCTGTCTCTACTAAAATTAGAAAGAAATTAATTGGACAACTAAAAGTATATAGAAAAAATTAGCCGGGCATGGTGGCGCATGCCTGTAGTCCCAGCTACTCGGGAGGCTGAGGCAGTAGGATTGCTTGAGTCCAGGAGTGTGAAGTTGCTGTGAGCTAGGCTGATGCCACGGCACTCACTCTAGCCAGGGCAACAGAGTGAGACTTGTCTCAAAAAAAAAAAAAAAAAATGTGTAACATATATACTCTCCATGTTGGTAAAACTCCTCTACACTTCCATGCAATCATTCATTCATTTTTTCAACAAATGTTTAATGAACAACTATAAACACATTAGCCAGTTTTGCAGGATCTGGGGTTAAGGAAGTGAAAAAAAATAGACAACTTTTCTGCTTTTATGGATCTTATCTATTGCTGCTGTTTTGTCTCTCCCTCACAGTGACAGTAACCCCCGTCCCTGAGTCTCTTACTGCTTCATCTTCTGCTAATGTCTTGTTTACCTTGTTCTCATCTGCTTAGGATTTTGAAAATGTCTGTTAAAAAAATCTTGAAATAAAATTTTGAGATTTTAAAAGTTTTAAATTTTATTTTTATTCAAATGTATTTAACATATTACATTTTTTCTACATTTTTATTGCAAATATTATCCAGGGTTCTCTAGTTTCCATCCCCACAAACGTGCACATCTCTTCGCAGAAGACCTATCCTGTTCAAAGTCTGAGGTGGGGAATAGGTAGGTCTAGCAAGTAGATATTGGAGAATTGTTTTTAAGTAACTTCTTTTTTTAAATTTCACAAGGGCCAATGCATTTTTAAAGAAGGGTGTGTATGTCGAGAAGCAAGTCCGTGACCCTCTAATTGGAGAGTAAAAAGATAAAATAGTAAAAGAAACTGAAAAAAAAATCAGTAGATTTGTGAATATATAGGATTCTGAAAACTGAGAACATAGTTTCAAATAGAGGAGAAGGTTTACATGGTCAAATAGTACAGAAAATTCGAGGAGAAATATGTTTGCATGCACGTATTAGCCTAATTGAAACCAATTTTTTAGACTTCTCATTGTTATTAATGGGACAGTTTCTTTAAGTTGGCAGTAAAACATTTCTAGGAAAAGTGGTCATCTGAAAGTATAAATAACCCTGAGCTAGAGGAAGACCTTAGGTCCAATTCTTCCACTTCTACTCAACTTTCACAAATTGTGCCATGTCCATTGATATGTAATGTGCGTTATGATACTTACCCTATATATGAATTTGTGAAAAACAAATTGGTATTATATTAAATATATTAACATTTTGTAAAATATTACATAATTTTAAGTACATGTTTGTGTTTTAGAAAAATACTTTTGACTTTCTTTTTTTCTAATTTTCTCTCCCCAGCTTATCTAGCAAATTTTAAATGCAATACTCACAAAATGACAAAGACCTAATATTGTACCTTTAAGATTCTTTTTATCAGAAATTTGTAACTAAGAAAACAGCCATTGATGTCATAAAAATGGGATTGACATCTGCATAAGGAAATCATCCTAAAGTAATCTGATGAGAACTTGGACTCAAAAAAATAATAATAAATAATGGAAAGCTAGAAGACAGGATGGCATGTCAAGAAAGTGAATTAAGCAGTAGTGATGAACTTATCAACCAGAACTTTACAAAATTGCAGAAGACAAACTGCAATGCAGATAATTTGCCTTTGAATAAGTAGCTCACATTTTTACTGTGTCTGTGTTAACATTTTCAAAGTTGTGCTGATAAACACATACAACATAAACATATCACAATCAGTTTTCCTAAATAGATGGGGAAAAACATTTCTGAGTCATTCCATATAATTGTCAATTAAACCAAGTCCTGGTGTTCACTAAAAATAATGTATTTTGGAAATAAATTTGAAGAATTAGTTGTTCTTATTAAACCAAGATTGAGGATATCAACATTCAATAGTTTAAAAGAAAGCTGGTTTTAGAATCAACCTTTGTATGCAGGTCTCTGTCATTGTCTAGGATGCTTTTTTGACAAAGATTTTAAGAGCACAAACAAATCCTAGATATCTGCTTATTGACACACACGTATTACATACATAGCAAACTTTATGTTTATAAATCTTGTTCTTTCTTATTCTATATTCTCATTATGGCCTCAAGCCTTTGCAGTTGCTATTTTCTTATCCTGCAATGCTCTGAATCGTCTACATCTTTGTATGGTTCACTGAACCACATTATTCAAGTTTCTGATAAAATGTCATTTTCTGAAAACTTTCTCCCCTGACTGTCCCATCAAAACCTCAAGCCAGGATGTTCACAACAAGTCAGCTTCCTCATGACAATTATTCACATGATTAAAGACAACCACGACTTTCCTCTTTTATATCTTTATTAATTCCAGTTCTTAGTCTTTGTTGTTTTTAAATATTCTCACCATTTCATTTTTCTCCAGATTTTCATCCTCTTTCTTAAAATAATGTCTACAATTGAATAAACTCCCATGTGTGGCCTGAGCAGCGAAGAGCAGAAAAGGACTGTCACTTACCTCATTTTAAATGCTTGACTACTACTGCAGTATCTTACAATTTTATTAGCATATTTGTCAAATGTATCTTACTGTGGACTTGCACTGAGGATATAGGAAATTAAGTATCTAAATAATACTAGTAAGCCATTTCTCCCTCTTGATTTACAATTTTAGCCAAATTTTATTTTTTCTTACAATGGCTATTTTTAATGTTGGTCAATATATATATATGATAAAGTAATATATAATTTGACATCAAATAAACAAGGAATGTTAACTTTAACATAATAGTCAGCAATCCCTATCACAGTGTCTCCTTTTTGATTCCTAAAGAGAGTTTTCTACATTCTCTTAAATCCAACAATTCTTTAAAGACCTAATGAATAGAATAAATTTGCCAGAAATACTAATTAAAAAACTAAAATTAGTTAAATAATATCAAATTATATTGTAGTAATAAAATAACACTACAACTTTAATTAATATTACTATTTATACTTGAGAAATGCTATTGGAATAATGAGCTTTTCATCCTCAAAAGCTCAATAGGGAGTTGATCTGGATACAAAAACACATAATTCATTTTCAAATTCTCTTCCAAGCACTTAGAAGCTGTTAAAGAATAAATAGTCATAATCTTTCCAGAACCACAAAGCTGCCCACGCAGCAGTAATAAAGTGGAAAATATTTGGTATTTTCACGTTTCATAATCAGATGTGCTTTATCTGCCTGTTTTGATTTTGATATTGGAGAAAGACTGAAAAGAATCATCAAAACAGTATGGCTTAACTGTTCAACAACACTTCGAGATATTCTAAATATTCAAAAAAGGTTGTTCTTCCTTAACGAATTTTAGCTTATTTTAAGGAAGCTAGGCTCTAACAGATCCGCTCAGGCGAACAATTACATGAACGTTGTAATGTAGAAATCACAGTCGGTGTCTTCACCGGCCACCTTGGATCCAGGACTGTGCTCACTTAACAGAATCTGCGTATTCCCTATCAGTTTTTACTCTTTTCCGAAGCACATGGGAGAAGGCAACGAATTTCATCACTCCCAGCACAGTAGACAGTGTAAGCTGTTGGCACCAGCTCTCCTCACCATTCCAGTATCAGAGGGGCGATGTAAAGCCAAGCCCAGCTGCGTGCTGCACCCACCGTAGGTTCATGCACAGCTGAAGAAATTCAAGTGCAGGTAACCCCAATTTCTTAAAGTGGATTTCTAGTGAAACTGCTCAGTATTTTCCCAAAGGAAGACTTTCATTTTTTTTTTCCTGTGCAAACCTGTATTCTGCCCCAGAATTTTCTCTGTATTACACAACAGCTCACTGTACAAACATATTTAAAAAGATAGCATGGAACAAGGTCTAATGCAAGACTTGAAGAAACCTGAGCGATACACTAAACATTGTATCCCTCCCCTCTCCGGGGGTAGGACTTAGCCAGAGAGCTGAATGGCAAGAAGGATGCGGCCACTGATAATCCGGGGAAACTAGCAGTGGCACTGAATGCAACCATGCAATGATCCTATGTAAAAAAAAAAAAAAAATAGCTTGGTGATTTAGGGAAACAGATATCACGGGTCACAGGTAAAGTCTGGTAAATGAGTTCAAAGAGGTAAGCAGGAGTCAGGTTATCTAGAGCAGGGCATCTCAAATTTTAATATGCACACAAATCACATGGGAAGGGATCTTGTTAAAATTCAGATTCTGATTAAGGAGGTCTGGGGCAGAGTCTGAAATTTTGCATTTTTAACATGGTTTCAGGAGTTGTCCATCAATGCTTTAGGTCTGACTAGCAAGGATGTAATTTTTTTTGCAATGTCCAGATAAGAAGTGATGGTGGTTTGAAATAGTATGGTAGTAATAGAAGCAGAGATGGACTGATACAATTTAGCATATGTTAATATTATAAAAAGGGTGTTGCTGATGAAATGAATATAGAAGGTAAAGGAAAGAGATATAAAGGAAAACTCCTAGATACTTTGATTTTAAAATTGTGTATAGTATAGTATAATTCTTTAAGATAGGAAAAAAACAGCTTCAGTGCATGTGGGTGAAGGTGGGAATTAAGTTTTCTATTTTAAGAATAAGTCTGAATCTACAAGACGTTCACGCATGCATGTCAAGTAATTAATTAGATAGTATACAACTTGGGA
Source organism: Propithecus coquereli (assembly GCF_000956105.1). Lineage (NCBI taxonomy): Eukaryota > Metazoa > Chordata > Mammalia > Primates > Indriidae > Propithecus > Propithecus coquereli. Next base: position 243,104 of record NW_012147864.1, read on the forward strand.
GCAATAGGGAAAGGCCGTTAACATATAGGTGTTAACATAAATCATAGAATTAGATTAAATCATCCAGGGGATTGAGGAATAAAGGAGGTCTGAAAAAACTTAGGGGGGTTAAAGTTTTAACTGAGGAAAAAACGGTAAAGAGGTCTCATATGAAGAGAAAAAAAGAAACCTTCTTCAAAATAGCACTATTAAGAGCATTTGGTGAATTTTTGAAGCACAAAATCCAATGAAGTTGGTTAAGGAGAAAATGGGACAGGCACAAGTGAAGACAGCAATGTCGAGAGTTTTTTTTTTTTTTAATGTTTTATTCTGAAGAATATCTATAAAAAAAACAGCTGTAGTTAAAAGGAGATATGAGACAAAGTGAGAATTTCTTTTTTCTTGTTTTATGAGGGAAGACACTAAAGCATTTTAGCATGAGAGGGATTGATGAAGTATCATGAAGGAATTTCTCCTACAGAGGAAATTACAGTTAGAAGGAAGTTACAGTTAATGGATGAGAGAAAAGAAAAGAAATTAACATGCTCACAGGATTCATTTTTGATAATGAACCATAAACCACAAACTCCAAATTTGGTAAGGACAGAAGTTAAGACCCGAGAGAATTGCATCTACTAAGTTTGTTGAGTTGGAGACATTTAAATCAATGGATTCCATTGAAGTCAAGTAACTGGTATTTATTTCATTTCTGACTACTTCAACCATGATAGATTACACACTGGTCTTCCACTAGGAAAACCTATAGCTACTTTTTACAAGACTTTTGCCAAAATTTACTTTAAGCCAAAAGTCTATTTTTCTTAAAACTCCTGAAGGTAATGAATTTACGATAAGGAATTAACATAACAGCCAAAGAATTGTGAAACCTCTTGGTTGCTTCCATTCATATTGCCTTTACCCCAGCAAGAAAGGTCCAGAATTTTTGAGGACATAACTGATAAGTACAAATAGAAAAATAACCCTTATTTAAAAGCACCAGGAGGTTCAATCACAGACTCCAGCACTCAGCACTTGGCAGGGCACCACCTATAAAAACTATGCATTTACTCTAGTTACAACACCTTTCAGGCTATAGGGAAACACTTCTCCATCTAGGACAAGAGTCTAATGACCTCAAAACAAAATGCGGCTGCTTCTGACCATCATGCAGTTTGGATATTGTATTCCTGCCAATGTTAGAGATAGATACTGATTCAGAGTGTATGTAGGATTTGAGTGATGGATGTGCTTAGATAAGAAGAAAGACAAATTAATTAACTTGTCAAACCCTTCTTCTCAAACAGCAAGAATGCAATAGATTCTTGCATAATTAGGTATTGATTCCCAGTACTTCCAAACATCTGTTTTCTTGTTTATCTTGATGTTCCCATTTGTGATTTCAGAGGAACTCATGAATTAGAAATGGTTTTCACACCAGTGGCAAATGGAGGCTGATGTTCATTTGTAATATTAAACAATTCATTTTACTCTTGAAATCGTGTGCTATAGACATAGCATGCATGAGGTGCATCACCATTCTTTATAATGTCAACTAGATGACTTTGAAGCTTAGAATTGGAAGTAGTTTTACAACATCTTTAATGACATTTAGTTGACTGTATAAAATAAAAAATAAT
>NW_012147864.1:244979-256621 GCF_000956105.1 Propithecus coquereli
AATATAAAATGTAAAAGTACAGCTCAGTAGTAAAATAAAGCTCAAATGAAAAAGTGAGATAATATTCAAAGAACAAGACCCATATACAATTTGTTAACTAGATTAATAGTTAAGATCATAAGAATGTACATGTTTTCATGTGGACTTGTGCTCTAGACTCTGCAATGTTAGGGATCAGTCTGAATTCCACCTTCCTTGGAGAATTAGTGGGCTCAGGTCTCCTCAGGGGACCCTCTGGGCCCCTGGCCCCAGAGCTGAGTAGAGAATCAGTTAAAATTCTAGGACTGAATGCATAACAGCCCTTAGAGAATTTTTAACATTAAACACATAAATCCATAAAATAGCATATATTTTCATCGATGCCTTTGTTATGCATAAGTTTAGATATTAAAGGTCCAGGGAGAAGACTATGACTTGGGAAGGGAAAGAATAGAAGAAAAATCTAACAAAAGATACTGGTTTCCTAACAAAAAGGACTCCAAATGCAAACGCATATGGGGAATCCTAACCTTAAACCTAACATTTTAAGATTTTTATGAGATCAGCAAGCAACAAACAGACAACACAACACACACACACACACACACACACACACACACACACACACACACACACAGTCAATATGGCTTAAAGGCAGAATTTGAGCTTCAGAAGTCTGAGTGCAGGGCCGATACTCTTATTCATTGTATTTCCTCACTCTATGACACGCACTTTGTCATTCTCAACAGAGCAGTATATGGAGAATACCCTATCTGTCTCAGTTCATTTTGTGCTGCTGCAACAGAATACTGGGTAATTTATAACTAGCAGAGATATTTTGGCTCAGACTTCTGAAGGCTGGGAAGTGCAAGATCGATGCTCTGGCATCTGATGAGGGCCCTCCTGCTGCATCACCCCATGGTAGACGGGAAGGAGAGGGCAGGAAAGAGCACAAGAGTGAAGTGCACCCTCAAGCCCTTTCATAATTGGCATTAATCTATTCATGAGAGTCGAGCCCTCATGATCCAAACACCTCCTGGTAGGCCCCCACCTCCCAACACTGCTGCATTAGGGATTAAGTTTCCAACACATGCTTTGGGGCAAAAACATTTAAACCATTGCAATGGTATTGAATTCTAAGTGAGTATTGGGATTGTGCGAAATCATAAAAAAATATGTGGTTTAAGTCATCCAAGGAAATAACGTACGCCATACAGAAAAATTTACATTTATGTCACATTCTGAGACTGTTTATCTTTTAAAGTTTATGTTTAAACTCAAAATTATAATAATCTGTTAAAAAATTATGAAAATTACATCTACAAAACAGAGCAGAGAGATATTTGACATAATTTGCATATGCAGAAAGTTTGGTTAGAAATAAGAACCCATATTGTATCATTTTACATTAAAACACTGTGAGTAAAAACTTTTTTTAAGAAAACAGAATTTATTACTTGACTTGAAATATCAATATCTGTTTATTGGTAGGCATTTGTGAAGCAGGTTCACTGTGCACTGGTTACCAATTGGTGAGTCTGATGAAACAGAACATTCATACACAAAAGTTATAAGAAACAGGTTTATTACTTATAGAGAGGGAGCGAGGGACAAAAGAAGCCTCAGATTCACTTTGAGTTGGCCCCAAGAAAGTCACCTGAGGTGGAAGAAGTTTCACCTGTGCATGTCCCACTTGTATCACAGCTGAGGGACCCCAGTGGCAGTCCCCAAACTTTTTGGCACCAGGGACCAGTATCACAAAAGACAATTTTCCCATGGACCAGGGGTGGGGGACAGATGGTTTCAGGATGATTGAAGAGCATGACCCTTATTGTGCACTTTAATTCGATTATTATTATTATTATAATGAAACAATTATACAACTCACTATAATGTAGAAGCAGTGGGACCCCTGAGTTTGTTTTCCTGCAACTAGACATGCCCATCTGGGGGTGATGGGAGACAGTGAGGCCAGAAGTGATTACTTCTATGTCTGGTCCACTATGTAACCTTGTTTTGGTTGCTGTCAGTGCAGAAAACCCTGCTTCCCAAAGATAGGATGTTGGAAATGGAAGCAGGCTTTTCAGTGCTTTTATGAAAATCTCAGGATATACTGCCTTGACTTTAATCCAAAACATATGGAGATTTGAAGTTGTCTCAAACATACTTTTAAGGCCACCATCATTGGCGATCTCAGATAGTTGATCCTCTTCTAGCACAGACAAAGTTGATTCACCTGGCTTATTCGCAAATGGGTCATGGATCCATTCCTTTCCAGATCGGGGGTCTTTTGGTTGGGAAGTGATGTTCAAACTCTTTTGGAAGCTGAGATAAGTGATCTTGCACCAGCTGGGAGAAAGAAGACCCTGGCTCAGTCTCTTTCAAAATCTCTGCTAATGTTTGAAACATGTCAAAAATCCCAATGTTCACTAGTTGCTCCCATAGTTCCAGTTTGGCTTTGAATACAGCCACTTTATCTGCCAACTTGGACACAGTTGTCATTCTCCTCTGAAGTGACAAATTCAGTTCATTGAGCAGGTTGACTATGTCACACAAGTAAGCAAGTTTTGTAACCCATTCTTGTGTCACTGAAATGTGCTGCCAGTGGTGACTGTTTTTCTAAAAGAAACCTCTGGAGCGGCTCTCATAAATCAAAAACGCTGGCCAGTGATCTACCTTTAGAAAGCCACCTCACTTCTGTGTATGAGAGAAGATGTGTGTGTGCTCTGCGTCCATCTCCTCACAGGGCTGTGCGAACAGACCTGAGTTAAGGGCATGCACTTTAATGTGGTTGATAATTTTAATCACATCCTGAAAAACGTTGTTTAGTTCAGGTGACATTTTTTGGCTAGCCAGCATTTCTCTATGGATGACGCAGTGCGTAGACTCACATTCAGAAGCGACCTCCTTGACCCGAGTAGTGAAACCAGAAAGCCACCAGTCATGGCAGCCACTCAGACGGTGCATATACTGACACACAATGACCAATTCAGTTTTCCTGATATGTAATCATTCAAAGACTTGAACAGTTCTGCAACTGTGGTTTTGGTTGGCAACAAAAGCACCCATAACATATCCTCATGCACATCTTCCTGAAAAATATATCACACAAAAACAAGCATTGTTGTTTTCTTGTCAACACTGGTAGACTCGTCAACCTGGGTTGCTTACCATGGTGACCATTAATCATCTCTAACAATTGTGCCTCGATATCCTCTGCTATTTCATCAGTTAGTCTAGTTACGGTTCTAGCCAAAAGAGGAACACGTGCCACTTTTTGAACTGCAACCTCTCCTGAGAGTTCACAGAAAATGTCCTTAGCAGCAGTCAAGATCAACTCTTCACCAATAGTAAAGGGCTTCTTAGCTTTAGCAATGCGGTTAGCTGCTAAGAATGATGCTGTCAGCGCAGACATATCTGATGAAGTGGTGGCCTTCAATAATTGCTTCTGTTCTTCATGTTATGAAGAAGACCCCAAAGGCAATCACAGCAACAACAAAAATAAATAAATGGGGCCTGATCAAATTAAAAAGCTTCTACACAGCCAAGGAAACTATCATGAGAGCAAACAGACAACGTATAGAATGGGAGAAAATATTCACATGCTACACATCTGATAAACGGCTAACTAGAATCTATATAGAACTCAGGAAAATCAGCAAGAAAATATCACACAATCCCATTAAAAAGTGAGCAAAGGACATGAACAGAAACGTTTCAAAAGAAAACAGACTAATAGCCAACAAACATATGAAAAAATGCTCAACATCTCTAATCATCAGGCAATTTCAAATCAATACCACAATGAGACATCACTTATCTCCAGTGAGAATGGCTTTTATCAAAAAATCCCAAAACAACAAATGTTGGTGTAGATGCGGAGAGATAGGAACACTTGTACACTGCTGGTGGGACTGCAAACCAGTACAACCTCTGTGGAAAGTAATGTGGAGATACCTCAAAGAGCTTCTATTTGATCCAGCAATGCCATTACTGGGCATCCACCCAAAGGAAAAAAGGACATTCTATAAAAAAGACACCTGCACTTGAATGTTTATAGCGCACAATTCACAATTGCAAAGATGTGGAAACAACCCAAGTATCCATCAATACATGAGTGGATTAATAAAATGTAGTATATGTATACAATGGAGTTCTACTCAGCCACAAAAAACAACGGTGATCTAGCCCCTCTTGTATTATCCTGGATAGAGCTGGAGCCCATGCTACTAAGCGAAGTAACACAAGTGGAAAAACAAGCACCACATGTACTCACCATCAAATTGATATTAACTGATCAACACTTAAGTGCACATATAGTAGCAACATTCATCGGGTGTCAGGCAGATGGGAGAGGGGAGGAAGGGATGGGTATATTCACATCTAATGGGTACAGTGCACACCGTCTGGGGGATGGACATGCTCGAAGCATTTATTGTCTAGGGTAATATATTAAAGAAGTTTTTCAACTTGAAAAACATAGAGTACAAGTAAAACAAAAAACATCTTTTTGCAAAGTAGAGTCTGGGGTTCGTTAAAACCACCCCCAAATATCACAGCACTGGTATGCATGAAGCTTTGTGATTTTCATTTTGATATGTGACTTTTAGAAGAAAAATAATCTATCATGCTTATACACATGGAGTCACAAGTCCTGTCAAAAATAATACTAAACACAACTATGAACAAAAGTTCAGGAAACATAGCAGTATTTTTAATACTTTGCTCCCAAGCGATTACAATAACTTAGTATCATGTTGTTCATGACGCTAGATGAGTAACAGATTGTCCGGGTATGGTAGACATCTACTTCCCTGCATAAACTCTGAAAAGTTCTGACACGTACTACTCCTGTCTTTGACTAGGACATCGTACTCAGTTCCCTTGACTACTCTCAGTAACTTTCGTTTTTTGTTTTTTTTTTTCTTATGTCTTTCTGCCCTCATTTTGTATCTCTATTTAAAAATTCATCATTAACTTAATTAACCTCAAATACTACTCATAATCCAGCTGTCACAGCCAGGAACTGAGTAGCAGCTGGGAATACAAAAACAAAGCAAAAGAGACAGTGCAACAGAGCATTAAAGGAGTGGGATGACAAATGGGGAATACCGCCAGGAATAGAGAATTATCGAGAGAGAACAATAGTTTGGTGTTTTACCTAACTCAGAAGCATTTTGCATGGTCAATTTCCACATGTAATTGTTTGGATGCTCTGGGAAATGCGGGCAGCACTGTCTGGTGATCAAAGCATGTTGTTCAATATCTTAAAGGTAATTAGGCAAGGTGGGCTGCATTGTTTTTCAGCACATATTATGCAGAAACACAATGATAATAAGGCAATTTTATGTAAGCTTCATCCTTTAAATCGTGTATAACTTCTTTTTCCTGAAAGGAATGCCACAAACTTCAAACCTAACTCTCTCACTAATTATTATGGTTCCATAAGACATACAAGAATAAAAAAAAATTGCCCTAGGTTCAAAGAAAGATTCAAGATAGATGTTGAATTTTAATTAAAAAGGCCATTAGCATTTTCAAAAAACTCTTGCTGTGTAATATTTGGAGCTTTAAAAGTGACATGTAAAACCTGTTAATGAAACATGAAGCATGAGCATCTTTTCTGCCACAATGAACAATTCAATTTTGCACCCACAGTGAAACTGTTTACCGACCACCAGCCAATCTTGGAAGATAAAAATGTGACTACAAAATAGTAGTTTGGTGAGGAATTAGTTTTCTAATGGGGGAAATTATTTCCTAAAATGCTATGTTGCTGTTCTCATAAAATATTCCTAGATATGATTGACTTCCAGTGGCAATGGCAGAGCTCAATAGTTTAAGAACATATGAGACCTTCAGCAAATTACTTACATGTGTCTCAGTTACTCTTCTGTATTAAAAAATAAAGAAAATTATAATGATATCTAACTCGTAAGGTTCTTCTGAGAAAGTTAAACTAGGTAATATATGTAAAATGCTTATAAAATGCACCAGATAAAGGTAAGTACTATTGAGTGTTTACTATAATTATTACTGTTATTATTATTGCTGCCATTGTTCTATTACTAGCATTGTCATTTCAATGAAGAATAGAGTTTGACCCTGCTTTATATTAATTATTTTTAAAAAGTTGTGTATTTTCGCAGGTGTTACTTTATTTACATCTTCCAATTTCCTTCTAAGTAGTTATAAAATTGTATACAAATTAAAATACACAAAGCATTTTACATACTTTAGAAAATGTGGCTCACTCTAATTCTCCCAATATCCCATGATGTGTGTAATATATCCATTTTTATCTTCAAATGAAGTTTCTGAATTTAATAAAATTAAGTAATCTCATTAAAAACACTGAGAATCATGATTCCAAGTCTGACTATTGGCTTCACTTAGAAAATGGTAAACCCTCAAGAGTATACTGAAGTCCTAGACTTCAGTAGGAAATGCATCATATCGGTCCTTTATGTCATCGAAAAGGTGATGAAAAGCAAAATAGTGAAAAAATAGCAATTTAAGAAACGAAATATATAAATCAATATAGATTTCTTAGTTTGGTACAATGATCTTTGTTAAAATGCCAAATGTATTTCAAAAGCTTTTTTATTTTTCAGATTTAAGAAAGGTAAATGGCTGCATATTAACTCTCAGAAGGAACGAGGAAGAAAAAGAGGGTTAAGTAATGGTTATACCTAGAATTTAAAAAATGTTATCTGAGTACCTGGCTCCAATTAGGCCATATTTGGAAAACTTTGCAAAAACTAAAGGATGGAATGTAAGTAGCACCATAAACTGTGAGCTGTTTATAAGACAAAGCCCAAATATCTGAGCAGGAGATAGAGGTAGGAGAAGAACGTAGAAGTGAATTGCCTTCTCAAAATGAATAGGTTGCCTCACATTTTCCCCCACTCTTACTGAGCCACTTTTGGTGTGGAACTCTGATTCTTTGGCCTAAAGTAATAGCAACACAACAGCTGGCCATTTGACAGGACAAGAGACAAGCTGACAGCCACTCCTTAGACAAGCATAGACTGCATTTCCAGGCTTAAGCTGAATGTGACATTTAATTTTAGAAGTATTTTAACATTGGTTCACACACACACACACACACAGGCTGTTACAAAATCCGTGTTGACTTACCTGAACCAAAGAAAGTCCTGTTGTCCAGAAGGCAGAATTTCTGTAGGATGTATATATTACGGCTCTACTTCCATGAATCCTGGCTGGGTTAAAATAATCCACTGTCACTATTTTAGGATATTGAGTACAAAACTAATGAGGAGTAATTTTTTAAAAGCAAATTGCTATAAATACAGGATTTCAATTCCTGTAATTTGCCAACTACTATTATTTACTAACTTTAATAAAAGTGTTTGTGTGTGTTAACATATAATAATAAACATTTATGTACGAGAATCACCAGTACATCACAAAAGCATTATATTACTTATATTCTTAAGAAGGAAGATCTTAATCTGCTCATGAAAATTATTGAGATAAATAAATAGCATTTTGCTTTGATTTTACAGAACAACAAGAACGCATGTAAGTTCTTAATATAATTAGTGACAAGTAAAATCAATTGCAGTGTCACTGTGTGATCTATCTAACAAAATAAAGCATTTATGTAATTTATAAGTGCCAAATTGATTAAAAAATACTTCTGATAGATTAATAGAAATTTTCAGTAAACTGTTTTTCAGTATTACATTTTGTTAGAAAATTTAGAAGGAAAACACGCTTCTTAATTATTCCTTCAATTCCAAATTAGTTAATATAGAATGAGAAACTATGCTAACATCAGACATGAGAAAGGAGAAAAAACAACCAAAGCCATTAGCTCAAAACTTTATATCTTTACAATGTAAGAACAGCTCAAAAGACTTCCCTATGCTGAGTAGGAACTGAAGAATTTCATAGGGTACGTTGGGGAAAGTCAGTCGAGGTTTGATTTCATTCTAGAAATTGTTCGCTGTTCAAATTCTTAGAAAGCATGGAGGAAGTGCTAATCGCAGGACTAGAAAGATCATAATCAAGACTAAGGCTGCAATTTAGCCTATAATTGAATGTATTGAATAGAATAATTGAATTTCATTTCTTGAAAAGTGAATAAATAGTCATTGGTTGGCCAATTTGGGTTTAGCAAGATGGTGGGGTAGGAAAAGTAAAGGACTGAGACTTGTTAGAGTCACTGGAAACTTTTCCCTCTATCAGCATATGTTTTCAAATGCAAGTCAATTATTTTCTTTCTTTCTGTGATAACTCCACTGTTCTTGAAGAGAAAAATCAAGTCCTACTTACAATGCATCTTCTTCTCTATGCTGAATTTATCAGTAGTTAACACTAGTTACAGCAGTTCCTGGCACTTCCTTTCCTACATGGATCTGAGTTAGAATTTACCCCATTATAGGGTTTCTCACAAAATTTGGAAGTAGAAGGAAAGGATGGTTATTCTTCACTCAAACTGTCATGGAGATCAAATACTTCAACTGAGAGTTCCAGCAATCTCCTGATTTACTGCCACAAAGCTAAGGCATTTGATTGTATCTTTTATAAAGCAATTTCATGGCAAAATTTTTTAGAATTACAGTTGACCCTTGAACAACACCAGTTTGAATTGCACAGATCTGCTTATATGCAGATTTTCTTTAGCCTCTGCCACCTTTGAGGCAGGAAGTCCACGCCCTCTTTTTCTCCTTGTCCTCAGCCTACTCAACATGAAGATGATGAAGATGAAGGCCTTTACAATGATCCAGTTCCGCTTAATATGTTTTCTCTTCCTTATGATTTTCTAAATGACATTTTCTTTTCTCTTGCATACTTTAAGAATATAGTTTATGATACATATAACATACAAAACATGTGTTAACTGTTCATGTTATCTGTAAGATTTCCAGTCAACAGGAGGCTACTAGTAGCTAAGTTGTTGGGAAATTAAAATTATGCATAAATTTTTGCCAGCACGGGGGATTGCTGCCCCAACCCGTGCACTGTTCAGGTTCAACTGCACTTGCTACAGCACACCTGGCCACTCCAGGGGTTTTTCAGCTGCCTTTACAGCCATTGCCTTCCCCACCAACCTTTACTCCCATTGCTTTTCCAAATTTTGTATGAACTCTAACTCCTATTATACATTTAACCTCTTTATGACATAATACTTAAGATGGGTCTATTATCCTGACTCATCCAAAATGGTACACTTTGACTCAAACATGTAGTCAATCCTGTATACTAGAATCCTTCTCGATACCCGCCACCTGTGTAATGTGCCTTTTAAAGTAGGACTGGTGCAGTAGCATGCCCCCCGCCCCCCCAAAAGAAAAAAACAAAATCTAAAAAACCCACAAAACCAAAAAAGTTCTTCCTAGAGGCGAATGACTTAATCTCTTTTGATGATAAAACTTTGTTTACTTGTATATGCTGCTTATGTGATAACGCACAAATCTGGTGCCAATCTAGTACCTGTTAGTGTAAACAAAGCACTTACGGCTGAGTTCTCTATTAATATCATACAGCTGCATGGCATTGATATCATACAAACTCTCACCTGTATGCAGCCTTAAATACTCTCCTCAAACAGATGACATAAAAATTAGTATTTAAGATTAAAAGAAGATATAGAAAAGGTCAGTGCTCCATTTTTGAAAACTGAGGCTGGTCTGTCTCATATTCAGTAATTATTTCCTTACCCTCTATTATAACCTGGTGTGAGGACAAAGATCCAACCTTACTCATCAATGTAATCCCACTCAGCTTGCCCAATCATAATTTACAGCATGGCATCTTGCACACAAATAATTTTTATAAGTATTGATAAATAAATGATTAAAATTTAAAGTCAAGAAAAGTAAGCATGATAAAATATGTATTTTCTGATATTCACTTGACAATGTGATGCTATATGCATTATTAATTTTGATGTTTAAATAATCTTATATAGTAGAGATAGCCACTCCTTAAAAATCACATCCTACTAACATCATTTTCCTCTAAGAAACCTTTGTTTTATATTCCAAATCAAACTCTGCCTCCCTCCATTGTGACTTTACAATATATTTCAGATATTTTTATCATAAACATTTAAAAATTTCTTTTAACTTATTACTAAATGCCTTTGCTTTTCTACTGTGTGTTTCTTGGATATAGGAAATGAACCTCAAAAAATTTTATTTCAACATAACTGGTTCATTGCATGTTGAATGAATGATTGATGGAATGTTTATTGAATGAATAAATGGAGGAATTAATTTTTCTTAAGTGAGGTTAAAGGCAATGATATCAGCTTACAGTAAGCAGGCTTATATAGAATGTTCTACATTCATATAATAGATTAAGAGGAAGGTAAGGGGGTATTAATATAGATGAGGGTAACAGAGAATACGAGTCCTTGCTGCTGGTGTGGATTAGATAACATGCTTGTTGTATTTATATCCTTTTGCATATATCATATGTGCTTTGTCTTCATTAAAATCCAAGAAATTTTCCCTTTTACATATGGCAGAAGAGAAGAGATTTTGGTTGAGGACAGGGCTAGGAGAAAAAGGAAAGAAATATGGGGAAGATGGCAGAGTGTCTGTTTCCTTTGTGACACTATGGGTTAAACTTGAGCAGTTAAGATTAAGGAATAAAGGCCCCAAGCTCTCAGAAGTCTATAAGGATGCTCCAGATGTGTCGTAAATGCATATGGTAACAGGTTGGCAAGAAGCCCTTTTCCCTAGTAGAGAACTTTGCATCATTCTGACCGTCCAAGGAAGAGATGCTCTCAGAGCATTAAGAGAAGGCTTCCCTGGTGGCATTGCAAGGTGGTGCATGGCTGTGATGAAACTTCTGTTAGCTGCTAGGAAAGCAGATGTGAGCAAGGACAACCTCAGGTAAGAGTAATACCAGGGTAACACAGTCTGGGAACTGCAGTTCATAAATCCACAAATGGGTATGAGTGAAGAGCTCCTCTGAGACACCAGAAATAAGTACGCATGCTACAGAGGGGGAGCTTGCTCACACCATTTCATAGGTCAGGGCTATCAAACCAAGAGTCATCTGAGTGGACAAGTAATGGAATTGCCAAGCAATTTGGAGGACCCAAACTGAAATTGGAAACCATCAATCTGTCTTGCCTGGCAGAGTTATGGAGTTTTCTTCAGCAAAGCTCAGGAGAGGGAAAAGGCTTTTGATTAGAGAGATCCAGTTTGGAAGTGTGCTTAAATGAAAGCGTCACAGAGCCAGAGAAGAAGGCAATTGAAGATGAGTGTGACCTGGCATGGCCAGCAGTGGTGATGAATTTTGTTAAGAAAGTCAAGCCAAGAAGCAAATAATTATTTAAAAATATAGGGAGGGATTTAAAGTCTGGAATGAATAAAAACATATACATTTAGTGGAGATAAGTGTTTGTTATCAGATAGAGGAATTTCAAATTAATGGTTTAGAATGCAATTCAGTTCAGGGTGACAATAAATCCTGACTGAGGCCCCAGGCATGGTTTACTAAAGAAAAATAAGGTGAAAGTTATTGCAAAATTGTGAGGAAACTAAAGTTACCTGAATGAGGCAAGATTGGGGATAGAGTAAAACAAAGTCAGGTGCTACATTCTCCTCAGAATGCCAGAATATGTATGCAATGGGAAGATGCATTGATTGAGAGAAATTAGCCCTGAATATTCTCAAACA
>NW_012147864.1:257046-277225 GCF_000956105.1 Propithecus coquereli
CCGGGATCTCTTCGTGCCATTCACAAGATTTGCTACATCAGCTAGGAGATGAGAAAAGGGGAGAGTACGTGGAGGAAATGAGCTGCACACTTTTCACTGGCGAGAACTCAGTTGGTCCCACACAATTGCAAAAGAGCTGGGAAACATAATGCAGTTGTGTACATAGCAGAGGAGAAATGTGGCTACGGGTAAACAGCAGCATTTTCTGCCACAACAGGGGATAGTGAAAACATCGCTGCACTGTATGACCCTATAGGAAAATCATTTTGCAGTGAGATGGGGGGAAAATGCTTACAAAACAGAAGGGCAGCATAGATGGTGAAAATTCTAACCTTGCTTCCCAGACTGAGAGTGTTGTGAGAGAATATGCAAGATTTAAAAAGCAAACAATTATCTGAAAAAGAGGGCGTGATTTTTCTCTCAAACCTTAGACATCTGAACTATGGTATTTACATTGGGATAGTTCAAAGGCTCCATAGAACATTTTTATTTTTTACAAAAAACTTGAGTGAAACTGAATTAGCTTGGTCATACTGTCGGAGTGTAAGACCTGCTTTATGGAAATGTGAATTGCTGCAGAGCCTTTTCTTGCCATGGTCTCCGCTCACACAGCAAGCACCACGGCTTACTTTGTATTAATAAATGTGTCAGAGGAGTACACTCAAATGTAACTTGTTTTTGCCTTAAATATCCAAAAATTTTCACCAAGATTATGCAACAGCTTGTATTTCACCCTGGGAAAAATAGTACATAATGCTCTATACCACAGGATTCCCAGAAAATTCACTGAGGTAGTAGGTCCCTGTATTTCCTGGCATTTATCTTCTACTTTCTGATTTGTATGAATTTTGATAAGGCATTGAAAATACTTGCAATTTTTTGCTCATCAGGTCCAATCAGCTTAATATCATCAGCATTATGGGCAAGATGATGTTCTGCAAAATGCCAGTGTGATAATCTGCGGGGTGTCTGTCTAGATGGTTGCGATCTTTCTAGACTATTGTGGCGTAGATCAGAGGAATTGGATTAATCCAAAGGCATGTCTGTAGAGATGTATTGTTATGTCTGACAGGTAAACGTAAATGAATTTTGGCATGGCTTGACAGAGCTAGACACTTATGAGTACCATAGCTGAATATGCGTTGTTAGGATCTGTTTGAATTGCTATTGGAAATGGTAGCTAGACCTGGAGCCACCCCATAAATAAATTATAATAACTCAGAGTCATTTTTCAAGATCAGTCATTTTTCCACATGAGCCAAATAGACAAGTTAAATGGGGATGTAATAGGCATGACCACTCCTAAATTTTTCAAGTTTTTGATGGTGGCATTAATCTCTGAAATGGCCTGAGGCATGACATACTGCACTAACAGAGAAGAGAGCAGCATCAACACCCCATTCATTCCCTTGGCCAGTGCAGAGTCCTGCTATGGCTGATTGACTGGAAGGGCATGGCGGTTCTCCAGAATTAGTGTTATTAGAGCTATTGTCAAGTAATTTACAAAAAAAAAAAAATTGATTGTTGTATATTCTATATTGCTAAGACACCCAAATAAATGGCTTCAATTTTCTTTGGAGAAGCTAGAAGAAAAATTTAGAGTATAAATTTTCAGTTGAGTAACAGAATATTTCCATCAGCAAAAATGAGTCATTCATTCAAGAGGTTCTGGGTTTATGAATGGTCTCCTATCTAGGAATTTTTTGAGAGGCAACATCTCTCCACTGTGGTTTAAAAAATTAGAATTTTTTCAAAAGACGTAGAGCTTTTCTTCTTATACAAATCAAGTAAGTGTTTAGTAGGATGCCCATCTATTTCAGTTCCAGGGTTACAATGATACATAAGAAGTGTCACGTTATTCCAGTGCTAAATTTTAAACCAGTCAGCATACGTGCATTATTGAACTCATCTCGGAGTCTCAGAGAATACAAACTTAAAACTATGCATAATATAATTGCAAGATCTGAAACAACAAACTAAAATTAAATTTGATCAACAAAAACTCTTTAAAGAAAAAAATTTCTAACAGACCTTGATTATTCTTTAATCACATCAGCAATCTGGAGGCCGTATGTCTAAATGGAAGAAAAGCCTTGGACTTCCCCAGGCAAGTAATATATTGATCAGATTCTAAACAAATGGATGAGGGCTGTAGTACATTATGCCTGAATCAATGCCATTTGGCTCTGTCACTTTCCAGGCAATAAATATATATTTCTTTTTCAACGGAGTTCATAATACAGAATATTTATTTTTCAATTATAAATGGAATGCGATCTCATTAAATACATATTATACAACTCCCAAAATAGGGTGATTGAACACACTAAAGTGAAAAAAAACAAACAACAACAAAAACTAGTCTGCCAATATTAATGTATTCCTATTACGTTTCTGTTTGTTGAGAAATACTGAAAAAAAATCATTCTACAGTTCCACAGAGAATTCTATCTACAGAGCACTAGAGCAAAGAAGCATAAATTCTCTGGGCAGTGACATCTGGGAATGTTCCAGACAAAGCCTGATCTAATATGCAATCCGTATGACACTTGCCAGGAAGCAAAACTTCAGAGGGAATCAGAAAGAGAAAACAGACTATGTTCAGAGACCATAGTCTGGCTGCTCTTTCAGAGCCCCCAATGTGTCTCCTGCAACCCCACCTGCTACGCTGTGTCTGAGTGACAATCTTATGAAGCTGGATATCTGTTAGTATGTAGTTGCGTTCCTTTATTTTCCCTTTCTGGTTTTAGGTATGTTCTATTCACAGTATTTTAAACTACAACTCCATATTTTGATCTGCTAAATTTCAGCCTCTATTCCTCACAGAAGCGAACATGACTTCTTCCTATTGACCACAATAGTGTGAAATACACTGGAGGAATGAGATGCTTGAGTTCTGTTCCCTTTGTTTTGTTTTTTAATTGTTCCCATCTCCTAAAACCCTGGGGGAAAATACACACACACACACACACACACACACACATTCACACATATTAACATATGTATATGTATAAATTGGGGAAGTAAACAAACAAATCATATTGCATACATCTTACTTTATATAGATAATTGTGTGTCACATAAACTTGTATGTTGTTGAGTCTTAGACCTAAACTCTGACATGACAATAACTTCTCAAAATCAAAACTATCATACCCTGTGCACTTCTGCCAATCACACATTTGAAAATCTTTAGTGTATATTAACTATTATACCATGGTTACTAAGAATAACATAATTTGGTTTGCTAAACAAACAAAAAAAAAGCTCAAATTTATTGAGTATTTCTATAACTGACATTTTCTAAATTTCTTGCATGGATTATCTCATTGGATTTTGACTAGGGTTTTCTAAATTCCTTGTACGGATTAATTCATTTAATATTAAGACTAGTTCTGTTGTATCCAATCTACAGATAATGATTGAAGCTCTAGCAATAATGTAATCTGTTCGAATCCATCTGAGCATTCAGCAGTGAGATACAGACACAATGCTATGCATAGGCTAGCTGAAAAGTAACTTCCAGCCAAATGAAGAGCCCCTAGAAAGGAACATGATGCAGTGAGCTCTAGCGTGGTTCAAAGATAGGAAATATACTAGGGATATGTTAAAGAACATATTATTGTAAATCGAGCTTCTAGATTTACTATCAACAGTTTCAGACACTTTTCACAATAAAGGAACATTTTGACATTTTTTTCTGGGGTATGTAAGTGTCATCTATCATCAGGAATCTGGGGTTACAGTAGAAGCTGCAAAGCAGAGGCTGAAGTGCTCAGTCTTGGAACAGATCTCAGTTGAAAGAAGTAAACGTCAAGTAGTTTCCAACTAAAGTGAAATTCACTTATCTGTATTTAAGAAGATAAGTGGAGACACTGAATAGGAGTGTATAACATGAACATTTTAGAATAACTAACATGATATTGAACCATATGCTGGTAAAAAGGAAAGAAATTGACTGTTACATGATAACCTTCTATCCTGAGACCTTTCCATGTCACTTAGTTCCAGGAGGTTTTTTTATTTGTTGCTGTTGACTCTTTGGAATTTTACACATAGTCATCTGAGAACAAAGATAATTTCATTTCTTGTTTCCCAATCTGTACACTTTTATTTGCTTTTCCTGTCTTTCTTTAGCCTGATGATGGACTGTATTACATTAATTGATTTTCAAATTTTGAAACAGCATGCATAGCTGAAATAAATGCAGCTTGGTCTAGGCATATTATTTTTACATATGTATATAACATATATATAAACTTATATATAATATATATACTATACATATAAAATTGGTTGAATTCAGTTTACTCATATTTTGTTGAAGATTTTTGCATTTGTGAGAAATATTGGTCTGCAGTCTTCCTTTATTATAATGTCTTCATATGGTTTATGTATTAGATTAATGCTGGCCTCATAAAATTATCTAGAAAGTGCTTGCTTCTGTTTTTTGGATTGTACAGAATTGGTATTATTTTTGCCTTAAATATTTGGTAAGATTCACCAGTGAAACCGTTCGGATCTGTTACATTCCTTTGGTGGAAGGTTATTACCTATTGATTTAATTTTTTATAGGCCTCTTCAGAGTGTCTGTTTCTCCTTGTGTGAATTTTGGTAGTTTGTGTCTTTTGACAAATTGGTCCATTTCCTCTAAGCTATCAAATTTGTGGGCATAGAGTTGTTTATAATCTTTCTTTATTGTCCCTTTGATGTTCATAGGATTAGTAGTAATGACCCTGTTTTTATTTCTGACATTGGTAATTTGTGTCTTCTCTATTTTTTTTTTTGACTAGGATAGCTACAGGTTTATTAATTTTATTTATCTTTTCAAAATACCAGTTTTGGGGTTTGTCGATTTTCTTTGCAATTTTTCTGTTGTCAATCTGACTGATTTCTACTCTGATTTTTATAATATCTTTTGTTCTTTCCACATCTTTGCAATTGTGAATTGTGCTGCTATAAACATTTTAGTGTAGATGTCTTTTTTATAGAATGTCTTTTTTTCCTTTGGGTAGATGCCCAGTAATGGGATTGCTGGATCAAATGATAGTTCTACTTGTATCTCTTTGAGGTATCTCCATATTACTTTCCACAGAGGTTGTACTCATTTGCAGTCCCATGAGCAGTGTATGAGTGTTCCTATCTCTCCTGATTAATACTTATGTGCACATGTGGCAGTAACATTCACTGAGTGTTGGGCAGGTGGGAGGGGGAAGGAGAGGATGGGTGTATTCACACCTAAGGGGTGTGGTGTGCACCGTCTGGACACACTTGAAGCTCTGACTCGGGTGGGGCAAAGGCAATATATATAACCTAAACATTTGTACACCCATAATATGCTGAAATGAAAACAAAACAAAACAAAAATTCTTTTGTTCTGCTTGCTTTAGTAGTAAATTGTTCTTTAGTAGTAGTTTCCTAAGGCAGAAGCTTGAATTATGAATGTTAGATCTTTCTTCTTTTCCAATATGTGACTTATAACGCTACAAATTTTCTTCTAAGCACTGCTTTTGCTGTATCCCACAAATTTTGATAAACTGTATTTTCATTTTAATTTATTTAAAATAATTTTTAATTTCCCTTAAGTCTTCTTCTTGACCTGTGTTTGTAGATAACATTCTTTTATCTCCAAATATTTGGTATTTTCCAACTATCTCTTTTTTATTGATTTCTAATTTGATTTTAGTGTGGTCTGAGAAAATACTCTGCATGATTTCTGTTTTTTTTAAGTTTATTCATTTGTGTTTTATGTAGAATGTGGCCTTTCTGGGTTCATGCTTCCTGGGAGTGTGAGAGCATGCATATTTTGCTACTATAGATGATGTACTCTGTGAATGTCTTTAATTTGGCCTGTAGTCTGTATCCCTATGTTGTTATCTTCACAAGTATTTCTCAGCTTCTCCCCCTTCCATGAGACAGGAGGTTAGAGCAGCCTGGAGTTTGGCAACCTTTATTTCCCCACATCCACTAAAACGCTGATAGAGACTTTTCCATTCCTGAGTAGGCCTTTGTTTTGGAGAACACTCTGAAATATACCCAGACTACATTTTCTCCTCATCCTGCCATAAAATACCAGAGTTGTTTCTTGGCTCTTCACTATGAGAACCTGGTGGGCTTCCTAAAAGTAAAACCCATGAAAGTATGGGGGACCCCTCCCCTTAGATGGCAGCCCCAGAAGTGTCCCACTCTCAGGCTAGTCCATACTCAGCTCCTGGCAAATTGACAAAATTACCAGTTAGGTGCTCCTGCCAGTTAATGGTTCCAGAGGCTTCTCTACCAGGTATGAAGATCTTAACTGTAATGCTCTGTGTTTACCTCTCTTTAGATTTTAGGGTGGCAGTTCACCCCGCAAACTCAATTCTAGGATGAGTCCAAGAAAAGCCATTGGTTTTCATTTTGTGCAACTTTTTTTTATAGTTATAGGTACAGAAATAATGACTTCCAAGTTCTTTGCATATCAGATTTGAAATCTGGAAACACTTAAAGAAGCTGAAGCTGGAACACAAAGGTAGAATTTCTTCTCGCTGTAGGAAACTTCAGTTTTGCCCATATATTTTGAACGTATAGTCAGCTGGAGTCCCAGAAAGCTTGTCATGTCTTAATATTTAAAAATCCCATTCCATTTCTTATTAATCACTTGAGATCAAAGAAAATCTTATAAATCTTATCAAAGAATGTCTGGGGTTTTAGATGGTGGCAACCACCCTAGTGGATTTTAATTGGCCATCTCGTGCTTAGCATTTAGAATGTTTATTTTTTGCTCTCAGAAGATGTTAGTAAACAAGGAGAAAATCTTAAACCAAGCATGTGGACCAAAGGTGAATTCACCAGAAAACATATGACTCCCTCGCAGACCGAATGTAAATTCTATAGAAACCAGAGTGTTCTCTACAAGAACATTTTTGTATCGGTAAGGGCTTGTCTAAAAAGACCAAGGGGAATGCAAAGCCCCTCATTTAAATCGACCTATAACCAAGTCAGATTCTGAATAAAGTATTAATAAAAAACAATTCACTAAAGGAGGGATTCTGAGAATGGGAGAAGAGAGTCACCAGGGCAGAGAAGGTGACTCAGGGAAGCAGAGCCACAAAGGGCTCAGTGGGCACCACACCAGATTCCAGGGGCCACTGCTCCATCTGAGGTCACCTCCAGTTCCACTTCTGATACACCAATTTATGTCAGCATAAATCACAGAGAGAGACTCTGCAAATCATGATATTTATTCAAGAATAGGCACTGCAATGGGAATATGAGAACAATAGTAAACTATGTGAGTATTCAGGGAGATAAAGGGAGACAGGATTTTAAAAGAAAAACAAGGAAGATTACATAATTGTTTTGAGATCATTATTCTTAGCTACAAAGATCAATAACAAGGGAGGTGCTGGTCAGAGTTTGGACAAGCAGTTACTGGACAGGTGTCCGTGTGTGTGTGTGTGTGTGTGTGTGTGTGTGTGTGTGTGTTTAGGTTGTGATGGCCTTTGTGCAAGGTTGTATTAACAGTTTTTGCATTCTTACGTGATGGTTCTCATTATTGGGCATTCCTGCATGAGAACCCTCCCTTCATGGCCTTCCCTGGCTCCATCAGTCAGGGTTTTTAACACAAGGGACTCTTGATTCTGACAACTTTCACATTACTACCTGAAAGTGAAAGCTGGAATGAAATACACCTCCTTTCTTACTTCACGAACTCAGCTGTGACACTGTACATGGAAAACACAGTACTAAAGACAAGATAGGAAGTTATGATGTTTTACTGCCATTCACTGTTCTTCCATAGACCTTTTGCAGGTAGTAGAAAATACTAAATATAAACATTATTGCTTTTTATAGGGAAAGATAATTTGGTTTGGATGCAATCATCCTATCTAGTAGCTATTGCTAATAATATCTGGGTGGTGTATTAGATTCCTATCATTGCTGTAATAAATTGCCACAAAGTGAGTGGCTTAAAACAACACGGATATATTATCTACAGTTCTGGAAGTCAAAAGTCCTACAGTCAAGGCATTGGTAGGCCTGTGTCCTGCAGGGGGTAATCGTCCCCTTGTGTTTGCAGGCTTTGAGAGGCTGATCACACTCCCTGGGTACTTGCCTTCCCTCCACCTTCAACTCCAGTGCAGTGCAACACCTTCACCTGCATCTCACCTCTGCTTCCATGATCATCTGTCCTTGCCTGACTTGGTCTTCATCATGGCTTCGTCTTCTGTCTCCTCTGACCCTTCTACATCCCTCTAATAAGATATTTTTACAATACATTCGAACTTCCTAGATAATCCAAGGTAATCTCCCATTCAAAATCCAAATATAAGTGTATCTTTAAAGTCTCTTTAGCCATATAAAGTGACATATGCAGGCTCTGGGGACCAGAACATCGACATCTTTTGGAAGCTTCTATTCAGCCTATCACAGCTGTTCATACGGATTCATACAGCTACAGAGCATATTGCTGAGTCCAAATTTAGGTTTATGTCACACACACGTGTACATGTACACACATACACACATGTCAGCATAAATGAAGGCATTTTGACGTTCCACTCTCATTAATCCTAAACGCGAATTGTTTCTTTCCTTTACTGGTTGGAACTTCTATTTAAATTTACCAGTCGATAAGTTAGAGGAGTTTCTAAATTCACTGCTGCAATGCATAAGAAAAAGAATCGGCATGACCAGTTGACCAGTTGAAAGCAAGTAATCCAGTAATAATGAGATGTGATTGTGGAAAAAGTATTTGAAAGAACTTAAAGCTTAAGTAATAAAATTATGTCACCTAGGATAATTGAGATTATATGTAGACTTGTCCAGAAAAAGCTATATAATAGCTACATTGACTATACGCATATTTACTTCTGGGCTTTGAATATCCCTATTCATAACCGGAGCTTGTCAAGAGGAATATGAAAGATTTGGCAAAATTGTTGAAAGTTCTTGGGGCTATTGATACTGAGAAGAAATAATTTATTTAAGAAGTGAGATAAAAAAGACATATTCTTTTCCAAATATTCTAAAAATTAGATCTATTTAAGTGTGGTATCTTATAAAGAACAAAAGTGTTTTATATTGTTGTAACTCTTAGTATCAAAGTTAAAACTCAAATATTGATTTTCTCATTTCAAATTATGCCTTTTGTGCACAACATCATATTGGTCTACAATGGTTTATCTCATGTTATTAAGAGAATCGAATGACAAATGTGCAAAAACACATAGCAGAACCCGGAGAGCAATATGGCATATTGCATAAAGTGTAGTCGCTGGAGCCAGATTACCCCACTGCAAATCCCAGCTCTATTAATTATTAGCAGGGACTATGGTTTGGATATGGTGTGTTTGGCTTCACCAAGTTGCATGTTGAAATTTGATCCCCAGTGTTGGAGGTGGAGCCCGGCGAGAGGTGTTTGGGGAATGGATCCCTCATGAATGGCTTGGTGTCCTCCTGCCATAATGAATCAGTTCTCCCTTCATTAGCTTGTAGGAGAGCTCGTGGTTTAAAAGACCCCAGCACCTTCTCCTTCTTTCTTTCCTCCCCTCGCCATGTGACCTGCATGCATTGGCTCCCTTTGCCTCCTACCATGAGTGGGAGCAGCCTGAGTCCCTCACCAGAAGCAGGTGCTGGAACCACACTTCATGTAAAGCCTGGAGAACCATGAGCCAAATAACCCTCTTTTCTTTCTAAACTACCCAGCTCCAGTTATTCCTTTATAGAAACACAAATGGACTGAGATGGCCGGTTTCTCCTTTGTAAAATGCTGTTAATTTTCCCCAAGTCACAGGGGTTTTTTTTCCATGAAAAATAAAGAAGTTTATATCGTTAAGATGTTTTGCAATGGATAGGAAATCTGTAAGTATTAGCTAACATAATAATAATTATTCTCTGGCACAAGAGCAGAACTCAGTAGTTTTAGCTTCTTTTTATTTCCATCATGGAAAATGTTATTTCATAAATAAATTAGCATATATTCTTACCTTGGAAAAGAATTTCTAAAAATTCAGAGGGTGGAAGAAATGCATTTGGATAAGATAACACCTTGAGTCTCTTTTATAATGTGAAACTTTCCTGTTTACTTTTCAGGATAGAGTTAAGTAGAAGTCATTTCCCAAACCAGATATTTTTGCAACTTTTTCTATAATCTTCAATTCTAGGTTCTTCTAAATTAGATCTTAAATAGAAAGATTTGCATTTTAACAGGAATAGGCATTTTTATGTTAACATATGCCACAGAAGGAGAAAAAAGGTGACTATAAATGGATATTTTGGTGCCTTTCCATAGCAAGTTCAACATACACCTAATTTACAGTCATATTTTTAGAAATCTTAATTGGTAGTTGTCTGAAAAATGCAAGAGTAAAGCAAGAATTTTATGAAAATATTTACTTTTTATCATTATTATTTGCAGGTGGAATAATGCTAATTTAGTGAACATCAATACCCTATATTTGCCCTGTTCACAGGTACTGGAATTCCCAAGAATATACACAATTCCTAAGAATTAACATATTTGACTCATACTCTAAATTAGGCTAAAGTGAGTCCATCTTTTCTTGCAGATACTATTGAAAAAGAAGTATAATTTGAACAGAGCACAAATATCAGTTTCAAATCTGTTTCTAAAACTTTAATCTATAAAGATGTCGCACTGTAAGAAAATATCAATTCACTATCCATGTATTGCAGCTGTGTTATTATCTCTGTGTGTTCACATCTTTGAACTGAATACACTGTAATGGATTCTCAGCTTCTTCTATACTACAGATGTATTCCTCTTAATAATACCAGAAAATAATTAGACAGTGAATGAAATGCATCTATCTATTATAAACTAGCACTAAATGTGCATTTCAATTTGGTGCTCTGAAATTTATATGTATTAATATATGCTTTTGAAATTGGTGTAATTATTCTGAAGTATAAAGAAGTTAATAGAGGAAAAAACCCATGACATGTTGAAAATAGATGGTATCTGTATTGTAAAAAGGAATTTTTGTTTTCAGAAGGATTTCTTTTCACTTTTTGCTTCGTAGCCGATCAGGGTAAATTGGATTGAAATGATTTGTTGAAGAGTTCAATGCTAATCTTTTACAGCTTAAGAAGAATATTCAATTGATTAATAGATTTCATGTCACGATTTTTTTTTTTTACTGGCTTTGTGTGATTGTAGAAGTGTGGAAGTAAAGTTAATTTAAATCTTAACTGAAACTATCATTATTCAAATGATTTATCTTCCACAAATTCTGTCCTAGCTTATTCTAAACCCCTAAGTCATCCAATGTTGAGTACGTGGTGGTGTGCCCACTGTCTTCGCTTTGCCTTTCCATGGTCACTTTATATCCTGCAGTACCTGGCCTCTGCTCTTCAAAACTAACCTGTTAGACTAAATCTGTAAACTCATTTTTCCTCTGGCTTCAAGTTGATTTCAGGCAGTGTGAAAACCCAGTGAGGAAACAAAGCAGGCAGTGGTTTTTATAACCAGGCAGATGTGCTAGTGAACAGATTTAAAATTGTCACCCACTGGATCGTTGACTAGGGAGGTTGACTCTCCGTCCTGAGACGAAGAAGGTAGTGCTAGATGTTTTGCGACCTGGTAGGTGCAGGATCACAGATATATCAAAGAAAAGAAAAGAAAAATGTATCTAAAAGAACAAGGGTTAGGAGGGAGTTTGGAGGGTAATGCTTTGATGTTATCTAAGATTGTCTTCAGCATCTTCAAAATTTGGTACGTGAATGACAGGGGCTTATGGGTTTCCACTGCAAAATCATTAATGGGATAAGAAGAAACCCCACTGCTGTGAAATCTGTAGACACAGACATAAAAGAGATAACTTTATAGAATCCACTTAAAAATTTTAATATAGGTCCTGGTGCTTAGTAAATGCTTTATAAATGTTAACTATTGTATTACTGTTGAATAAATACTACTTATTTCAATTTTACAGATAAAAGTGAGACATAATGTTTATTTTATTTTGAATTTTAAGTAAGAGTAAATAAAGCAGTATGATTTTTATACTAACTTATTAGTAACCCTGTTGTAAGTCACGTAGGATAACATGAAAAATTATAGACCTTATCGGACCTTCACTGGAATTCTATACCCAGTATCTAAAACGCAATATCTTGGATTACAGAAGGATGCAAAAAATATGAAATCACAAATTGAAATCTTCAAAAGTGATTCAATAACTGAAAATAATACCCAAGGAGAAAAAATAGTAGGGCAAAGGAGAGTGGACGCCTTCCCTTTCACCCTCTCCAGGATTTGACTACTCACTCACGAGCGGAGCTTGCTTGGGCAAATTGTTTCAATCCTCTGTGCCTCAGTGTTTCCACATATAAAACAAGGATAATAATAGAAGCTAACACAGAATTGTTGTGCTAAATGTTATAATCCATATAAAGTTCTTAGAATGGTGAGTATTCAGTAAATTATTTTTATTTATCATGTTCGTAGTAATGATAAAGCATTCAGTATAGTAATTCAATAAGATATATATCTGTCTTCATTTCTGTTTAAGAATTATGAAAAAGTCTGTGACAGACCTTCAGAAAACACAAAACATGTGGTCATCTGTTCATCAATTTAATATGTAATTGATTTTTTAAAAATTAAAATCACATTAGGTTCTAGTAAGACTACCCGATACCCCATACCCCATACATACATACACATGGTCACCATAGAATAATGTAATATTTATTGAACATTGTGTGGACTGAATATTTGTGCCACCTCGAAATTTATATGTTGAAACCTTTATCCTCGACATACTGATATTTGGAGGTGAGACCTTTGGAAGGTAATTAGGGTTAGGTTGGGACCTGAGTACAGAGCTCCCATGATGGAATTAATGCCTTTATAAATAAGAGACATGAGATCTCTCTCTCTGCATAAAAGTACCAAAGCAGGGCCATGTTTTGGCACAACCAAAACAAAGGCCCTCATCAAACCCCTATCAGGCCAGCACACTGTTCTTGGACGTCCACACTCTAGAATGGTGGGAAGTAAATTTCTGTGGTTTAAGCCACCCAGTGCATGCTAATTTGTTATAGCAGCCTGAGCTGACCAAAACAAACACTACATTAATCTTAGTAATCATAATTACAATCAAGTAAAAACAGATGACTAAGTCATGAGTCACAAGTATCTGCAAAAATGATGTTAATTTAGATATTTTTTTCATGAGAGACAGTAGGTGTTATAATTACTGTATTTATGAAGTATATATATTTTTTCCCTAGGTTCACTAAAAATAGAAATTCAACAAAATGTAGCAATTAAATAAAGACTTGATGTATAAAGTTGAACTCCAAATCACCTTTGCTAAACAAATATAAAATAGTGAGACATGGTAAGACAGCTTCCATGCGATCAAAAGTCTGTATACATCCATGTATTTCAACAACAATAGAAATAATGGTACCATATTTTTTAGACTTGTGAAAAAAAAGATTAACAATTTTTAAAAAGCCTAAATGAATTTAGAAATTTTCATCATGTCACTGTTTTGTAAATATGTATATGACTGATTCCTGAAATCCTAAAGAAAATTATAATTTAATTTCAAGGTCATAATTTGGTCCATTAAAAAGTCTGTGTGTCTGTCATAATTTATGTATTTCATACATATTTATTTATTGGATAATAAATAAAGAATTAATGCCCTTAATAGAGCTAATGGGGATTTTTAAAAATTTTTCTGATTTTAGTAATCGGTTCTATACCCTCTTTAAAACTTATCACTGTAGAATGGTGTGGTTATCACCTTACACACATATATGTTTCCCAATATGCTTTAGTGCTGCATTTGGATGTATTTCTGGTAAGGTTTTGATGTATGATTTGGTCTAGCTATATATTGTTAAAAGATGACCTTTGGACTTGATTGTGTAGCTGACTTTAATGCTAATAAGATGGGGATGAGACGTCCAATGAATCTGTGTATAGAAAAATGATAGACGGCTTATTTGGAATTCTGTAGATGCAGCACTGCCAAGCTTGCTGCGGAGTATTTGGATCTAGCTAATTTTAGAGAGAGCTTTTATTGATGACAGAGAGACATGAAAATTTTAATCATTTTCACGTACTGTATTGCCTGAGGTAAAAAAAATCCATTAAACAAGGATTGTAAGCTTTGTTTTAAACTAGACCCTAAATTATTTCTTGATGTATAGTCAACACAGGCTCTGGAAGATCAATCAGAGTTGCTAATGCATATTAAAATAAACTTGTTTAATTTTAATTGCTCCTATGCCTGACCCTCTGGGGTGCAGCTGTTCATGAAACTTAATTACTTTTCTTCCTGATAGGAGTTTCGTTTTAGGTTTGGGATTTTTTTTTACCCCCTGGAAGGCATCTTAACAACTCTAATATTTATTTACTTTTAATTCTGATGTCTTTTTCTGCTCAAAGGATAATTTACTAACACTTAAAAAAATGTTTATTCAGTATTTTTTTTGTAATTTTTAAGGTGTTAAAATTTTCCCCCAAAAATTATTTGAATTAAAACATTTTTGTGAGTGTGCATGTGCAGAGACACACACACACACACACACTCTCATGTTCCAGGTGAATGCATCCTTATAGAATCCTGATGGTTTGTAATCATTCAAATTAGCTTTGTGACATGTTGTTCATCATCTCCATCATTTTGTCAGGGCCTTATTATTCTTGAATAAATTCCTAATTGTGACATTATTCCTAAGGGAAAGTAAGTTATGTTTTATTATGATTTGATTTATGAGGAGGTTTTAGGAAATTCATCTTTTACAGGAAAAAATAAACTGTATCTTGTGTGTATAATTATTATTGATTTTATTTATTAAATTTCTCATTTAGAATATTGTGAATCTGATTTTCTTACTGCTTTTCCCTTTAATAAGATTTTTTTCTTTTTTCTTTCATTCTGAGCCTTCCAACTCTTTTCTGTGTACTAGATAAATGTTTAACAATTTGAGTAATTCATAGGACAGCTATTATTTAAAGATTACAGTATTTTTGGCAATCTACATTAACTAACAACTATTTTTTTCTGACTATTTGTATATTTCATCAGACTTACTACCTCCTGAGCTAAAAGAAAGAAAAGGAGGAAAAATCAAGTATTTGTTAAGCTCCGACTTTGATGATTTAATGCCTTGAAATGCCCATAGCAACCATGGGAGACACATATTTCTAACATTATTTAGAAGTGAAAAATGAAGACTAATAGGGTAAATGGCAGAATAAAGGATCGATTTCTAATCTATTTGACCCCATGGTTGATTAATTTTTTTTACACAATGTTGAATATGGACAAGTTGTTAAAGAAAATTAGTGTCTTCTCTGTATACATAAAGCCACGCAAAGAAAGAAAGGGAGATTAACGCAAGACTATGATATACATTTCTAGGAGTAATTGAGATGCACATGGATTTAAACACAGATTTCAGTCAGTTATGGAGCAAATACACGGTAGAGTTAAACATGGGTTCTGAATAAGCATGTTGACAGTGTGATCTTTACATCTGTGGGCTGAATGTGTGAAAATGATTGAACTACAACTTACCATGAAGCAATCAAGTACACCCGATGCAGAAGTGAATATTTGCTGCTAAAAATTGCTTGTTTACAAAAACACTAATACATACTTCTTGAGCCATCAGGATATTTACAAATAACTTCCACGAAATTTTTCATTGCCCTTTGTCCAAATACCCAGAAACCCAAACTCCTAAACGTTTCTAAGCACCAGCCTCATCAATCATTTTGACATCCATTGGGCTGGATCAGAGACCCATAAAAAGTTGCATTATGGATGAAAAAATAACGCAGTAAAAAACTGTTGAAAATGAAAACTTTCCATCATTCTTACACAGTCAGCCTTCTTGAATTTTCATGCTTCAACAGAAAAGAGAGAATGAAATCAGAAAGTACATACAATGACTAGTAAGAATTGAAAACCTGGGCCGGGCGTGGTGGCTCACGCCTGTAATCCCAGCACTCTGGGAGGCCGAGGCGGGTGGATTGTTTGAGCTTAGGAGTTCGAGACCAGCCTGAGCAAGAGCAAGACCCCATCTCTACTAAAAAAATAGAAAGAAATAAATCGGACAACTAAAAATATATAGAAAAAATTAGTCGGGCATGGTGGCGCATGCCTGTAGTCCCAGCTACTCGGGAGGCTGAGGCAGTAGGATCGCTTGAGCCCAGGAGTTTGAGGTTGCTGTGAGTTAGGCTGATGCCACGGCACTCACTCTAGCCAGGGCAACAGAGTGAGACGCTGTCTCAAAAAAAAAAAAAAAAAAAAAAGAATTGAAAACCTAACTTTAAAAACAGATTTGTCTGTCTTTTGTCAAATGTGTTTCCACAATATTTAATTTTTTCTTCATTATTTGGAGGTAAATATAATACATATTTTAATTTCTTACTTGAGTTCTTCTACAATAGTGATTGATAAGCAATTCCTTTAAAACACGTTTCATTTTCTTGTAATGAAACTTCTCATTGAAGTTTACAAGCTTGAAAGCTAAAAGGTAATTTTAACTCATAAAATGCAGGAAAACTGGGCTGTTTTGTTTTGTCTTGTGTGTGTGTGTGTGTGTGTGTGTGTGTGTGTTTTCTTTTTTGGTTGATTGGTTTGTTTCAGAAAAAAATACCACTTATTTTTCTAAAAAAATGTATGGTGTTGGAATGATTATGTGTTTGAAAAGTCTGGCTTTTGTAACTGAATTATAAACTGAACTAAACTACTTCACAATCTATCTGTGAAATAATATTGCCAAATATCCCTTAAGTAAATGAATCAATAAGCTGAAATTAATTAAATTTAGTCAGACAGAAAAAGATACACTTGTCTGTGTTAATAACAGAAGAATAAAAATTATCTTTACTTTTCTTGAAAATTGCATAATATTTGTCTCTTTTAAAAACTTAAATATTTGATTCTTAGTCTAAATGAAAGAAATTTTCATCTCTTTCTCAACAATTTTTATACTTAAATCCTCTATTTCTGATAAAACAATAGTAACATTTATAGTATTTTTCCATTTATTGCCTTCCAAATTGTCTGAATTTGTTTTTTTACAACTTTCATCAGTTGTAAAAACTTTTCCTAGAAATAAATCTACCTAAACTATCTGAAACTTAGAGTTATTCAAAGATAATTTTAAGATGAGGAAACTTAGTAATTGCCCAAGATATTGAATTTGTCTACTTAATTTCCAACGTGAGTTAATTAATTCAGAGCTAGATCCAACCATTAAGAATGTTTTCAGTGAATGAACAAATTTTTTTGAAAGAATCCCTAATTCTGTATGTTCATGCAACATAATTTTAACTGGAGTTTCAAATAGTATTGTTTTAAAAAGTATATGGAAGATTTAAAAACCATATATTCTGACAATGAGGAAACATTGAATATTCTAATGGGGTGAGGCAAAAGGTTTAAAGTATTAAAAATGACAATTTCCTCTTATGTACTAGTTTTAACAATTGCCAAAGTATAAAAAATAAAGCAAGCAAAAGAATATGTTTAACAGTTGCAAATGAAAAACGAATCCCTTTTTTAAATGTTTATTCTAATTAAGTTTTCTTTGACAATTTCCTGAAATGGTACAATTTATATTAGTGCAAGAAACAATCTCTTTACTTTCTAGATTAAGAGTCATCGCTTGTAGGCTTTACCCATTAATAGAGTCACTTCCTTTGCTCTCGTTACGTCTTCCCAAGCTCTGACTCTGCCACAAATATTGATCTGAAAATGGACTGCCCAAGGACAACGGGCTCATAAATTGCTAAGTGTTCTTTAAACAATTAGATTCTTTTGCTCTTGTAAAAATTCATGGTTGAATCTGTCAGCCAGATCAGATTTGGTTGTATTGCCTAGAGACCCATCAGACTCCTCAGAAATGATCTCCACATCTGTGCATTTTATACTTCTCACAACAAACACACACTTTTAGTTCTATGATGTTCATTTCTAAAATAATCTTCATTTGTGGGTATATGTGAACAAGAATAATATAGGAGCATAACACTTCCTTGGTGAGTGCTCAAGGAAAATTCAGGCTCCTAGTAGAAATTTTAAAATTCAGAAGCATATAAAAAGATTCAATTCATAAATGAGTTGAAAAGCACACTGCAGTTATTCCAAAGTGACACTTGAATATAATTAACATATCTAATTTCTGAATGAAATGGACTGAACTAGTCTAAAACACTTCCCACCTATACATTCCCTGCTTAGTGCAAAAAAGCATCAATGGATATATGATCTTTAAATTAAACACACAAATATTTAAGTAAAGATTGAGTAATTGTAAAACACTTTCATATACTTCAATGTTTAATTCACGTAAATTCATTTTTATTGACTCAGTAACCACCAGCATTTTAAACATTTCCTACTTATCTGTAACATAAGTTAAGATACTTGACAATATAAATAGAAAAATGATCTCATTCATGTACATGATTTAAAATTTTAATTAGAGTTGTGATTTTCAAGCCATCTTTAGGGCTATCTTCTTGAACTTAACTAGCTCAGTTTTAATGAAATATTAAAAACTGAATTATTACTACTTCTTTATTATCATCTGGATTTATAATTTGACTTTTTAATGCTTGTTATTTATCTCATCAATAAAACAAAACAGAAATGAATATTTCTGTGTATTCACACACATAACAAATTACATGATTCATTCATTCATTTATTCATTCACTGAACATCGTTTCAAATCTTTCTAAAATCAGGTACTGTGCTAGCTGACATTTTTCATTTTTTGCGGAGTTCACAGTGGTGAACAAAATATACAACCACATTTCACAGATTCGCTTCAATGGGATAAATGTGCTATTGAAATGTATGTGTCCATCTGAAATGGCTCTTTTGAAATAAACTCGTGACAGGCATGTGCAGCATAAAAGGGCCTGTGATTTGGAAAACTGTATTTAGAAAACTTGTACTCTGCTCGTGATGTTAATTAGTTGTTCAAACTACATAAATTTGCTCAAACTATGTGTTTTTCTTTCTAACTACAGGTTTTCCACAGCATAGAAACTTTCTTTAATTTTAGAAAATCTGGTATTTTAGGAAGAAAAGACATAGTATAATTTTATGGTTAGTTACTGATAAATGATGGGAAATGTGTTTAGTGTTTATTAGGCCTTTAAATATGAAATGTACAATTTCCAATCAAAAGTTTAGTATATTATTAATGTTTCAAACAAGAAGCAGTACAATTAATCAAAGTGTGCACCTAAACTATCCACATGGTTTTGCCATCTTAATGGAAGCTTGTTTATGCCAGCAGTGAAGAAACCTAGAGAGCAAGTGGTAATGAAATCGGGAAAGGTGTTTTCCAAAGTTTGCTGAGAGTAAGAAGAGAAAGATTTGAAGTTACTAGTCCAGCAATATTGGACCATCTGAAACAAATGGGCAAAGTAAAGAAGCTGGATAGAT
This sequence comes from Propithecus coquereli, assembly GCF_000956105.1. NCBI lineage: Eukaryota > Metazoa > Chordata > Mammalia > Primates > Indriidae > Propithecus > Propithecus coquereli. The sequence continues at coordinate 276,486 of NW_012147864.1, forward strand.
GGGATCCACATGAATTAAAGGAGAGAAAGAAGAGAAATCAACTGGAAGCTTGTCTTCTTTGCTGTCACGACATAAAGGTGAACCATTTCTACACTGTATTGTTACTTGTGATGAAAAATGGATTCTTTTTGACAATCACAAGCATTTGGCACAATGGTTAGATAAAGATGAAGTGCCGAAACACAGTCCAAAACCAAATATTCATCAAAAAAAGCTAATGGTGTGTGTTTGGTGGTCTAGGGCTGGCATTATCCTCTACGGCTTCATGAAACCTGGTCAATTGATTACAGCGGATGTCTACTGCAACCAATTGAACGAAATGATGAGGATGCTTGTGATTAAGCAGCTGAGATTGGTCAATAGACAGGTCAATCCTAATGCAAGACAATGCTCAACCACGTGTCGCACAAATAACGCTGCTCAAACTACGGCAGCTGGACTTAGAAATTCTCTGTTTTCTATTGTATTCACCAGACCTTGCACCAACTGACTACCACTTCCTCCAGGCTTTGGACCACTTCTTGCAAGGAAAAATAGTCAATTCTCAATAAGCTGTGGAAAACGCCTTTCACAATTTCATCACCACTCACTCTCTAGGCTTCTTCACTGCTGGCACAAACAAGCTACCATCAAGATGGCAAAACTGTGTCGACAGTTCAGGGGCACACTTTGATTTACTTCTTGTTTGAGATATAATAAACTAAACTTTTGGTTTGAAATCAGACATTTCATTTGTAATG
>NW_012147864.1:277345-279245 GCF_000956105.1 Propithecus coquereli
TTTTTAATTTGTCTTTCTTTTTATTCATTTCTTTTCTGTTTCCAAATAGCATGTATTCATCTACTGTGCTATAGATATGCCTTTAATTAACATAGCAAATTAAACATAATCCACTCCTACTTTTATTTTGACAATTCCATAGTTAGAATTTCTCTCAGGAATAGCTTTTATATCAATAGTTAACCCACACGTAGTACTATGTTTCAGGTACCCCTTCTAAGGCATAGTGCATGTTAAGATGTTTACCCATTGTGAAGAACCGAGGCTTTGAAAGTTAGGTAACTTGCTCAAGGACACAGTGCCAATAAATGATGGAGCCAAAATGCAAACATTGGCATTTTAGTTCCAAATTTGTGGCTTATGATCACTGTATTATACAGCACTTCATAGAAACTGCTTATGTTTTCCTTACTAGAAATGTGTTTTATGAGAAAGAGCCAGATCATGTCTTTCTATCTAATCAAAGGATGTCTTTCTGTTAGGATAACTTATTGAAGAAAAAGTTAATTAAAAAAAAACTAAGAAAATGTTAAAAAAATATGCTTAGGAATTTCTTGATGTGAATTTTGATTATGCATGCCTATGGAATGACATGGTTATAGTTTTTCAATAATACAAATATCAAATTTATAAAATAATGATATTAAATTTAGGACTTCAGTTTTGATCTTACCTTTTATTTGTAAGATTAAAAGCTGTGCTTTGTATACCTTTGTATATACATCCACTATTGTTGTATTATATAATACATTGTAATATGTGCATTATTATTAAGGAATACAAAATTAAGATTATTTTCAAATATTTGAGAAATTCAAATGTTATCTATGATGATTGATGATTACAGTATCAAGCATAGTGGAATACACTTTAAACATATTTAAATCAATTCAATATAAATGTGAGAGGAATAGCTATCATAACCGAAAAGTAATATGCTTTGTGTAAAGTCAAGTTAAAAATCTGTCAAATATTACCAGCTCTCTTTGAGATAATAAAAGGAATTATTTATTATCGAAGAAAGAGTATGTGTGTTTCCTATATATTCTCCAGCTGGATAGAGATATTAAAGCTTAAATCTTGCAATAAGAGCATGTTAAAATCCCTGGTTAAGACCTGTCATCAATGAAGTAAACAAAACATTCAGCTAATAATAAAAATGTCAACAATGGTACAATCTTTTCAGCCGCAAATAACTGTTAAGAAGTCTACTTGAAATGCCTGTCTTCATTGGTAACAAAGATATGACACTTCAACCCTTATCTTGATAATTCTGCCTTTTCCTATTCTAAGATATTAAAACAATCTGAATATAATTACTGAGAATAGATCTATTAAACATGTTCAGTAACTTCACATTGTTGAAAAGTGCAAAAGTGGAAAATAATTTTGGCATAAGTTAAATATGACAAGATGATTTGGGGATTGTGACAAGGAGTAATAAGATTTTATGGAAGTGTCATAGATCCATAGTCTTCTTTGATATCTTGGGAGTGAAAAACTAATATAGTACAGGTCTATTAGTAAGGCTACTTTTAGAGAGAAATGATAGGCATCTGCCAATAATTGTAGATGGTAGGTCACAATTCCTAAACAGAAAAGGAGAGAGAGAGAGAAAAGAAAAAAAGCAAATCACACAATAATTTTTAATAATATATTGGTGAATAGCATTACATCAAGAGAAGATATGTAAATGAAAATCAACTTATAATTCAGGAACTTTACAAATACCTAGAACATAATCATTTTGTTTTTCCTGTACTTTCAAAGTTTCATCTAAAATATAATAGATTTGGATTAGATTAAGCTGTATACAGCTACATTTTACCCATGAAAAATTCTCCTAATAATTCCTGGGAAAAAATACTGTCTGTTGAAACTTCTATATTCTGCTAAGATA
>NW_012147864.1:280765-285824 GCF_000956105.1 Propithecus coquereli
AAATGTACTGAAAACTTGTGAATATGTCATGCATTATTCTCAGAATTTTATATTTAATACTTTTCTAATCCTCACAGCAGCTTTTAAAGCTGGTAATACCGTTTATTCCCATTTTACATATGAAAAAAAAGTATCATGCAAGCATTAATCTGCCTTAAAAAGGTCCAGTCAGGATTTGAACCCAGGCACTCTGACTATTGGACTCTATTAGGCTGTTAAATGCAAACTTAAACATCCTTGATGTTTTTGAAATTTTCCTAAAACCTTCCTCTTCTCTCCTTTGTAATTGGCTCTGATTTTAACAATTACGTTGCATGTTTTTCCTGCTTTGATCCATTTTTTTGGAACTTAGTTTTCATCTAAACCCTCTACACCTCCTAATGGTAAAACCACTACCAATGCCATGAAATGCTACAACTGCTACTTTTCATTCAAGGCTTGTATCCCACTGCATTTCTAATGATGCCAATCTTCAGTTGGCCAATACTCTTACCAGTTTCTTCCATATGGAAAGACTTTTCCCTAAGTCCTCAAAGGAACAAAGCAGGTAGTACTATTGTCATTAAAAAAAAAATAAGTAAACCATAAGACATATCTATTTAGCTTAATTCAGGTCTTCAAATGGCCGTTAAGTGCCATAATGAAATGATTATACTTTGCATAAGATAACGAGTTCATCATCGATTGCTCCTAAAAACAATTGATACGTGCAAATTTACCCAATAGAGTTTCTCCTCATTTTCTAAGTATTACTCTCCTACCCACCACATCCATAGAATCTAAACTTTTGTATTCAAAGAAACAATTTCTTCCAGAAAAGCATCAAAAAAATTTAGAGAGACAATAATAGTCCTACAGTAATGACTTTGAAGCCTTTTTATAATTCTTTTTTTTTTCATTTCTGGTAGTTTGATATAACAAATCTAAATGTAAAATTGAGTTTGAATTTTAATTTTAAAAAATCAAGCTTTTCTGATCGTGAGTTTCTTTTATATCACGATTCCCACTAATTCATTGAGAATACAAAAAGATAAAGGTTTCATGTATGTGTGAAGCAGAAAAATATTTTTTGTTCTTTTTGGCTCAGGATAAATCTGCAGTAGAAATCATTAACCGTAATTCAAATGAGAAATTGAAGGACCTGAAATTAAGCTACTTACTAAGCCTTAAGGGCACATAATGAAAAGCAGTGTCTTTCTTCACATCGTGCAGAGGAAGAATGATTCATAGGCAAAAAAGAATATAAAGGTAGAAATTCTAACACTCCTTCCTAATTTTTTTTTTTTTTGATACCTACATCCCCAGCTGCAGTGCTCCAAAGAAGAGCATCCTCGGTAAATCAAACTAAGAAGGATGATCTTAGCAGAGGTATCTGCATCACCTGATAATTTGCTTCAGTCTTCTACTAACAAAGAACAGGCACAGCATTTTGTGGCTCTGACTTAAACTGATTCTAGATGTGAAATGATCACAAAGGCCAAGGACAGACGCAAAGCACTGAGTGAAGCACACTGTGCTCAACGTTTACTTCACGGGAACTGGCTGTAGGCAGAAAAGCTAAACCCCCTCTACTCATCTGTGTCATATGATAAAATATTTTTTCAGTAATATGTTGATAATCCTGGCAAGATTCTAACAAAAACAGGTTTTAGAGAATTTAACAGAATTTATTGTGCACTTTTTAACTTAGAAATATGTGAGCATGAAACTGGTAAACCCAGATACACGTCCACTGGGATCCTGGTAGCAAATGTTCATAGAAGCATATTTTCATCACCTACTGTTGAAATCTGTGCAGCAAGAAGGCTGTCAACTGATAGAAAAAAAACGATAGCTTGTTCTGTACTGGGAAAAAATAGATGTTCATAATAAGTCCAAAATATTCACATAAAGTCTCTTGCTCTAAATTTAATCACTTGCTAGTATAACAAAATCATCATCCTTATTTACAGTTACTACCCTAGAGAGCAGAATGCACATGATCTGTCTTACTTGGACACAATGCAACCCACATTTAGTTCTAGAAAATGAAGTTTTGACATTGTTCCTCAAATAAGAAAGTCTTCCTCCAGTACTAAATCATCTTCTTAGGGAGCCCACTAAAATAAAACCATCAAAGTACACTGTGAATGGACATTTCAAAATACACTCAACTCTTGCCAGGAGTTTTAATAAAAATCTATGGATCTATTCTTTATCTATTAGTGGACCAAATAGATTCATTCATTAGCTTAATAATTGATGCTCCAAAAAGCACAAGGAGTGTGACCTTGGAAAAATGAAGACAGCAGATTATAGTTTGAGAATGGAGATGGAGGAGTGGGTGTTGTGGGGAGCACATGGGAAGGAGTTGACAGGAAGGAAGCAGGCCATTTTCCGGGCTGGGAGAGCGGACAGGGGGAAAGAGAGCTAGAGTAAGCATTTGCAAAACAGTTTTTGATCAGAAATACCAAAGGAAATCTATGTAAAACTACTGATTCTAAGGCCCAACCCCATATCTAGTGTTGATTATATTATTATTTTAAACTCATAATTATGCTCATTTATGGATTTAGGAACCACTGAATTGAGGAGTTCATGTACTACTTTATCCACTGTATACACGTGGGAATCTATTCATTGGAATGAAATGAAATTGGCGGCACATTTCTGCAGTGATTGCTTTAGAAGAATATCCAAACTTAAAGAGCAGAAAGGAGTGTAAGAGAAAAATAACGAAGAAAGGTGCCAATACTATATTAAGGAAAAGAAAGAAATGAGAAGCAGAGAAAGCTGGGTCTTTCAGGAGCAAACATGTTGAGAATTTAAATTAAAAATTAAATACCTTTGTTTCTCAGTTAGAAATTTTACCTCGTTTATAATTCATATCTAGACACAGTGTCAAAATATCAAAAAAGCTATAATGCAGAGGTTCTATATTTTTGAAAGCAAGTTTCAGATTTTGCCTACTGTGTCAAAGTGTTAGAAGAAAATAATTAAGGTGATATAACAGATTTAATTTTGGTAGGGAGTAGGATAGGGACTCACTCCGCAGAAGAAACCGTTGGGCATTATGAAATATGTGACTCCAAGAATACTCTTCCTGGAGACAAATGCCCAGATATCACTTCCCATTAGCAGACAAGGTGAGTGTTATTTTCCAAGATGCAGAGACAGAAGACCAGCGAGTCACTGGCACAGCAGAGTCTGAAGAAATTAGGAGAATTACAGAGACCAAAAGAAAAGGCAGAAGGTCAGGATCGACAAGGAAGTTGCAGCCAAGGCGGCAGCAAAATTTCCAGAAACAGCATGTGCGTATTGAGATCGTACAGAAATAAAGCTTCCTGCTAGACCAGGAAACCTAAGGCTTATTCTGGGGTTAGATAACCAGGAAAAACCCAGTTTCATAAGGCAGATATAAAAAACAACACAATACAAAATCACAAAATGACAGCTCAGTGATGACTGGGACAAAGAAACAGAATATATATCCTTAGTGTCATGCTCTGAGTACACCATTATTAAAAGAAAACAACATAACTGACTGACCAGATCCATTAGTACTTTAATGTACCGCTCATGAGATGGTGATGAATATCATTTAAATTGCCAAAAGAGGATAGAATCATCTACATTAGATAAACACTAAGGTTTTTAAATCTAAGGTTAAATGCCTTATTTGAATGGTATCTTTACTTGTTTATCTCTGTGTTACAGACAAAAAAATTGAGTCTTACATAGATACAGCAATATGCCCTGTATCACGCTGCCAGGAAGTGTCAGAGCTTGAGTCTAAACTGAGGTATTTTCCTCAGTGCTGTGCCACAGTGCTTAACCTCTGCAGCATTGCCTGGAAACAAACCATACCCAAGAAAATTCAAACCAAGATTTTATTAAATGTAGATAAAATGGGAATAGGCTTTGCATCTAGCAAATTTCATGACACAGTAGAACTGTTGCACAAAACAACTAAAAACTTTGTGAAGATGATCATGTAAACCAAGAATAAGACAATGCAAGGAAAGGAACTGAAGACCAGAAACGAAGGTTACTTCTTGTGTGGAGATGTCACCAAATCATTGTGAGTAAATCCTGAGTTACAGAGAAACATTCTTGTGCAATATAAACTGTAAGCTGTTATACTTGTTGCTAAATTAATTACATAAAAAATCTTCTATTTGAATCTTAATTGGACTGTTTTCCCCACTAAGATTTTATTAAAGAACTGAGGAACCAAACTCACTTTACAGTTGCTTGACAAGATAGACACTTCAGAGGAACTTACAGGTCACTGTCTACACAGTCAAGAGTTACATAACTTTTGCAAAGTGAAGATGGCTCCTCAGTTAAAAATTATCACATAACTCTTCATAAAAGCCTAATGTGTAAGTGACAGGATGAATTTAAAGTGTATTCTTGGGTGACCTAAAGTATATTGGTTTGTTAATGTCTTTATAAACATATTGATATTTTAATTACATGTTGACTTCAAGATTCCATCTCTTGTTACATTACTTAAATACAATTGCACCAGACATATGGTAAATTTAAATTTCTGCGTAAAGTATGTTATATTCCTTAAACACAATTACACCTGATGACATAACATGACTAGGGTTATCTGTCTTCTAATTGATCCTGTATCAATTTTTGCAGACACCTAGATTTTCACTTGTCACATAAGCATAAAATGCATGACAGAGTTTATGATACTGAAAGGTATAAAAAAAAATTTCTGTAACTTTTTATGTCTTTGTGACTTGAAGAACACAAAATATTTTTTGTCTCAACCTTTCTTCAATGTGTAAAAATGAGAAATTTCTTTATTAACAAAGCCATATTTGAATGCAAAAAATGTACTTTTTTATTCTTGATTAAATTTTTGGAGAACTCTGCCAATTGACCCACAAAATATGGTTCTTGTAGATACTAAAAGATTTATTTCAAACTAATATATTTTCCTCTTTGTAATGTAAGGAAGTATGTGAGTTCGTCATTGACTTTCAGTAATACATGATATAAGCAATTTTATAATACTTTGTGATTTGTATCATCAAAGCAATGTAAACTACTCAATTTT
>NW_012147864.1:285959-290232 GCF_000956105.1 Propithecus coquereli
AATACATATATCTTTAAAAGCTGTGTTTAAATTAATTTGTTGATGATAAAGTAATTTGGATATTTAAAGAGATATTCTTGCCAATTGTTTTTATTGCAAACTGAAGACTTGTTCCATGGTGTGTCTGTACAAATTTATGTTTTATTAAATAAAATTAATGTTCCCAGTTGTCTATAATGGAGGTCCATAGTAAGAAATTGTAACAAATTTGAATTTACATATGGCCACAATAAGCAAATAGGGATGTAAAATGTAGTCTATTCTATAATAACAAATTTACTTCCTCTTTACTGAATGAGAATGCTCTCAACTCCAATCCAAGCCAAGTTTTAAACTAGGCTAAAGAAAATGTAAAGGCATGTAAGTACATAACAAAAATATAAAATTTTAAATGAAGGTGATTAAAACCAAGAATGCAGATCAAGTACCTAAAAGTACATAAACATAGATGTGAATGAAGCCATATTCAGAGGTTGCAATTTACATTCAGAAAGGGGAAATAACAATGGCATGTACGCAAGCAGGATCACTGCAGAAATTTTCAAATGTAGTTAGAGAGAACTAGTTATTCCTTTCATACTCTAAAGTATGATAACATGCTCCTTAAAAGGGCATAAAGGATTAAAAATAATACTAAAAATGCAAACTGCAGAGAATCTTTGTCACCCAGTCCTTACTGGTTCTACAGAGAAACATACAAAGGAGCTGAAGTTCAAATTCATACTGTGACTTCATTAGATTATAAATAGAGTGTGATCCCTTGATGATCTGATGTCAAAAGGTCTCACAGTTTTCAAGCTCCCAGAAAATGTGCCCTGGTCCCTCTTGTGCCCACCTCTTTCCAATCCCAAGGTTCTAGAATTTCTTTGGGAACCACTAGAATTTCATGTTGCAGAATTTGATTTTATATTGCTTGTGTTAAAATCTTTCGTCCATCTATATTCTGTTATATAACTAATAGTGGATGGACATTCAAGTGGGTATAAGGACAATATGAAGCCATCTTCGTAAATGAAAATATCCCAGATGAAATATATTAAAGGTCCTTAACATGTTTCTGGAAGTCCAAAGCCCTCAAACAATAATTTTGAATGTCACAGCTTTTATACATATGTACATTTTATTATAATGGAAAAAATACTCTTGATAGGAAAATAATCATGATGCTTATTTACGATGATAGTTGAAGAAGCAATTAAGATAAGAATGCAAAATTCAGGCAGGCTGGCTTTTATGTCAGGATAAAGGCAACATCAGGCAAGAATCTAAACTCTTGTCAGATGTGTCATTTCAGGCTTTGGAGCAGGTGCACATAAATAAGGTACAATATAAAAATGGCTTCCAATCATGTTCCCGAAGGACTTATATTAAAACCATTTAACTTTTCCATAGTTTTATTTCAGAGCTTGTCAGAAAAAATAGATTGGTTTCTGTCCCTTGTTACTGAAGAGGAGCATCTATAGAGCCAATAACCCAAAAAGTGAAGATTTTATGTTCACCTTCAATTTTCTGAGGAAATCCAAGTAAAGCCAATATCTAATAGTCATTCAAGAGAAAAAGACAAAAAGAGATGGTGAGAATGAAACAGAGAGAGAGAGAGAATAATAAATATCATTTACCAGGTGTTTACTATCTACTGGGATCCGACGCTGGGCTATGTGATTTATATATTAACTCTGAATCCTCAGAAACAATGCTCTAAGGTAGAAATATTATTATCATCATCATTCTCATTTTTGATATGAAAAATCTAAGGCACAGGTAATTTAATAACTTTCCCAAGGTCACATAGCTGATGAGTGACAGAACCAGAAAATGACAAAAGGGGCCATCTGACTCCAAATACGCCGTTAGCAGCCAGACTATATTTGTGTGTGCTTAACGACATTTATCCAAAATAGTCCTCTTTATTTTTCCCATTGTTAGCTTCAGGAGAAAAAAAGGAAACACAGTATATGCAGTCATTCACTTTTGCCTTCATTTTTTTTTTTTTTTTGGTGCTATTTAAGGTTCCACTTGAAATATTCTGTCTTAAATAAAATTCTTTAATCTTTGAATTTCATTTATCTCATATATAGCTAATATATAATACGAATTACTTAGAGTTTATAATTATAAAGACAGCTCATCTTTCTTTAGTAAAGTCAAACTCCAAACCAAAAAGATATAACCTTAAAATTTTTCTCAATGCTAAAAGTAATATTAAAAAGTATATGACAATTATGACATAGAAAGAAGACACAGAAAAAAAATATTACGCTTAATTAATGATTGGTCCCGGTGTGGCTATATCTCTTGTTTGTGAAAGGGTCTGAGGCAGAGATCATATTTGCAAATGACACTGCTCTATCTTTTACACAAAGACTTAATTGTAATGATATATTGATATAGTTGTACCTATAAAATATCAATTTGGAATTTTTAAATTTCTGCATTCAATCAGTTCATCAAGCAGACATTCCCTGAGAACTTGCAAGGTCGAAAACCACACCCTAATTGCAGAGGAAAAAAAAAGAAAGAAAGGTATGCCTTTAAAGAGATCACAGTCTGCGGGGGAAAATAAGTGGTATTTAGTGAGTAAATACATGAACATAAAAAGAACGTTTTAGTAGAGTGGTGCAATGTCTTATTTTCAAGACAGCTAGCATACCAAATATTAATATATAGGGGTAATAGATTCCACAGTCAATACTTCACAAGTTTGAAATACTTTTAATCCTCATTTCCATGGAAACACATTTCAGGTTGTTCAGATTTCAAACACAATTCTCTAAGACGTCAGAGAGTTCAAAGAAACTGAATGACTCTCATTAATATTAATTCAAATATATTTTTAAAGGAATTGCAGGTCTTCACTATAATTTTTTATACTAAATTTAACAGGTCAGTTTCCTCAGGAAGCAAACTCTAAAGGTTGGCGTAAAAGATACTACTTGTTAAATATTCTCAGGACTAACACATGGTTAATTTCAAAAAAGCACAGTGACTATATATTAATTTTTACAGAGAAACATTTTTGTGTGATATAAACTGTAAATTGTTATACTTGTTTATAAAATGATTATATAATAAATCTGTATCATTTTCCAAAAAATTCTCTGGGTTCTCACTGAATTCTTTTCTCCAAAAGTTTTTCATTAAAAAACTGAACATCCGATCTCACTTCATCGTTGCTGGGAAAACCAACTCTGTGGAGGAACTGTCAGGTCCTCGTCTACACAGCCCAGGGCTATGCAGGGTTATGCATTCCTAGGAGACAGGGCCATTCTGATGACATGAGCTGTCTGTCCAGTGACAAATGAGACTTGGGGGTTTAATGCCCTGATGTCACAAATGTTTCCACTTACTTATTTGCAATAAATCTTCCTAATCCTGACTAAATTTATAATGAAAACTTCCCCACTAAGATTCTATCTAATGGGAATTTTAACAAAAATGTTATCTAGTTTTAAAATGATAGGCTCTTTGAACTTGATAAGAGTATTGTGATTATGAATCATACAAATTTCAAAAGAAGCAAGCAAAATTTTAGCTAAAAGTTATTTAAAATTATTTTAGGATTCAAAAATGCAGGAAGTTGTCATAATCATTATCATATTGTCCAAGTATGCTTTTGTCCCAAGGGAAGATGATGATCAGATCTAAGGACTCTACTCGTTCATTGTCTACTCCTTTGCAGAATTCTCTGATGGGAGAAGCAGCCAAAAATCATTTTTATCCTCACTTGACATAGTGCCTGGATCACTTATGTAGGGAGCACACTATTGTCTTTGACATCATACTCTCTGTCAGCATCTGGAGTCTCTTAATTTCTTAGAGTGAAATCAGAGGACAGGTATTAGTAGCATTCTACCAACTTTTTCAGAAAAAACACAGAAGCAAAGAAATATCATCTACCTTCATTCATGACCCTATTACCACAAAATGAGTATTTTAATGAATGTTATTTCATCTCAGAATCATCATTTACTATGGATGTCTATGCATCTTTTATAAAATGAGTATATGTTAAGAAATTAAACTAGTGTTGTCATAATCATCTTTACTATTTTCATGACTCAGCAAATTATTTAGAATTTATAGCTAGCATGTATCTGCCAAGCTTGCAGTAATCCTTTATTTAATGATGATGTGTTCCTATGAGATAATTACTGCATAATGCTTTCTTATTATATTGTTGCTGTTAACCTCATAGTAACCTTAGAAACTCAGTCTCATGATAATATGGTATTTCTTATCACTCATTTTCAGTTAATTTTTATCTCAGTGAAGG
>NW_012147864.1:291647-300297 GCF_000956105.1 Propithecus coquereli
AAACATTTTTATGGGTAACTAATAAAAAACTTTTCAAAAATTTCCCTGTACATTTTATTATACATGTAGCAGGGAACAATAGTACACAGGTTTTAAAATCCATTAATGACACTTGTGTCTTTCTATAACCTTGGCTTTTCTCAAGCCCCATTATATTATGGGATTTGTGAACTGTATCTGATTAAGAAAAGTGTGTTTGTGCAGCAGCTGTATGGTTATACGCCACTACTTCTTATGACACAACATGTTTTCAGGAGTCTTTTTATTCGTAATGTACACCAAAGGGAAAACTATTCTCAGGGCCATGGAAAGTCACTAATTAGAGATGACATTTATACTAAAGGACAATAAATTCTTTCCAGTTCTGTAGACAGCTTTAATTTCACAAACTTTTTGTTCACTCTCAAAGGATTCAAAGCAATTAAATAAATCAAAGAGAAAAAAAAAAAAAAGATTCTCCTGCAAGGATAATAATAAATACATCAGTGGTAAAAGTCAAGGAGCCACCTTCTTTTTCTTTGTATGAAACACACATACAGAAATAAATTTATTATATAGAAATAAGTATAGAAAAAAACTTATATAGATACAAGAATTTTACCATTTCCCTAAGTATCTTTACTTTCTCCCTGGCTGACTGGTCACACGCCTTGTAGAAATTCTTGAGGTGGCTCCAACAGGGCATACCTGAAGGACCTAGAGCTCATGGTCAATGTGACAATCTGTGTTTGAACTTAGGGTCTTATTTCAACTATAGACATTATTTCACTAATGACATTTCAAATTTGTGGTTCCAAAAAAGAGATACATTTACATGTATCAAAGGAATTCATGGAACAAATCATGGTTAAAAGGAATTTCTTCCTTTGCTCCCCCTCACCCCGAAATCTATATACTTTGCGAGCAAGTCAATAGATAGCTTATACTTTAAGAGGCAAATATTTAGCCCTCCTCCATCTGGAGACAGGCTGAGCTCTGATCTTTCAATAGAGCTGGGCGAACTTGGGCTTAAGGCACCATCTAGTGTTGAAAAGGAAGCAGTGACCTAGTGGGGAAAAAAGAAAGATATTTAACAGGTAAAATACAAAGAACCTCCAAAGAAATATTTCCAATTAAAAAACAGAGAAGACTGCAATAAATAATTAATCCTTTGATGCTAAGACACAGATGTATATACACAAGGGACAACAGCAAACAGGGAACCATGAGCTCCCCAAACAGACAAAGCAAGAAACCAACGACTGACCCTGACGAGCTGGCTATATGTGAAATTTCTGAGCAAGAATTCAAAATAGCAGTTTTATGGAAGTGCAGTAATCTCCAAAGTAACACGGTAAAGCAATTCAGAAATTAGCAAAAATATTTAAGAAAGTTATTGAAATAATAAAAAAAGAAATTTTGGAAATGAGAAATACATTGATGAATAGAAATTCATTAGAAGATCTCAATGGCATCGATGGATCAAACAGAGGAGAGAATCAGTGAGCTCAAAGACAGGCTATTTGAAAATACATAGAGGATAAAAAAGCAAAAAATAATAATAAATGGAAAGAAAGATCACCTATAAGGTATAGAAAATTACCTCAATAGACAAAATTTGTAAATTATTGGTGTTCAAGAGGGAAGTAAGCAAGAGTAAGGGGTAGAGAGTATACTCACAGAAATAATAACAAAAACTTTTGCAAAACTAGAGAAAAATATAAATATATGGGTACAGGAAATTCACAGAACGCTCAACAGATTTGATCCAAATAAGACAATCCCACAGCAAATAATAACCACACTCTCAAATGTCAAGGACAAAGAGAGACTCCCAAATGCAGGAAGAGAAAATAAGCAAATAACATATAAAGGAGCTCCAGTTCATCTGGCAACAGACTTCTCAACAAAACCATACAGGCCAGATGGGAGTAGAACAGCATTTTCAATGTGCTGAAAGAAAAAACTGCCACTCAAGAATACTGTTTCTAGCAAAGTTCTCCTTCAAATATGATGGAGAGATAAAGTCTTTCTCAGACAAACAAAAGTTGAGAATTTACCACCATCAAACCCATCTTACAAGAAGTGCTAAAGGGAGTTCTTTAATCTGAAAGGAAAAAAAACACTTATGTGCAAAAAGATAACATTTGAAAGTGTAAAACCTGCTAGTAAAATTAAGTACACAGACAACCCCAGAATACTCTGGTACTATAAACTGTGATGCGCAACCCAAGTATAATGCTAATATGAAGTCTAAAAGACAAATCTATCAAAAACAATAATAGCTATAGCAAATTATTAAGAGATAGATAATATAAAAGTATATTAAATGTTAACAAATCAACATTTCCAATTAGGCCTTCTATCCTCGAATCACAGTAAAGAGGTCTTCTGCTTGAAATTAGACTAACAGTCTTAACATTTCTTAGCATTAGGCAATAAGCAATAACAGTAATGCTCTCAGCCACACAATAAGATCATAACTTAGTCTTGTCATTACCACTAACTGAAACTCCTCTATAATCTAGATTTGTCAGTTCTACTTTTTGACCTCCAGGTTTCACTCCCTCTAGTACTCTTATGCTAACAACATTTTGTCCACATAATGTACATGAATCCGCTGATCCTACCAGCATCTCATCATTTATCACTTACTGTCTTGGTATCTCTGTTTTGTGTTTACCCAGTTTAAATTCCTTGGGTAATCTTTATAATCACATCCTTTTAGACACCCTTAATTCATCATGACAATTTGTCTACTCTTTTAACAAAAATTATTACTCCTTTTAAATCCAATTCCTCAAAATATTCTGTGCCTAAACCCCCATAGCTAAATGTGTAGTAGTAGGTCCAGTTTCCATCTAATATGTGTTTTAGAAAGAGCAAGCTGAGAAAAATATTGGAGGAAATTATAAAAAAAAGAGAAACATTTTCAAAATAATATTTATCTGCAAATTAAAAGAGCTCACCAACTTCCTATCATCACAAATGATAGTATCTTTCAGAGACTATAATTCTGAAATTCGAGAAACAGAAAGAATAAAGAAAAAAATCCTAAAAGTAGCAAAAGGAAAAACAAAACAAAAAGCAAATTGTATATAATGCAATAGAATAATCATACAACTATTTAAGAGTAATACTGAGACACAAAATACAGTAGTTTATGGCTTCAGACGACTGAGAACAATCAACCTAAATTGGTTACCAATCTAGAATTCCATACCCAGGAGTCCAACAAGGTTGAGACAATTACTTTTCTTACACGTAGGGCTTTACAAAAACCTTACATCCCATGCAGCCTTTCTCAAGAAACTACTGCAGGGAAAGCAGCCTACAAAAGGGAGTAAGTTACACATGGCAAAGATCCAGGACACCAGGACCCAACAGCGGAGGTGTGAGACTAGGAGCTGGTGTCGGTGAAGGGAGACTCTAGGTCTCTGGCTGTGTGGCTGACTATAGGTCACCAGGACAGACTGAAGCAGCTTTAGAAAGAGAAGAAGCAGATCAATTACTTGTTTTCTTTAACTGTAATGAGAAGGCTTTTGCAATTTCTTCCAATATATTAGGAGAAGAAGGAAGGTAAGCATGACTGTGGGTTAGGGTAGAATTAGAAAATGGTATTCTGATGAAACAGTAAGAAATAAATAGGTAATTTATGAGAGAGAAAAATCAATAGTAGCAGTATAGGTATATTAATTAGCAATAGGGAGGTAAATACCAGAAGAAATCAGTAAATAATTTAAATGAGTTTGTCTCTCAGGCACAGACCTCAGTAGGCTGGAGCTTGGAGTGGTTGGGCATGTGATATTTGTTTTAATTAGTAGTAGTATTTATGTTAGGTTCTTAGTATCATTTGGGTTTAAAACATGTATTACTTTGCTAAAACCATAATGCATTTCTCTAAAAGTGAGTCATGAGAAAGTGTTATTTGTTATTGTATGTCACTTTGGTAAGATACCTTAACAATTTAGCAGTTAAGAGGAGCAGAGGAATCGGAGGCATGGAGCAGTGCTCAGAGTTGATTGGAGATGCAAATTGTTTGGTTTTTGAATGGACTAGATGACAATAGATTTGTATCCTTGAAGTATATATTTCAGTGGATAAAGAGAATTTGATGATTTGCATGAATGGAGACAGGAATAACAGAATAATGGAGCCAGGTTCCAGGGAAGATTAAAGAAAATGGGCTCAAAATCATGAGTAGAAGATTTATACCCTATAGTAGTATAATAATGACCTTTAATTTAAGGTTTATTTTATTCCAGTCACAAAATATCTCATTTTGTCAGCACAATAACTGTATAATGCAGTCTTTATGATTTCCATTTTAAACAATAAAACCTGAATTCTAGAGATTAAGTTGTAGAGCCGGGATCTTAACTGTCTCAATCCTAAACCTGTGAAGCCAAACTTTCTAAATCCCAGTTTTATCAGGAAATTGTAAGGAATAATAATGCCTCTTTCATCAGGTTATTTTAAAGATGATTTAAAATATGTTAAGAGCATAGTGTCACAGCTGAACAAGAATGAATGCTAGCAATTATTTAGTTCTCATTATCATTTCCATTGTCACTATTAATATTCCAACTTCTTATTTGTAAATGAACATTTACAAAGAAAAATAAGTCTGGTGAATTAGAATTGAACTTGTAGCTACATTCACATTATTTTGCATGGCTAAAATATCATTTCCAGGCTAGGAAATTACTTTAAAATCACATCAGAAATAAATATCAGGTAATTTCTTGTTCAGTAAAAACACAAAATGGAAAGATCATTTATACTTTTTCAGATCAGAAGTTTGAACAGATTTAAACAATCACAACTAATCTCACATGTTTGCCAGAGAACACTAAAAGTTTTGCATAAAATCCATTAGTAGCTGGAAAAAGACTCACAAAATATTGACCAAAATTACAATTGCAAATTAATATTTGCTTTTAGCCTTAATACTTAAAAATGTTGTGTGTATACATGGGTACATTTAAGTATATGACACACGCTTATACAGAAAACTATTCAGTAATGCACACCAATATTATTTTTATATGCTAATGAGCTTGTGACTAGGTGTCCACGAAGCAAGGAGACAAAGACACTAGTCTTTCATGTGATATAAGCCATCAAAATGCACTGGTTAAATTCACTTTTAGTTATTGAGTTCTTGATTATTTTTCAGTTTCCAACTTCTGAAAAATCAATTTTCAGAGACAAAGTAACCTTCAATATTGGAGGATTCTTTCTTCTTTCCTCTGAATTTCAAGTCACAGAAACCAGTTACAATAGCAAAATTCACTCTCTTAACTAAACTTGAGGAATAATAATTGGAATGAAAACCCAGAGAAATGTATGACAGCAAGACTCTACTTCAGTGATAGCAACCAGATGATCCCTGCATGTATGTCTACCTCCTGGAATTAATTCTGATATACCTCTGAAATCATACTATTGCTACTCTTTCTAATTCCATCACATGCATTTAATCTCTCTTCACTTCTTAATTTCTTTTTTAAGTATCAATGTAGTAAAGAACCTACACAACCTATCAGAGAACAAAGTTATATAAAACATTACTAGTAAGTTACATGATGCTACAATCAGCTATTTCTTTGTCTCAAACTCATTTGTTACATAGATTGTAACCACTTTCTATTAACTTATTAATTTAAAAGTGCATGGATAGATAAGACCTGTTAGAACTACTTGATTTCATAAAAGAAAAAATAATCTGGCAATCCAAATTTTTTGTGCAGTAGATGAAATTTTATTTAATTGTAAATAACAAATTAAATTAGTTAGATTAATATAACACAATATTTGTTGTTGGCTTGTCATTCCATTTAAATATTTAAAAGGACTCTTTCCAAATCCTCACTCTATCCAAGACAATATGCTGCATTAGCTATTCAATTAAAGAGCAAGCTGTCAGCTTCACTTTCAGTAAATGATTTTAGTTTCTTTGATACATAGTAACCTATGCCACTGTTACAAAATTAATCCAGAGAGTCCAAGGCATAGGAAGCTGAGTTCGCTTGGAACCAAATCCCAGCATTTATCAGGCAATGATCCTTGGCTTAAGATTTTTATCCTAAATAAAACTAGAAATATGTATAAACCATTTGGTAGAACAGCAGTTACATTTGGATATTATGTGAGGGAAAAAAAAAAAACGTCCCTTACTATAATCTGAGCTCACCTGTCTGGATAGCAGCATAAAATTAGTAAACCTATGAAGTAGTATATCAAATCAGAGGTTTTGCTCTTCTGAAATGACCTAATGACCTTCAGCCTTAGCAATCACCCCAGGGCATGACCTCTATTGCTTCCCTATACTATTGAACGTGAAGGCCAGGTTTCATCATGATGACTAATATTTATATTCAGGACTTTCCAGTGTGTGTGTGTGTGTCATTGTCTTTAAAAGTTTATCTCCAAGGTTTGCAAGAACATAGTTCAGTTTTAGCAAGAAATTATCTTAGGTAATTCATTATGACAAAGAAGAAAATGATGTTTATCTGGGAAACTATTTCTGTAGAATTTTTTTCACTAGTCATTAATAATGTCCTTGGCCTCAATGCAGTATCACTGGCAAAAAAAAAAAAAAAAATAGTTATTGGATTCATAGGATGAAATAGGATGAATATATATTATATCAAATATTTTCAAATTTCCTTCCATTTAATTATCCCCCAAAAAGAATTAGATTTTTATTTAGAGTCTGATATGTGTAATTGCAAGTTAAATCTGTATCTGCTCTTTAATAAACAAAAAGGATAGATAAAGCATTCAAGTTACATTATGTACTGGTTTCTTTTTCTATCCTTATGTCCTTTAGCATTCTATCCTTTGAGGTGAGCCACACTGGAATTGGCAAAAACAGAATTTCTCTCAGCCTTCTCAACATGTTTAAAGAGAGGAAAGCCAAAAGAATGTCCTATTTAGACAAAAGTCTCTATTTCTCTCTCTCTCTCTTATCTCTCTTTTTAGAAGACATGGGTAGTCAGGGAGTAACTGCAATTCTTATCTAGTGGTCCATTCTGACACATCCCTTACATATTTCCACCAGTGATTCCTCTGGAGTAATAAAAAAAATTTCCATATATGTATCCATGTTGTCCTGATAGTTAGTATATACTACAAAGAAAGGAAAAGATATACTTGAAATCAGATGGTTTAGCTGTATGGGTTTAACAGAAAATATGTGTCTATGCTGTGTGGGAAGCTTATAAGTGAATATAAATAAGTAAATATGTTTTCAATTTAAACGCAGATATTACTCAAGAAAGAAAATGACAATTTAAATTTTCTCATTCTTATAAAAGCAGAAATAAGGGAAAATAAAATTGTTGTTCTTTATCACATTTTAAAAAAATAAAATATCAGCAAACACTTAAAGTTTTTTTTGTTTGTTTCCAAGTTTAGTAGACCTATTTTCCTTAAGGTGAAGTATATGAGAAAAAATCCTTGTAGAGGTGTTGACATTTTCCATTACCACAGATTGTCAAATTTCCTGTATAAATACTTGAATACTTTTTCAAAATTGGCATTCTGGAATGCAAGGAAGCAATGTTCTTGATTGAGATTGTCTTAGGAATAATGTAAGATAGCATTTAAGATAGAAAATGCAATGGACTCTCAATTTATGATATGGAGATAAAATTTAGATTTATTACCTATTGATGGATAATATGAAAATAACATAGTCCCAACCTGAAGAGCACATAGTGTTTAAACAAAATAACAGTGTGTAGATGGAACTTATCGTTCCGATGGATAACTCAGTAAAAACTATCCATAAAGTAAATTGGAATCAAAATATGTAGTCCAAGCATAGATCATACATTATCGTGAAAGTGAGTGTCAACTGCTATACAAGGTGTACGTAGACCTCACCCCCTCGCAATAATATTGTACTAAAAGCAAGACAAGAAGCACTTGTTCCTTTAGTAACACAAAGAAATTCTAGCAGAGATTCCTAGGCTGAATGTGGATGTGACTGAAAGAGACGGGATTCAGACACTCCTCATCTTTTCTCAAATGCCTCCTGATGACTAGCAAAATGACACAGCTTCTACCCTTACAGGGAAGTTCTTGGAATTTTACCAAATCACCTCTCTCCTTCCTTAAAGCTTTATGTGCTATACAAGAGAGGTACTGTTTTCTCTCCTTTTCATGCAACAATTTTATACTTGAATTTGTCAGCCTCTTTACTTAGTTCTCTTACATTATCAGAGATACTTTAGGGCAGAAGGGCAGAAGAAAATCATGATGATGAAATCACTTTGGTACATTTGACAACCGTCGTAAGGCAACGATGCTTAGTCAAGAGCCTTAAACCCACAAATAAGCCAAAACCTTAATATAAATACACAACAATAAAACACCACAAACAAGTTCAAAATTTTAATAGAGCTTGGAGACTTTTAATTTCAGCAAAAACATAAACTTTCTTTTGAAAGCTTAGGTTAAAAGTTATTTCCACAGGACTTCCTAGTGCCTCACCGTGTAATTTAGAGCAAGTCTTACTAATCTTTCATTTCCACATGAGTAAATGGAGAACTTTATTTAAAGAAAGATGTTTCATCTCTGGATTCTCAGTCCTGTTCCAGAGGTCAATGTCTCTATTTTTGTGCCAGTACCAAGCTGTTTTAATCACTACAGCCTGGTAGTA
>NW_012147864.1:302524-313664 GCF_000956105.1 Propithecus coquereli
AAGGAGTGCAATGCACACTACCCGAAGGATGGACATATTGGAAACACAGACTTGGGGGGGGAACCAAGGGCAACACACGTAACCTAAACATCTGTACCCCCATAATATGCTGAAATAAAAGAAAAAAAAATAAAGAAAGATGTTGCAAAATCCTTTGATACAAAATGATGTTTGTTGAAGTAAGAACTTGCTGAATCATGTAGATATTTTAAAGGAATCTCCACATAGTTCCAGAGAGCACTAAAATCTAACACGGAATCATGCAATGTTCATATTCTAAAGATATGATGACTACTATGTTTAAAACTGAAATTCTATATGTTATGCTGAAAGTCAACAGAAAAACACATGAATAAATCTTACACTGTAAAACTGGGTAAAAAGTCAGCCTGGCTTGTTAAATAAAGATGCGTTCCTCTTGTCTGTCTTCTTGTCTTAAAAGAGACACATAAGAACGAAGTAAAAACTACATAATATATTTAATGTCATGCTAAAATACAGGACATAATGCTCACTGCTGGGCTATTTTCTCTCCCTCTTCCTAAACTTTTTTTTTTCTCTCTTCTGCATGGACATAGAATTATTTCTGAACCTAGTACCACAATTACCTGTAAGAATCCTTCTCATCATCATGAAGCATCTTCTCAATGTCTCAAGAGTTATGCCATTCATATATTATCAAGTGATATTATACTCTGTACTATATCTATATATATATGACCACATGTCTATATGGTTATTGACATATATACATATACACACAAACACACATATATATTTTCACTCTCCAAACTAACTTCTAAGGTGCTATATTATCTCCTATAGTCCTAATTATATTTGTACAAATGGGCAATGCACAGACACACACACAACATAACTAATGAAATTGACTATTTGATTATTTAAATATGTTTCTTCTTCTATAACAAAGTGATATACTGATTAAAAAGAAGAGATACAAATAACCTGTTTTTATTAGAGTGAGTTTTATATCATCATTATATATAAACACATCATTGAACTGGAAGTTAAACAAGAGGAAATGGACTTAAGACACAAAGAATGTTTTAGTTGGTATTTATAACAAACTTTCTTAGAATAAAGCCATACTTATGGAAAAAGTCTATACCATACATGATTAGATTAATAATTTCCTTCATCTTTGTAGTTAGCTTACTAAGCAATATAGATTTCAAAAATTATACAAGTTGAAAAATGGAAGTAAGTGTCAAAAGGATAATTAATATACTTCTAATATTGTTTCTTGAAACTGTCAATATTTCAGTGGGGAATATTTTATTTGTTGATTTTGATTGGTAGGATCCATGGTCGATGGAATATACAGATTTAGATATCTCTACATATTAAGTGTCAAGTGTAGGACAGGAAAATAAATTATCTTACAAGTTATGTGATAACCCTTAGTACATAAATATTTGCTTCTGGGCACACAATTTGATGTCTTTGTAAAATTCAAATTGTAGGAGGAACACTAGCAAGAAGCAATTTTCCAAAATGTTTAAAAAATCATAGAGGTTGAGCAAGAAATAATGCAGTTCAAGTAAAATTAACAATATATTTTCCCTTTACAACATTCCTTGACAGATGGAGTCTATCTGTTCATCTGTATGACTGATCAATACCAGAAAATCATTCTACAACCAAGGAAGAACAGTTAATATGGTTATGGGCTTACATAATTTATGGATTACACTTTTAAGAATTTCATATAACTGACCATTTCCACTCATTCAGAAGTGATCATTTGGTGGCTGTGTGCATTGGTGCCAAATTTCATATCTGAAATGATTAAGGGAGGAGTGGTACTATCAATACTTTTATTTTTCTGCTATTTCTTCCCCAGTAAAGTTCCACGTTTCCTTACTATTAAAGCTAATTTGCTTTTCATTTAGAATAAGAAATATTGACTCAGTCTCTGTAAAATGAAGGAAAAAAATTTTTGAAGGATACAGTAGTAGTTCACAGAAAATAAGATACCACTAAGCCACAAAAACTTGAAAATACCATCAATCTTAGAACCTCCAGGGTACTTAGCAGTAAGAGTTTACCTATGTCCCCTTAGGACATCATCATTAACCTACCTTGGTGCAAAGTATTTTAGTTCAAATCACAAATTTCTGAGAGAACAAAGCTGATTGGCCTAATATGCATCAGGCAAACCACTCACACATGAACGGCAGGCCTTCGAATAAATATAGCTTCTGGGTGCCCATACCTATATATTCATTTATTGGAATCATTACGAGAGAGGAGAATCATGGTGAGTCAGGTAAAGAGTCTAATTGGTGCTTAGGTGGAATGACACCTTTTGTACTTTATTATAATTAAGGTGTATCTAGATAAGTAAATAGTAAGAAATAAAGAACAATTAATGTAAACTATCAGGAATTTCAACCCTGTCTCTCGTCTAAAGCATTTACTGCTCTAGAATGAGCATATTTTGAAAAATAATGATATTGGGCATTTTTAATGTTCCATTGCCAAACAAAACAAAAACCCACAAAGCAAAAAATCTAATATAATATTCTATATAAACGTATGTACATGTATTGTGCAATGTATCTTATCGTTTCCCTAGCCAGCATCCATTCTTTCTCCTTTGTACCTGAACATCTGTTTTGTTCAAGTGTTCACACTTTCCTTCATGCATATGCATCAAGAGAAGATGACATGATCTCCGCACAGGGAAGGGGGGGTGACAAACCTGAGGATATCTCTACTTCCTTTAACAGTGATCAGTTCAGAATGTGAAGAAAATTACCCATTTTCTATATTTATATATTTATTGTCATAAACAACTTTTTTACAATATCATCTTGCTATCCATTTAAATGTTATAATGCAACATCCCCAGGTAACCCATCCTGCTCTTCAGGAAAGAATAGAGATATAATTAGAGTGTGCCTTGAAGCATTCGGAACATTCATCATTCAAATCTCTTTCAGTAAACAAAATGCCTCTTTGCCCTTGCGATACACTTAAACAAGATGTATTGCTTATTAGTTTATACAAATTGCATATGTGTATGTGTTTAGTGCTGGAAGAATTCTTGATACCATCTCATTTTCTGCCCTGCTTTCAGGCAGAACCAGCTCTAGCACATCTCAGGAAAAAAATGTGTTTTTTATGCAGATGAGTTTGTGGTTGGCTATATCATAATATACTTATATAGCTCTTTAAATATATTGTATATGTTTAAATAGCTGCAATTATGAATATATACTTTTAAACCAATAGTAAGCATCCAAACTCTAGAAAAAAATTCAGAACTTCAGTAAATATTTAATGTAAAATCCCAGAAAATTATACATCATGGTATTTTAGTTTAAAAGATTTTTAGTGAATTTGGGGTGTATCCCAGAGGGTTCTTAGGATAGGGGGAATTTTGGAACTTGATATAACATAATAACAATAATAGTAGCAACAATATTATCTAATAGTTACTCAGCACTTTTGATGTCTCAAATATTCGCTAAACATTTTACATAAATCAGATTTAATAATCTAAGACCACAAAGGTAAATGCTGTTAATATTCAATTTCTGCACATGAGGAAACAGACATAGTCCAGATCATTAACTTATTTGAACTCTCAAACTATTATAACAAGTGCTGAAGTCACATGACAACAAAACAGCATTCTCTGCTCTCTCTCTATAGCATAGAGAGAGGTCACCACTCTCACAAACAGCCGCACAGATGGACAGGTGTGCTTTCTAGACTGATGTATTGTTTAGCAAATTAACTCCTCACATGGAGAGAATTTATGATCTGACTATAACAATGCCTCAGGAAAAAGAGAGACTAGGGGAGAAATCAGTTAGCTATAAAAGAATAGTGACATTCTTCGGCTGATGAGAGTGAAAAAAAGAACCATTAGGTTTAAGGATATCAGTTAAATGGACTTTAGCAAAAGCATTATTATGAGGGACAAGGGAATGTTAAGTTTCTTAATTTAATTATGTAGCTATATGTTTCCCAATAGAGAAGTCACTCCATGGTTTGGAAAAAAAGGAAATTAGTTCAGAACCTCAGATGATTTTTAAAAAAATATCCTAGATATTCGAATCAACGTCAGAGCCAAAAACTCTTTGGTGGTCCAGACATGACTTCTATTCTGTCCATAGTGACATGTTATGATTATACATGAAGGTATGTAAATGATTACAGAAGAATTCTTCAAAAAATCATTACCTTTTGATATGTAATTAGATTGTATCCTGATGACTAAGGCAAATTCAGAAATAATGATGCCTTACAACTATTATGCACCCATAAAAATTAAAAATTAAAAAAAGGGCTGGGTGCAGTGGCTCACATCTATAATCATAGCACTTTGGGAGGCCAAAGTGGGAGGATCGCTCGAGGCCAGGAGCTTACTTCCAGCCTGGGCAACACAATGAGACCCCATCTCTACAAAAATAAATTAATTAAAAATTAAAAATTAGCTGAGCATGGTGGCACATGCCTATAGTCCCAGCTACTCAGGAGCCTGAAGTGGGGGGAATGGCTTGAGTCCAGGAGTTGGGAGCTGCAGTGAGCTATGATCAGGCCACTGCACCCTAGCCTGGTTGGCAGAGCAAGACTGTCTCCAATCAATCAATCAATAAAATAAGAAAATTAAAAAAAGAAATTATGATGCCATTTTAATTCATATAAGGAAGCTGGAATTAAGGATAGTAGAATGATATTTAAGGCAACTAAATAGTGTCTTGACAGGTGGCTCCACATTTAGGCTAACTCTACATTGTTAAAACACAAAATCCTTTCTGTAATATAGATAGGTAGATAGATAGATAGACAAATAGTACTAGTAATACTTGTTCCGTTTACTTATAGTAACATCAAACTGCGTGTATTGTACTTCTCCTCTTCCATGATCATTTTGAAAATGTTGCTTCCCCTACACAAATCTCCAGTAGTAAAAGTAAGTCAGTGGTACTACATAGTTGCATTTCATTATCCACCCCCCCCCCAAAAAAAAAGGCTGTTCTCTTACAGGTTACAACTTGCAGGCCATGTCACTTACCTTAGGGAGTGCCAAAGCTCCCATAATACCATACCATCCTTTCATTTAAAAGGACACATAGAACATTATCTATCTAAATCTAAATAACTTTCCACTGTCCATCAGGTGATATCCACCCGTGTGGGAGACAATTAGAGATGAAAAGAAAAGGTATCACTGGTACATCCATAAGGGCAACTGCCAGATCCCTATCTCCATAATCAGCAAGTACTCAGGCAAATACTCAGAAATCTAGGATCTATTTCTTTCAGTTTTTCCCACTTCACTCTTCGACAGAGATAATAAGAACAGAAGCCTATAAAACATTATAGAGGAGAACAATGCTATAAACACAACCACTTTTTAATATCTTTGATATGCTGCTTAAACTTAATCTGTCAAAGGATGAAATGTTGCTTAATATGTGATCTAATATGAAGTCATAGAAGGGACATTTGCCTTTGAATTTATACATGCCTTCATTTGAGTTCCAAGTCAACAACTTTTAAATTATGAGACTTTGGGGCAGTACGTGTTCTCAATAAGTTCATTTTCATCCCCTGTAAAACTGACATAAAAACATTATTGTAGATAAATTTTGTAAGATTAAAAGGTAAAGTATGTTCAGTAACTCTTAAACAAAATAGGGGCTTAAAAATTGCAAATGTCATAATTATACTTATTTTGTTGGTTCTTAAAAACAATTGATCATTTGAAAATAATTCTCCCAAATGAGGATGATCGAGATCAGTAAGATCATTTCCTACACCGTAAACCTTTCTGGAGATGTTTTCTAAAATATAATTAAGACAATCTTCATTTTTAGTAAAGTTACTTTTGAGCATGGAAATACTTTAAATAGAAAAAATACAATAAAATTGGCATTCACAAAATTCAGAAAATCCTCAAAACTCACAAAACCAAAAGCTTACAATCTAATAAATTCCTTCTGGACACCTACTTTAAAATATAAAGACATTTTGAGAACAATATGTAGTGGACAATAACAAACACTGCAGTCCCATAAATACAAATGAGCACCCTGTAATGCCTGGACTCACTAAACACCTGCTCTGAAATTAGACAAAATCATAATCTACTATCATGAAAAAACTCTTGAGTAACAAGACTCAACTTCAAAATCACATTTGAATGAGAACATGAACTTTTAATGAAACTTTATAACTTGCCTGTATCTATTATGTTTATCTATATTTTCTGTGAGAATTTAATCAGAGATGTCTGAATAAAAGAACAGATGGAAGCTTTATTTAAATTTAGAGAGAATGGATACCACATGATGAGCTCAATGAAGAAATTTAAATAAGTTTTTCATCTTGTATAAATTTTACTTAATGATGCATTCAACTTAGGAATTCTAAAATAGCAAAAACACTATGTAACAACAAATCCCACCTATGTTTCACACTTGTACGCATAAAAATACATTCTGAGAACAGAGGAATTTTCAAGGTGTTTTCTAAGGGGTATTGAACTTCCATTATTGATTAAATTTATTATTTTTTAAAAGTCCAACTTGTCCTAAAAAAGAAAAATAAATCACTCATGATTCCAGGTGAGAGGAAGCAAGAATTAGGGTTGAATGTGAAGATGAAAATGTATTTTAAATAAATATTTTAAACATATTTCTCTTTAATTACTGTACATTTTTTTTTGCATTTTTTGTTATTGTTTTCTGTGTATCCTCCTCCCCGGTTTAATTTTAGGATTTAAAGAAAATTAATTTTTGCTTTGCCTCTTTTTTTTTTTTACACCATGAGGAATAGAAAAATGATGTTTCCCTTTTAATGATTTTCTTTATTGGTTCATGGCATATACCCATAAGGCATAATAGAGGTGAAAGAAGCTAAAATATTTATATGAATTAATAAATATGGAGTAATATCAATGCTTATTAATAGAAAGTAACAACAAAAAGTCAGAAACTTGAGGATGTCTGACCATGAATGGGCTACACTGAATGAGAACTAATATTACATGACTTGTCCTTGGAGAGACCTCTGCAATTGAGGTTGCTCAGTGCATAGAACTTAAGCAGAAATCCTCAAACTTTGGCTTGAGGGTCAGAATATGGCATTAAGTGGAAACCAGAGGGGCAGGGATTTGAGAGAAGAACTCCTATAAAGAAAACAGCTCCAGCAAAAGGAGCCCCAGAATGTACATCCAAGCCCTGCACAAATCCTTGCATTACATCTAAACTGTGCATGCTTATGGAAAATTCCAGTTTTCTCAGTAACACCCCACAGCAAAGAGCTTAAAAATTACAGCTGCCATACAGGGAATATTTTGTTTTTTTAGGTTCAAAAAGTTCTTTGACTACTAGAACAAGGACTGAACACTTAAAAGGAAGGTAAAAGACGCTAGAAAATTAAACATTTTCTTACATGCAAAGAAACAGGGAAAGGTCACCAATGGTTGAAAGAAAAGCAGTTAAGAGAATATAAATCTGAGGTGATCTTTATAAATAAATATTTAGTGACCTACTGAGAATTAAGGCCACAATAATTGGCCAAATGGAAATTTTCTATAAAAATGGAAAGCAAAAAAAAAGACAAACTAAAAATGGAAACTAGAATCAAAAAGGTAATAATTATG
Source organism: Propithecus coquereli (assembly GCF_000956105.1). Classification (NCBI taxonomy): domain Eukaryota; kingdom Metazoa; phylum Chordata; class Mammalia; order Primates; family Indriidae; genus Propithecus; species Propithecus coquereli. Next base: position 310,170 of record NW_012147864.1, read on the forward strand.
CCAGATGACCCTGTTCCTCTTTTTCTTTTTACTCTTCCTTTCTTACTAGTTTCCTCTAGTTCTGAAAAATTCTGTCCAAGAGTGTGTAGGTAAGGATAACCATGGTAAGCATCTGTGCCTAGGTGAGGAGAGAATGGGTGGTAGTTGGCATGGGATTTAAGAGGCTGCATAGAATGAGAATAGAATGTGGGTAGGATGGCACCCAGCTGTGGGATGTTGAATAATGACTAGGAGAGGAGGGCATCCCCATAGTGTGGCAGTCTGCCATGCAATATGATAGCATGAGCCAGTTGGGGAAAGCCTGAACGTGGGAGTGTGGACCAGTCAGTGTATGTAGGTGAAGATGTAGCAGAGTGATAAGGGTATAGACACAGGAGGGAGTGGCACACAGCAGGAAGTCAAAGCACATGCATATTGTGGAAAGTGTGCGGGAAGGCTGTCCAAAGCTGAGACATTAACGTCTAAATGAAGTATGATAGACATCCTCTTAAAAAGATGGTACTATACAAGGTGTTGGAGCCTGTGTGGTGCAAGGATGTGTTCTCCCATGGAAAAGCAATGTCATATGGGATGTCAGAACCCCAGTGTGATGAGGAAAACACCCCTCCTCTGTAGAACATATTTTCAAAGAATAGTGACAGACAAAAAATAAATGTTTTGTTTTGATGATATTCTATGCATCATGGGCTTGTTCAATGTCCTGGTTATATATATCTTATTCATCAAGTCCTTGCACATCTATTTAAAGAAATGTGGAAAATGGGGTTGAGACAGCAAAGTAACTTTCCCAAGGTCACACAGGAAAAATCCAAGAGCAGAACTTATTCCTTTTGAATCCATAGTACAATGCCCACTTCGTTACTACCCATTGTGCTTTAAGATCAGTTTTCGGAACACTAATTATAAAATCACTCCATATGAATAAATAGTAAAATGTGGACAATTTTTAATGTTTATGTCCAATATGCTGACTTTATATTTTTGGCTCAAAGACCATGGCCAATTGCTCACTAAAGATCAAAAACAAAAGCTATTTTTGTGTGACACTTCATAAAATACAAAAGGGTTTTCATATGCAGTATCAACCTTAATAAAAATTAGCTTAGATAATTTAAATTTTATTGGATTTTTAATATACAGGTGCTACATTTAAGTAGAAAATTTTCTAATACCATATATGTTAGTCTATATATATCAAGCTCAAATAAAATATTTTTAAATATTTTACTATAAAACATTTCTCTCAGTTGAATTTGTCTATCTCTTAAGAAAACAGCAATCTGTTGATGAGTGCTAAGGTGTGAGAAACTGACTTGTAGCCTTCTCCCAAGGTAGCAACATTACAAATGATGAGTTTATTTGTTCATAAAAATCAGTTTGAAATGGCAGCATTTTAGGTAAGATAGTTGAAGATACATAATTCTTTCTGATCAAATTATCCTTTATGAGCCACAATTCTTCTAGCATTAGTTCTGGGTGTGTGTGAGCACAGAGACAGATTACATGTTTGTAATAGACTGTAGTAAGGTGGACTGGCTTCTTTCTCCAGAGTAACTTGACACTTGTCTCCATTATCTTTCTTGAACTAATTCAATTAAGTAGAAAAAGAAAGTCTATTCATCAGTGGAAACAGGGCCAGAAGAGGGGACAAAGTGAGAAAGAATGGGTGGTAAATACATTTTAAAATTTATTTGACACTGTGCTTATTTATCTTTAAATTAATGTACCCAGTCCTGATTTATGTGCATTTCTTTATCTAGAGTCATGATGCCCCAGGTCTAGAATAGATAGCTTCCCTCTTGAACTAACCTACCTGAATATTCAGTCTTCACATTTTTCTGATAACCCATTTTCATCCGGACAACCTGTGCTTACTGTCCAACTGAACGCATTCATGTTTACTTTTGTGTGCCACACTTTTCTTAGCTATAATTTATGTAAACTACTTTGTATGTTTAAGAATTTCCATAAACAATTAACTAGATTTCACAAACCCAAACCAATATACATGCTATGGTGCTATTTGAAATAACTACTTGTTCCAAAAATATCAGTGAAAACAATGCAATTTCATGTGTTTAAAAAATACTCAAGAATTTATATCTAGATTCTAAGGCACATGTAGTTAACATTTTCAGAAATACATTTTCTGCTTCTTTGTTAACAAGTGTATCAATACTTTTAGCTATAAATATGAGGAAAGGAACTTGAACAACAAAACATGTCAGGTGAGCATTTCTCTCTTTAGCAATGCCAGAGTTGAATCTAGGAAAAATAAAAAAGGCTTGTAATGAGACGTAAGTAGTTGTGAGAAAAGACATCACAGGCGGTTCCTGACAGAAAGACTGAGATTTAATCACCCGAAGCTGCTTTTGCAGCCACTGCCAAGGCATATTAGCTTTGCTGTCAGGGCGCAGGATGTCTGTCAAGCTCGCAGTAAAGCAGACAGAATCGCTGCCAACACGGCCCATGAACAGCAGATGAGCCTCATGTGCCATTTATTTTACTTCTGTATATTTTTATCTTGCTTTGTGTTATCTATTGAAAACACCGAGCCTGTATATCACTAGAAAAAACATTTAGGGAAAAAAAATATTGTTATTAAAGCTACAAAAGGGGGAAATGCTTCTTCAGGGTTTATTTAAGCTACTAAGCAGAATTTTACTGCTGAGGAAAGCAAAAATCCATCTTGACCGTAAATCAAAAGACTTTAAGCTTCAGATGACACAATTAAAACGTTTTCATTTCAAAATCGGGAGAAAATAATAACAATTGTATAGTCTATGTGATATTATAACACTTTTATATATAAGCAAGCCGCTTAAGACAGTCATCAATCACACTGCTTTTCTGACCTTGAATGAGGAACTTAACCTTGTGCGGAGGATGCTCTGTGGCTAGCAAGCGCTCCGGCTCAGGCTCTGGGAATGGGAAGAAAGGGCGAGTGGCAGCAGGCAGGTGAGACAAGCTCTTTATTGTCGTGGGGGATACAGCAGCGGCGAAAAGCATGGCCAAGAACATGGCAAACGCTTATATATGGCTCTGAACAATAGTGGCAACATGCCATGGGAAAGCGCGATCACACGGGTTCGTACAGGAGATAACGCCTTGGTTACATGAGTGTGCTGACTCACGCCTCCCCAGAAGGTCATCTAACCAGGGGGGGCTGGGCCGAGAAAAACACTCCGGCAGTCATCTTAGTTTGGCCTAAGAAAACTATTGCCTACACAAATGCATTTTCTCTTACATTCCACCCCCTAGGTAATAGGTTTCCTGGCCAACACGTGGGCCCACAGGGAGGCCCCTTGGGCACAAAGGCCACGACAACGATACAGGAATAGCACAGTATGACCAGACCACAGCCAGCAGCTCCTAACACTAAAAGGGTCCAACACCAGGAGGATGAGAGACATTTCCACCACTGCTGGAGTGGGTCTCCATTAACTGTTGGATGGCCTGTACCTCGCCATGACTTCCTTCAACGTAGAGGACATA